>NC_143042.1:42895833-43227500 GCF_057628025.1 Oncorhynchus mykiss | reverse complement strand
AGCATGGGGAAATGTGTTTGAGGGTGTTTCTAATTCGGGGCCACCTCGGTGAGGGGCCACCTCTTGAGGATGCGGGTTGGCGGACCCTGTGGGCTCTTCAAGCCCTTCAGTCTTTAGATGTCCAATGTGTCATATGCAGCTATGGATGCCTTCTGCAGAACCAAATGTGGTCCTGTTTGGCTCAGTTGGTGAGCCAAACGCTAGCAACGCAAAGGTTGTGGGTTTGATTTCCGCCTGGGCCACCCATCTGAAAATGTCTGCCTTGATTACTGTTCACTTTGGATAAAAAGGGATATTATATACAAGATACTCACTGATGTTATTTTTAGCAACCTCGATGAAGTGGTGAGGAATTCTGCCATTACTTCCAACAGAGCTGTTTGTTGAAGTCCTTGTGTGGTTTGTTTTGCTCTGAGCTTTAATATTTACATGAACTGAGACCTGAGGTTCCACAGCAGTGCCTGGGAAATTACAGTCATCTACAAGCCTCATGCATTTCACAGGGACTCCTAGAATGGTTAATGACTTTGCTAAGCACTCTCCGTCTCCGTGCGTGTGTGTGTGCGTGTGTGTGTAGGTGTGTGTGTGTATGACAGTAGAATACAAAATGCTCTTGGACAACAACAATGAAGGAATACATTAAGTTAGGGCATCATTTACCATTTCCCCCTGAGCAACTGCTGCATGGTTTAATACTACACTTAAGCTGTGCAATTTATTAACAGCACACGTCGACCACTAAAACTGTGCTCATGTATTACAAAGAGATAGTCTCGCGGAACAAAACAAAGGATGAAAACTTGCACTTAACGTACACAGTCCCATGGTCGATTACTCAACGAGCATTAAAGCAGGATTGATCCTACATCGTCCTTTCTGAGTATTAGAGGAGTCTAAATACTCAGCCCAGCGGCATACCACCCTGCACTCCATTGCTGGCTTCCCTCTGAAGCTAAGCAGGGTTGGTCCTGGTCGGTCCCTAGATTGATGACCAGAGGCCGTATCCACAAAGCATCTACGAGTAGAAAATTGGTCGCAAGTGCTGAGAATAGGAACATTTTTACTCCTACTCTTATGGGTAAAAATACAAGCTATGCAGGACGCCTCTTTAGTCATAAGAGTCCCACCTAGCTGATTGACATTTAGGAGACCTCATGAGCTGTCCCAACCCGTTAAGAGTTACTAGCCGGTGCCTTGAAAATAGAACAAGTGGTTCCTGCGACCCAGACAGGACATTGCTTTGGAGTTGTTGATCGGTTGTTTTGATATTTCTATGTCATCAACCTATAAATAATCTAGACCAACATGCAACTGTATCTCGTGCGCTTTTGACACATGATTTCACATGGCCTAATTCACATGCAATGCCTAAATGCTTATTACCACTAGGCTAATAAATCATCTCGTTCTTCTTCGGATTGTTTCATGAACCCACATCGTGTTATTTCAAGCGGAATATCACGTTGTTAAAAAATATGCCTTAATTGGGCATCCTTATAAGCTGGGCAATTGAAAGCATCTAGTGGCTATGTTAACTTTGAGTGTGTTCGGGTAAACATGATAGACCTTTCTAATGTTTCATGCAACATTATCGGCAAGTGACCTGATGCCTACTGTACCAAAGCGATTGAGTTGTTAAACGGGAGTGTTGATATAATGGTGATATGATCAAAATAACTATTTTAACAACCATCGTGCTGCATGATTCAGTGCAATATGCCGTCACACTATTCAAAATACCAGAATTGGTTCAAAATATATGCACACTGTTTTCTTGGGGATTTTCGGAAAGTATTCAGACTCCTCGAATTTTCCCAATTTTGTTACGTTACAGCCTTATTCTAAAATGTATTAAATATTTATTTTCCCTCATCAATCTACACACAATGCCCCCCTGAAGAGCATAGCGCGTAAAAATAATTTCCTCAGTTGCAACACTCACTACCGAGTTCCAAACTGCCTCTGGGAGCAACATTAGCACAAAAAATGTTCGTCGGGAGCTTCATGAAATGGGTTTCCATGGCCGAGCAGCAGTACACAAGCCTCAGATCCCCATGCACAATGCCAAGCGTTGGCTGGAGTGCCATTGGACTCCGGAGCAGTGGAAACGCGATCTCTGGAGTGATGAATCACGCTTCACCATATGGCAGTCCGGCGGACTAATCTATGTTTGGTGGATGCCAGGAGAACGCTTCTTGCCCGAATGCATAGTGCCAACTGTAAAGTTTGGTGTAGGAGGAAAAATGGTCTGAGGCTGATGTTTCGGGCTAGGCCCCTTAGTTCCAGTGAATGGAAATCTTAACGCTACAGCATACAATGACATTCTAGACTATTCTGTGCTCCTAACTTACACACACACATACCAATAATTAAAAGTAGGCAAAGTGATCATGTCAGGCCAAATTTATATCAAACGTTTTACCATTGCAACATGTACAGTCACATTCACTGTGGTTGTCTGAAGCTCATTGAGTTCACAGCTGGCGATGCCTCGTTGGTTATTCCCCATCATTTGCTACATGTCAATGAGCATCATCACTTGCTTTCCTTTGCAGTACCTCACATTGTTGTGATTACTAAATGATAGACTTTTATGAGTTACTCCTGGCTCAAAGTTTTTCTGAGCAGTGTCTTAACATCCTCCTCAAACCGGGGAGTTTTTTGGGGGTCCTAAAACAGGTTCCTTAGGACCTTTTCTGAGACACTTTGTGGACATGGGCCCTGAATAATGAGCCAATTGTAAACTGGGGATTGTTTGGTGACCATGATGGTTTGAGGGCCAGATTGGGAATTTTGCCAGGACACCAGGGTTAACACCCTACTCTTACGAAAAGTGCCATGGGATCTTTAATGACCTCAGAGAGTCAGGACACCCGTTTAACTTCCCATCCGAAAGACGGGCATTTTTTAGACCAGAGGAAAGAGTGCCTACTACTGGCCTTCCAACAACACTTCCAGCAGCATCTGGTCTCCCGTCCAGGGACTGACCAGGACCAACCCTGCTTAGCTTCAGAAGCAGGGTGGTATGCTGCTGGCTATTGTTATCCTGACTCCCTGTGGTCACTTAAGATCTGATGACACATATCATAATAGTAGGGGTGTTAACCCTATTCTCCTGGCACATTCCATAATGGCCACCTAATCTTCCACCGCTTCCAATTGGCTCATTCATCCCCTCTTCTACCCACTGTAACTCTTCCCCAAGTCGTTACGGTAAAAGATAATATGTTCTCAGTCAATTTACCTGGTAAAATAAGGGTAAATAAATATCACTTGGCTTCTCCAGACTAGTCATGGGGGATATAGGCCTGTCGGTTGAAGACTCCATCTCTTCCAGCTGAATGCCACTGTGTCTTGTTGTTGATACTGTGGCCAGGTGAGATTGAGCTGAGGGGCTTGTTAAGTGTCTGTGTGGCTAAACTGGGGGGAGAGAGAGGGTTTTCTCTTTCTCTATCTGTATCTCGCTCTCTGCCTCCCTTGATTTGTCTGGGAACACGAGTGCTGCTTTCTCGCCACTCTCTCCAGGAAAAGCCCCAGGCCATGCCCAATCTCACCTCCCAAGAGAGCGATGCACTCTGAATCAATATGCACCAGGGTCATTTAATGCTGTGACATGAATGTTGGGAAGGAGGGGGTGGGAGGATGTCGAAAGGGCACTTTAAGAGTTTGCCCAACATGCTGGCACTTACCTGCCCCCCCCACATGGCGCAGGAGGCGTCTTGACTGCTTCGAGACACGCAGCGCGTCACCCGCGGCAGCCGACAGACACAGAGCGCGTCTCGCCTTGGCATGTCGCAGCCATTTGTTTGGGTTGAAAACGGGGAGTGTGTACTGGAGCTTGTTCGGGCTGACAGCGCCTCTGTCAAAGCGACACTTCAGCTGTCAGCATTTAAACCAATGTGGGATCATTTGCATCTCATTAATCCCCGCTCCCCTCCTTTCTTGAGGGATTCTACCTTTTTTCCCTTGCTCTTCTCAATTCCCTCTCTCTTTAATGCCATGTTACTGTCTTAATCTAACCTCATTAAAAAAAGCACTCTTGAAGTTCAACATCTCCCCACCCATCTTTACCGTCGGCGTGCAGTGTCTTAAGCTAATGCCTGATAGATGCAAGATTTTCCCCTTCTTTCTTCCTTCCGGGCGATTGAGTGGTTGATTTAAAAAGCCATGACTCGGACCCTTGATGAGCATATGGATTGAAATCGCTTGGTGATTGCCTGGCCATTCCCCCCACTCTAATTGAAAGCCTAATGTGCACCCACCACATATTAATTAAAACCAAGAGGTTATAGGCCCAAGGGGCACACCATTTAGGGCTCTCATTAAAAATTAATAACCTCACTTAATTATTATTATCATATTGTGAATCACATCGGAGGAAAAATAAGACAATGGAACCATTCTCGCTATACCGGCACAACCTCTCAGAAAGTGTTGACTGCAGGATTAATTTAAAATGTGTGTGGCACTCTATTTCACAATTACACACATTTTTTTATTAAAGAGAAACCTATGTTTATTCACACACCGAATCCCACTGCAGCGCTCATAATGCATTGGGCGCTTCATCAATTTAACTTCTTGGTGACGGGGCAGTTTTTTCACGTCCGGATGAAATGCATGCCCAAATTCAACTGCCTGCTACTCATCCCCAGAAGATAAGATATGCATAGTATTAGTAGATTTGGATAGAAAACACTCTGAAGTTTCAAAAACTGTTTGAATCATGTCTGTGAGTATAATAGAACTTATATAGCAGGCGAAACCCCGATGAAAAACCATACCGAGATTTTTTCTTTTTGAGGTCACTCTCTTTTCAATGGGTTTTCATTGGGAATCCAGATTTCAAATCAAAATCAAATCAAATGTATTTATATACAGAAACCCAGCCTAAAACCCCAAACAGCAAGCAATGCAGGTGTTGAAGCATGTTGGCTAGGAAAAACTCTCTAGAAAGGCCAAAACCTAGGCAGAAACCTAGAGAGGAACCAGGCTATGAGGGGTGGAAGTCCTCTTCTGGCTGTGCCAGGTGGAGATTATAACAGAACATGGCCAAGATGTACAAATGTTCATAAATGACCAGCATGGTCAAATAATAGGTCTGGGACAGGTAGCGCGTCCGGTGAACAGGTCAGGATTCCATAGCCGCAGGCAGAACAGTTGAAACTGTAGCAGCAGCACAGCCAGGTGGACTGGGGACAGCAAGGAGTCATCATACCAGGTAGTCCTGAGGCATGGTCCTAGGGCTCAGGTCCTCCGAGAGACAGAAAGAAAGAGAGAAAGAGATAATTACAGAGAGCATACTTAAATTCACACAGGACACCGAATAGGACAGGAGAAGTACTCCAGATATAACAAACTGACCCTAGCCCCCCAACACATAAACTACTGTAGCATAAATACTGGAGGCTGAGACAGGAGGGGTCAGGGAACACTGTGGCCCCATCCTGATGATACCCCCGGACAGGGCCAAACAGGAAGGATATAACCCCACCCACTTTGCCAAAGCACAGCCCCCACACGACTAGAGGGATATCTTCAACCACCAACTTACCATACTGAGACAAGGCCGAGTATAGCCCACAAAGATCTCCGCCACGGCACAACCCAAGGGGGGGTGCCAACCCAGACCAGGAAGATCACATCAGTGACTCAACCCACTCAAGTGATGCACCCCTCCTAGGGACAGCATGAAAGAGCACCAGATTTCTAAGGGACCTTCTTGCAGTTCCTACCACTTCCACTGGATGTCACCAGTCTTTAGAAATTGGTTGAGGTTTTTCCTTTGTGTAATGAATAAGAAGCCCTGTTCAAAACAAGGGTCACTTCAAGTGCACTGTTTTTTAGAGGCGCGTGACCAGAAAGGTAGTGTCAGTTTGTTTTCTTCCTGTATTGAACACAGATCATCCCGTCTTCAATTTTATCGATTATTTTAAAAAATACCTAAAGTTGTATTACAAAATTAGTTTGAAATGTTTTGGCAAAGTTTACAGGTAACTTTTGAGATATTTTGTAGTCACGTTGCGCTAGTTGGAACCTGTGTTTTTCTGGATCAAACGCGCCAAATAAATTGACATTTTGGATATATATCGACGGAATTAATCGAACAAAAGGACCATTTGTGATGTTTATGGGACATATCGGAGTGCCAACAGAAGAAGCTCGTCAAAGGTAAGGCATGATTTATATTTTTATTTCTGCGTTTTGATTTGCGCCTGCAGGGTTGAAATATGTTTTCTCTCATTGTTTACGGAGGTGCTACTCTCAGATAATAGCATCGTTTGCTTTTGCCAAAAAGCCTTTTTGAAATCTGACATGTTGGCTGGATTCACAACACGTGTAGCTTTAATTTGGTATCTTACATGTGTGATTTCATGAAAGTTTGATTTTTATAGTAATTTATTTGAATTTGGTGCTCTGCATTTTCTCTGGCTTTTGGCCAGGTGGGACATCCACATATCCCAGAGTGGTTAAGTAAAGATGATTAACTGGGACTTCAATTCGTTAAAGAAGAGAAGGGAGTTCACCGGAGTGTTCCTTTTGGGTGTGTACATTCAGAATTTCAACAAACACATTTTTTTTCAAATTTTGCAAAATAATGCTGCTGCGGATCTGAGGTCATTTCTTATTATGACGTCTCGACCAAGGCACAACATTCGCAACTGTTGGTACTGGTGCAATTTATCAATAATACCACGGGGAGTAACTCCGGCACCTGAGCGTAACTTGTGTGGAGGTGTAAGGATGATTTCCATGCATATATTTTTGATTAATGACATGCCGACATTCCTGTCAAGTCCAGTGCCGTTTAGCGCTGCCAAGTAAGAAAATATGGTGTTTCCCTGTGGTGGATAAAAATAAAGTATTATATTACTAACAATAAATTCCTCAGAGCGAATGCATTGTTTGTTTGCATTTGTAATTAACCCTTTACACTCGTGGAAATGGTCCTCTATGAATAGGGCTAAATTGAAATGTTTCGAACAGAAGAAATATGAGAAGCATATGCATAACCATGGTAGCAATTGAAAGAAAAAAGTTTGGAGATTATGGGAACATTTTTAGACCAAAGGTGAGGACACAACAGTTCACCTGACACAAGACTGAATCCAAACATTACACTGTTGATTTTATGTGCATTTTACATTTACTTTACTTTCTCCAACGTGTGCAAATTTCCTCAGTAATGACAATGCACTTTAATGACACAAGGAAAGAGCCTTCAAATATTAGATGCTTTTTTTGAGCTATCCTAGCTGTGCCATTGAGGAACTAAAACAAGCATGTTTGTAGTTTTTTGTTTGGAACACAGCCCTGCATCCCCACCCTCACACAATTACTGTTGTTTACGCATTCCAAACATGGCCCATTATAAATCACAGTCTGGGTCAAGTGGGCATCATTTGAAAGCTTTTTATTCTGCCAAAATACAATCTTAGTCTTAGCACTTCAGAGACAAAGATAGTAATGTTGGTGTGCATAGAATGGAGTCATGAGTGCGTTCAGATGCGTGACCCGCGGTCGAGAGAGCATGAAACATTAGCTAACTTTACATGTCAGTTACAATACTAGCTCAGCACAGCGAATAAACCCTAGTTTATTTGTTTTATTTTAAGTTAAATAGCACTTACCTTGCCAGCTACATCAGTCAACTAAAGAGTAGCCAGTTTCTGCTCTGCTTGCTTTTACAACTCGGTGAAAGAGCGCAAAACATACACACTGAACTATGCTCAATTCTCCCGTGCTGGTCCAGCCAGTCTTCCATAAGCTTTGCATTCACACAGCCTGTCAGCCCGCTCTGTGTTGTCCACACAGTCATAAATCCAGCAGGCTGTACACTCCAAACAGACTACCCGACTGCTTGGAGGTGTCCGCATGGTCCTAAAGCACACCTTTGCCTCTTTTTGAATGACATTTCAATGATAAAACTGGGGGGGACAAAAATGTATTTTCAAAATGTAGGGGGGGGGGGGGCATGACCCTCTTGTCCCCAGTGAAAGTTGCATCCCTGCTTGTAACTTGAACTCAAGAGTGTGTTTTTTGCTTATATGACATCAAATATGTATTTTTTATAATCCTCTCATCTTTCAGAACACATCGAGTCCTCTTGATTTTATTTCATTTAACCATTGTTCTGACAGGGAGTCATGCTGGGACCAGGGTCTCTTTTACAGATGAGCCTTGTATACTCATCAATACGCCTCAATATACATTATACACAGTAATGTGCACATCAATATACACATCAATACATGAAACACAAAACACAATCATAGAAAACAAACACAATTCAGCCTTTTGAATTGCCCTAGAGGCACAAATTCATCCAATTTTAGAGAGCCTTGGAGATTATTCCACAAGCAAAAAAACAAAAAAGCAGATTTACCTATCTCGGCACATTTACAGCATCCCCCTCAACAACAAAACATGCAAAAGTAGCCTAATTAGCAGAAGGGATGGGGTCATCTTGTTGCGTGTGCCGCTCAACATTGGAACGGCTGTCAGTTGAATCCCACACAGAGCTGTAAAGCCGAGTCCCTGAGCTCTGATGTCATGTATAGCATGTTACTGTACAGCCACTGGATTCCAATTTAGGCGCTTATCAGAGGCCATATCTGCCGTTTTCAACCTGTATATGGGGTTGAGTGTAAAGGGATACTGCCCTGTACTGTATAAGAAATGAATAATGATAAAAGCTTTAATGATAGTGTTTTATTCATAGCCTTTTTAATTCAACAATTGGCAGCCCTAAGTGTTTGAATTTAACAGTAGAGAGACTGAAAGAGTGACTGCCTCTAAAAAAAACTGAATCCCTTTGAAAATGGCCTGCGGCATCGATATGATTCGGAAATATTTTATCCAGTGTCAAAATGTACCATTAAGTGTAAATAGGATAATTTGGGTCATAAAGTCAGTCCCGTCAACAATAATTTGGAACCTCAGTGCATCACAACGAGTAAATTAAGGTTGTTGTGGATACAATTATCAAAGTTGTACATACACATAAATACACACATATATATATATATATATATATGTGTGTATTTATGTGTATGTACAGTTGAAGTAGGAAGTTTACATACACTTGTTGGAGTCATTAAAACTTGTTTTTCAACCACTCCACAAATTTCTTGTTAACAAACTATAGTGATGTCATGGCTTTAGAAGCTTCTGATAGGCTAATTGACATCATTTGAGTCAATTGGAGGTGTACCTGTGGATGTATTTCAAGGCCTAACTTCAAACTCAGTGCCTCTTTGCTTGACATCATGGGACAATCAAAAGAAATCATCCAAGACCTTATACTTCAAATCAAATCAAATGTATTTATATAGCCCTTCGTACATCAGCTGATATCTCAAAGTGCTGTACAGAAACCCAGCCTAAAACCCCAAACAGCAAGCAATGCAGGTGTAGAAGCACGGTGGCTAGGAAAAACTCCCTAGAAAGGCCAAAACCTAGGAAGAAACCTAGAGAGGAACCAGGCTATGTGGGGTGGCCAGTCCTCTTCTGGCTGTGCCGGGTGGAGATTATAACACAACATAGCCAAGATGTTCAAATGTTCATAAATGACCAGCATGGTCGAATAATAATAAGGCAGAACAGTTGAAACTGTAGCAGCAGCACTGCCAGGTGGACTGGAGACAGCAAGGAGTCATCATGTCAGGTAGTCCCGGGGCATGGTCCTGGGGCTCAGGTCCTCCGAGAGAGAGAAAGAAAGAGAGAAAGAGAGAATTAGAGAGAGCACACTTAAATTCACACAGGACACCGAATAGGACAGGAGAAGTACTCCAGATATAACAAACTGACCATAGCCCCCCGACACATAAACTACTGCAGCATAAATACTGGAGGCTGAGACAGGAGGGGTCAGGAGACACTGTGGCCCCATCCGAGGACACCCCCGGACAGGGCCAAACAGGAAGGATATAACCTCACCCACTTTGCCAAACCACAGCCCCCACACCACTAGAGATATATCTTCAACCACCAACTTACCATCCAGAGACAAGGCTGAGTATAGCCCACAAAGATCTCCGCCACGGCACAACCCAAGGGGGGGCGCCAACCCAGACAGGATGACCACATCAGTGAATCAACCCACTCAGGTGACGCACCCCTTCCAGGGACGGTATGAGAGAGCCCCAGTAAGCCAGTGACTCAGCCCCTGTAATAGGGTTAGAGGCAGAGAATCCCAGTGGAAAGAGGGGAACCGGCCAGGCAGAGACAGCAAGGGCGGTTCGTTGCTCCAGAGCCTTTCCGTTCACCTCCCCACTCCTGGGCCAGAGATGAGTCTTCAGTAAAGACTTAAAGGTTGAGACTAAGTTTGCGTCTCTGACATGGGTAGGCAGACCGTTCCATAAAAATGGAGCTCTATAGGAGAAAGCCCTGCCTCCAGCTGTTTGCTTAGAAATTCTAGGGACAATTAGGAGACCTGCGTCTTGTGACCGTAGCGTACGTGTAGGTATGTACGGCAAGACCAAATCAGAGAGATAGGTAGGAGCAAGCCCATGTAATGCTTTGTAGGTTAGCAGTAAAACCTTGAAATCAACCCTTGCTTTGACAGGAAGCCAGTGTAGGGAGGCTAGCACTGGAGTAATATGATACATTTTTTTGGTTCTAGTCAGGATTCTAGCATCCGTATTTAGCACTAACTGAAGTTTATTTAGTGCTTTATCCGGGTAGCCGGAAAGTAGAGCATTGCAGTAGTCTAACCTAGAAGTGACAAAAGCATGGATACATTTTTTTGCATCATTTTTGGACAGAAAATGTCTGATTTTTGCAATGTTACGTAGATGGAAAAAAGCTGTCCTTGAAATGGTCTTGATATGTTCTTCAAAAGAGAGATCAGGGTCCAGAGTAACGCCGAGGACCTTCACAGTTTTATTTGAGACGACTGTACAGCCATTAAGATTAATTGTCAGATTCAACAGAAGATCTCTTTGTTTCTTGGGACCTAGAACAAGCATCTCTGTTTTGTCCGAGTTTAAAAGTAGAACATTTGCAGCCATCCCCTTCCATATGTCTGAAACACATGCTTCTAGCGAGGGCAATTTTGGGGCTTCACCATGTTTCATTGAAATGTACAGCTGTGTGTCATCCGCATAGCAGTGAAAGTTAACATTATGTTTTTGAATGATATCCCCAAGAGGTAAAATATATAGTGAAAACAATAATGGTCCTAAAACGGAACCTTGAGGAACACCGAAATTTACAGTTGATTTGTCAGACGACAAACCATTCACAGAGACACACTGATATCTTTCCGACAGATAAGATCTAAACCAGGCCAGAACTTGTCCGTGTAGACCAATTTGGGTTTCCAATCTCTCCAAAAGAATGTGGTGATCGATGGTATCAAAAGCAGCACTAAGGTCTAGGAGCACGAGAACAGATGCAGAGCCTCGGTCTGATGCCATTAAAAGGTAATTTACCACCTTCACAAGTGCAGTCTCAGTGCTATGATGGGGTCTAAAACCAGACTGAAGCATTTCGTATACATTGTTTGTCTTCAGGAAGGCAGTGAGTTGCTGCGCCACAGCCTTTTCTAACATTTTTGAGAGGAATGGAAGATTCGATATAGGCTGATAGTTTTTTATATTTTCTGGGTCAAGGTTTGGCTTTTTCAAGAGAGGCTTTATTACTTTATTACTGCTTTATTACTTGGGAGCAATTTCCAAATACCACGTTCATCTGTACAAACAATAGTACGCAAGTATAAACACCATGGGACCAGGCAGCCGTCACACCGCTCAGAAAGGAGAAGCGTTCTGTCTCTTAGAGATGATCGTACTTTGGTGCGAGAAGTGCAAATCAATCCCAGAACAACCACAAAGGATCTTGTGAAGATGCTAGAGGAAACAGGTACAAAAGTATCTATATCCACAGTAAAACGAGTCCTATATTGACATAACCTGAAAGGCTGCTCAGCAAGGAAGAAGCCACTGCTCCAAAACCGCCACTAAAAAGCCAGACTACAGTTTGCAACTGGACATGGGGACAAATATCGTACTTTTTGGAGAAATGTCCTCTGGTCTGATGAAACAAAAATAGAACTGGCCATAATGACCATCATTATGTTTGGAGTGAAAAGGGGGAGGCTTGCAAGCCGAAGAACACCATCCCAACCGTGAAGCACGGGGTGGCAGCATCATGTTGTGGGGGTGCTTGCTGCTTTGCTGACTGGTGCATTTCACAAAATAGATGGCATCATGAGGCAGGAAAATTATGTGGATATATTGAAGCAACATCTCAAGACATCAGTTATAGCTTGGTCGCAAATGGGTCTTCCAAATGGACAGTGACACCAATCATACTTCCAAAGTTGTGGCAAAATGGCTTAAGGACAACAAAGTCAAGGTATTGGAGTGGCATCACAAAGCCCTGACCTCAATCCAATAGAAAATTTGTGGGCAGAACTGAAAAAGTGTGTGCGCACAAGGAGGCCTACAAACCTGACTGAGTTACACCAGCTCTGTCAGGAGGAATGGGCCAAAATTCACAAAACTTATTGTGGGAAGCTTGTGGAAGGCTACCCAAAATGTTTGACCCAAGTTAAACAATTTAACTTCTTATAGCTGCAACCCCGTTAACGGGAGCGATATGACAATAGCCAGTGAAAGTGCAGGGCGCCAATTTCAAAACATCAAAAATCTCAAACTTAAAATTCCTCAAACATACATATCTCATACCATGTTATGAATGTGATGAAATAAATAAAAGCTGAAATAAATCATTCTCTCTACTATTATTCTGACATTCCACATTCTTAAAATAATGCGGTGATCCTAACTTACCTAAAACAGGGGCTTTTACTAGGATTGAATGTCAGGAATTGTGCAAAACTGAGTTTAAATGTATTTGGCTAAGGTGTTTGTAAACTTCCGACTTCAACTGTATGTATGTGTATATACAGTACCAGTCAAAGTTTTTAATTTGTTTTTACTATCTTCTAAATTGTAGAATAAATGTGGAGACATCAAAACTATGAAATAACACATATGGAATCTTGGAGTAAACAAAAAAAGTGTTTAACAAATCAAAATGTTATATTTGAGATTCTTCTAAGTTACCACCCTTTACCTTGATGACACTTTCGCATACTGGTTATCTGGTTACCAGAGAGACGGCCTGATTCACTGACTAAGTGTCTTGTCGGGAGATCCCTTTAATTTTGTGAGATCGCAAAATAGAACTTCTACAATCAAGACAGGATAACCAAATTGCTTCAGAAGATAATAAACCACGTTTCTTGTAGTTTATTTTTTCTCAACTTGTTTCTATGACTCTCTAGTATGTCAAGCTAGCTTACAGAGTAACTATAGCTAACTATCCAGCTAGCATTGTAGCCATGGATTGCGGACCTTCCATTGTTTAGCTAGCTGGTTGATGTTTTCCTTTTGTCACCAGAGCAGATGAAAGCAACCTCATTAGCTTTTTCACTTTTTTTAAGGGGGAAATTCACCATAACAATTTTTGTGCAACTGACTTAAAATTAAGGAAACTTTAAAAGAAAAGATAAGGGGAAAATTCACTTAAAGTGTTTTATGGAACCAGGCCCAGGTACTCAACACATCCACTGTGTGGGACTGAGGGTGATTACTAATAAACCAGTACGGTATTTGTATTCTACGCATCACTGATGACCTCTGCCTCAACTCTGCCTATTTCTACCGATGGACTGTAGATGCTTTTGCCAGACGCCAGCATCGGTCGTTAGATGGGGAGACCATCATTGAGTAGGTTTTATATGACCTGTTCAAACGTCAACATTGTGCCTTTTTGTGTGTCAGATATTACCTAGCCTAATTGCCATTGGCAATAGAACAGAGACTGTGTGTATGTGTTCACAGAAACATGTATGGAGCCAGCACATGGAGACTTGCAAGATGATGTGATGTGATTAAGTCCAGACTGACAGACGGGCTTGACACTGATGTCTCTGAATTGAGTGAGACCTGGCACTCTACATTAAAATTTGACTGGTCACAACTTTACTTGTGTTGTTTACATTTGAAAGTTATCAAAACACTTCGTTTTGAATATCTACATATTACTCTGTAGGCTACTGGCCTATTCAAAGCTTCCTCTGGCATCTCAACATCTCTGTAGTTATTGAACTCAACCTGTAGAAGGTTTGGTTGTTGTGATTGAGTGAGGGGAAACAGATGAGGGCAAGGTTCGGACAGACGGGAAAGGAAAGGGGGATACCTAGTAATTTATCTCTCTGAATCAGAGAGGCGTGGGGTGCTGCCTTAATCAACATCCACGTCTTCGGCGCCTGGGGAACAGTTGGTTAACTGCCTTAACCAAGGGCAGAATGATGGATTTTTACATTGTGAGCTCGGGGATTCGATCCAGCAACCTTCCGGTTACTGGCCCAACGCTCCAGCCACTAGGATACTACTAGGACACACCCAAGAAACACCCACATCGAAACCACACCCCCAAGCCAACTCACATTTGGCTTCTGTCATAGCTGCCAGGATTTCATGAAGAGAAAGCCAAAAAACAAGGCCAAATCAGTGGGTGCAGTGCCCCTTTATATCTTTCTTTCACTAGAATAAAAATATGAGAGCAACTTGTTTTGACTGATCCAGCTCCAGACACAACACAAGGCAAACAATGTTTTTCCAGCATCAGATGCCTTTACGCCGGTTACATTGCATTCGAGGCCACCCCTTATAACACGAATTTCCCCAGAGGTCCTCCTCTCTTTGTGCCCCACACGAGCATCTCCCAGTCTAGAGCACACAACATGAAATTAAACGATTCTGAAGAATTCCAATCATAACATCAGACTTTTGTGCAATGGTGATTCGTGGGAGGAGATAGAGGCGAGAGAGTGAGTGAAAAAAATGAAGGAATAAAGAAAGCAAGCAAGAGAGAGGGAGGGGGGAAGAACAGAAGAGAGGATAAAGAAAGAAAGAAAGGCCTTGCCGGGTTCCTCATAAGAAATATTAAAGGAGAAATGGCACCTGGTCTGAGGGGAAATCAGCACTGCCTTCAGCTGGATTACTCCTGGCACAATCCGGACACAGTCTTGTTTGATGTCCCCCGCCCATCCGTCTTGTATGTAGTCTTTTATCTCACTCTAAAGTAATATAGTCTTCACTGCAATTCAATAATGGCCCAGCCGAGCCTGTCAGCCTGCGTTTGCCCGTTATCTCACAAAGGCCTGTCCACTCCTGCCACCAGCCACCGGCGTGTGTGTGTAGTTGTTCTGTATCCGTGAGTGCGTGTGTGTGTGAGTGAGTGGGAGGGAGTGTGTGCATGTGATGCATTCTCTGCTGTGTGCCTTGTGTGGCAGGGGGAGGGAGACAGACAGACCATTTATATTTATCCATCTGTGTATTTGTGTGTGTTTTGACTGATTATCCCTCCTGAGATCTAAATTAAGAAATAGTGTGAGTGACAGATCCTGAAGGAGTGTCTGTGTGTGTGTGTGTGTGTGTGTGTGTGTGTGTGTGTGTGTGTGTGTGTGTGTGTGTGTGTGTGTGTGTGTGTGTGTGTGTGTGTGTGTGTGTGTGTGTGTGTGTGTGTGTGTGTGTGTGTGTGTGTGTGTATGCGCGCATTTGTGTGTCCATTGGCCCCATTGTAAGTGGGGGTTGTAACTCATTTCCTAATTGGATGAGGAGAACAGATAAACTCCAGCCTGAACCCCAACCATCTAGTCCGACAGATCCCTGGGAACCAGAGCAATTTACAGAGAGACTGACAGCCGTGATGCTCTTTGAGCTCTTGTACTGCTCAACACTCAGAGAAGAGCTGAGCTGGTGCCCAGACAATGGAGTGGCTTCACTCTCTCTCCAAATTGGATAGATGGACGGATAGACAGATTGACTGACAGACAAACAGACTGAGGTGGATGGGTGGATGAAGGGTGGGTGGGTGTATGGATGAAGGATGGATGGATGGGTGATGGGAGGAATAAAGAATGGGTGGGTGGATGAAGGGTGGGTGGGTGGATGAAGACTGGATGGATGAGTGAAGAGAGGATGGGTGAGTGAAGGGTGGGTGGGTGAAGGGTGGATGAAGGATAGATGGGTGGGGGATGGATGGATGAATGAATGAAGTTTTGATGGGTGGGTGATGGGTGGCTGATGGGTGGGTGGGTGAAGTGTGGATGGATGGGTGGATGAAGGATAGATGGGTGGGGGGTGGATGGATGGATGGATGAAGGGTTGATGGGTGGATTAAGGGTTGATGGGTGGGTGAAGGGTGGATGGGTGGGTGATGGGTGGGTAGGCCGATGATGGGTGGATGTATAGAAGTAAATATGAATAGATATAATAGATAGATGGATACCGATAGATAGATACTCAAGTCCTTTTGTTCACCCGACCTAGAATACCTCACAATTAAATGCAATCCGTATTACCCCCCTGAGAGAATTCTCTTCGGTTATAGTCATGGTATATTCCTCCCCAAGCCAATACCACGACGGCCCTTAAATAACTTTACTGGGCTTTCTGCAAACTGGAAACCACATATGCTGATATATTGGAGCTAGGGATTTGGTACGGCAACTGCACCACCCCCAACCGCAGGGCTCTCCAGAGGGTGGTGCGGTCTGCCCCAACACATCACCAGGGGCAAACTACCTGCCCTCCAGGACACCTACAGCACCCGATGTCACAGGAAGGCCAAAAAGATAATCAAGGACAACAACCACCCGAGCCACTGCCTGTTCACCACACTATCATCCAGAAGGCGAGGTCAGTACAGGTGCATCAAAGCTGGGACCGAGAGACTGAAAAATAGCTTCTCCCTCAAGGCCATCAAACTGTTAAATAGCCATTACCAGCACATTAGAGGCTGCTGCCCTATATACATATACTTCAAATCACTGGCCACTTTAATAATGGAACACCAATCACTTTAATAATGTTTACACATTTTGCATTACTCATCTCATATGTATATACTGTATTCTATCCTACTCTACTGTATCTTAGTCTATGCCGCTCTGACATTGCTCACCCAAATATTTATATAATTCTTAATTCCATTCCTTTACTTTAGATTTGTGTATATTGTGTGTATTGTTGTGACATTGTTAGATATCACTTGTTAGATATTACTACACTGTTGGAGATGCACCTGCAATAACATCTGCTAAACACATGTTCGTGACAAATCAAATGTGATTTGACGGTAGGATGAGTAATACATTCTTTACGTCATGAAGGTGTGCTGCTGGTAGCCGTGTTCAGCTCGCGTTTGGTGGTGGATGCATCTGCATAGGCAGATTTACCTAGAAGTCATGGGGCATGAGGCAACCGAGCACATTCTGAGCATGCTAATCTGTGAACGCAGAGGCCTCTACCCCCAAATCACCCATAACATTCAAATGAATCACCTGATGGTAATGGCAGGAAAAGGCATACGAAGACATTTTTATACGGGCCTGCTTTTTGTCGCGGGGGGGGGGGGGGGGGGGGGGGGGGACACCCATCAGGTTGTGGTTTGCTATATTAAGACGTTTGTTTAATTCCCACGCCTCTTTGCCGCCCATGTAAATGTTGGGACAAACGCAGAATTTTCTTAATCCATTAAAGGCAATGGGAAGCCACATTGTGTCCATTAATTTACCAGTTATGATCAGGGATTACACGCTGTGGTGGAAAAAGTATAAAGTAAAGATGATACCTTAATAGAAAATGTCACCCAGTAAAATACTACTTGAGTAAAAGTCTTAAAGTATTTCGTTTTAAACATACTTAAGTATCAAAAATAAATGCAATTGATAAAATATACTTAAGTATCAATAGTAAAAGTATATGTTTCAAATTCCTCATATCAAGCAAACAGACAGCATCGTGTTCTTGTTTTTAAAATGTACGAATAGCAAGGGGCACACAACATTCAGACATCATTTACAAACAAAGCATTTGTGTTTAGTGAGTTCGCCTGATCAGAAGTTGTAGGGATGACCAGGGATGTTCTCTTGAAAGTCCGTGAATTTGAGCATATTCCTGTCATGCTAAACATTAAAAATGTAATGTGTACATTTAGGTGCCAGGGAAAATGTATGAAGTAAAAAGTAAATGATTTTCTTTTGGAATGTAGTGAAGTAAAAGTTGTCAAAAATATAAATAGTCAAGTTAAAAACAGATATCCCCAAAAACGACTTAAGTAGTACTTTAAAGTACTTTTACTGAAGTACTTTACACCACTGATAACTAGACTGGAGGAAAGGCTCTCAAGCATCTTTTTTTGCTCTTCTTTCCTCCCTGGCAGTGACATCAGAACATCAGAAGATGAATCAGTAAATCATAATCATGAAGAGAGGATATTCTTGTTCTGACTTGGAGCAGAGAAGTTCTGACTTGGAGAAGAGGGTTGTGGAGTTAGAATCGAGCGTTCGGTTTTCCCCACCGATTTAAACGCTTTGCCCGTAATGCTGTCTACAGTGGCAAGCTGGGAGGAAGCTGAACACTCGCATGCTGTTTCATCTGCAAGGAACCCTTCATCTTACCCAATGTTCTACTACAACTACAGTAACGAGCACACCTATCAATTCCCAACATTGGCCCTCTCTCAATCCTTTCCTCAATTCCTCACGTCCTTTCTCCTCGCCTCCTTTTTCTAAACACACGGGAGAAAAAGGATTGCAGGGCTGTACCTTAGACCTTCTCCTCCAACAACTTTCAGAATGAGCCGAGGAGACGGGATGCGAGTAATTGAGGGGAGACTATTTGAGACAGAGCCATTGGATTTATAGGTGACACGCTGCTCGTTCGTTAGTAGCCACTATCCTTCCTTCAAATGTTAATCTCACCACCTGCAGTCTGATCTGAAATGCTTTCCCCTTTATATACAATATACAAAGACATTGGACATCTATATGTGTCCTCAACATTGTTGGTCATACAGATGGTAAATCCCATCTATGTCTCCTGTTGTTATTCCAGCAGTGCGTTATGTTATTTCCTAAACATGTCAGCATTATTAACTGTGCTTTACACGGAGCGGCCATATGTGCACGGCGTGACGTGTGGGAAAGGGGGTTTCCCATTGGATGCACTAGCGCTAGCATCTGCATGGGGAAATGCGACAAAAACGCCCCACTGGTACCGGGTGCTCAGAGGGGTCAGCTAGACTTAATTGCAATGGGAACATGTGTGGCTACTCCAGGCTGGTGGGTATGCTAGAGCTAAGCCTATAGCCGCTCCATAAGGGGGCCTGCCATCTGTCGCTAGCTACCTCAGAGCCGCAGAGACAAGGGAGTCCCATTTGGGCTCAATATAAACAAGAATTACATAAATGTAATATGAAACCATGATACACCTGATACGTTGGAATGTATGTCACATCCTTCAGTTCTGGTGTGTCCGTGCAGGGTCAACTGATGAGAGGTCATACTGTTGCATTCCGTGTAGATGCTGAGTAGTTCTATATTCTAGAAATGTCAAATGTCTGAATATTGCAGCCTCTGTGTTGAGCTTGGTGCTATCCCGGGTCCTTAGGATGTCCCTTAGCCCGTACCTAACCCTAACCTTAACCATGACCATTTAACATTTCAACGTCAATGGTGTGATGTCAGAGTTGGATGCCCCAAGGTACCCGGATAGCAAGGACCGTTTTTTACATTTTTTTTTAACACTGCCTATCGAAATAATAATTGCTTTTGAAGTGTCATATCGGGTGGACATGTGTAACACTGAGTTGCCATTTCAGAGCACCTCTTTGTGAAGTACTATGATTACCGGAAAGTACTGTTACCTGAGGGCAGGTGGGTATGAATTCTACCCTTAGTTTCATCTTCCAAATTGAGACAATTAATACATCCTCCCTCAACTTTTGGGATTGCTTTTTTTTAAATAGCCCCTTGTTTCTTTGTACTACAGAGCTGTTATAGTTTGTCTTCCCTCTGGGCCGAAGGACATGTGAGTTTTGTTAGCGTTAATTGCCGTCTGTTTGATCATTAACAGTGGCACCGCTTTAATGTACTCTACGTTCCTTCTGCTCTCATTTCACAGGGCTTCTAAAGATGCATACTCCCTCCCTACACTGACCCCTTTTTACCCTTGCCCCAGTGCATGCATGCACGAACACGTGCATTAGCCGGGCACAAACACACAAACAAACAAGCACACACACACACACACACACTTCCAATCTCTCTCTCTCTCGCTCACACACTTTATCTAGCATATACACTCTCTTACATTCTCTCTCTCAAACAATGTTACACACACAATCACAGATACGCACACACTCACAGACACACACACAATCACAGACACATACTCACAAGACAATTGACTTGAAAGGGGACAGATTCCAGCCACACAGTACACACGTGTGTGAGTCTCGTCCGCTTTTAAAATGGAAGTGGCATGACTTGAGTGGCATAGGCAGGGGACTCAGAGCTCTTACAGGATGAGAGCTCCCGTACCCTGCGCGCTCGCTGAATATTCCCATCCAAGCTGGACCAGGCCAACCCAGGCCAAATCAAACTAGGATGAACTATAGGCTCAGCATCCTTTTTTGTGTACGGACCTTCACTCGTCCGAATGAGGTCAAACAGAATAGCACCCAGTGGAGGGTAACACTAAATGATTGTGAGTGCATTAATCTGGGCCTTTCCCTCTGTAGTCAGCGACGCCTTTTCTATTCCCCTTCTCCTTCAACGGTTGTTGCTTTTGGTCGCAGACAGGACAACACTATGGATGGACTGATAATCCAGAAGTACACCACTGCCAAGTCCCATCCCTGGCCTCGTCCCTGAAAGCTTACGCGTTTGACACTCCTGGAGTCTATTTTTACACCTGGAACAACTGCCTGACCCCTCGTCATTAAGGCTGATGACTGATAGGCTGCTGCGCTGGCAGCCGCTGACCATACGTGATGCAACCACCGACCTTGGGGTCTGGACCAGGGAAGCAGCAGCAGCTTTTCTAAATAAAGGAAAGGGCTGTGGTTGAGCCGCCGCGGTTTAAATCAGCTGCTTAGTTTCCCCTTCGGCATTTGCAACGCACCCAGTGATGGAATCGTGGAGACGGGCCTGGCCAAGCAGTGTGTTTGTTTGTGTGTATCTCTATATCGGTGACTCGTACAGGAGCAGGTATGCAGGAGGTCCTCATTGATATGCTATGCTGAGTCATCTGATCTGTACACTTTCCTTTGTCGCTTTATGCAAAGCCGTGAAGACAAAGAATATGCCCGACTGCCCAAACGGACTCCGATGAGGAAGCTATAAGCTACAGAAACTAATGTGCTAATGCCTTTGTGTGAATTTGGGAGGGTGAAAATGAAGGCCTTCATTCACTTCCCTCCTCCTACATTTGTGTATTTCCCTGGCTGTCCATAAAAAGACAGTCATTGGAGAGCCTGCATTGATTTCTCGACATATATAGTGATAAAACGTGCTCCTTGCTCTTCCGACCCTTAACTGCCCAATTTGATGGCCCCTGATTTGGCAGGGCCATGGAGGAAGTGTAAATAGAGCTGCAGAGGGCGGGGGTAGTGGTGGTGGAGGGCATTCTCTCTATTAAAAACCCACACAGCCAGGAAGTGTAGAGGACGGGGGAGCTGCCTCAAGGACTCAAGTTCAACCGAAAACTGAGAGGGAAGGAAAAAAAGCAGTCAGAATGAAGCAAGCAAACGGGATGTTACACTGCTGGCATAAAAGTTGTCCAACTGCTTTACTGCAGTTTCTGAGAGAAAATGACAGCGCAGTATGCAATGATGCTTCCTGTAATGGTAATACCCCTCTTTAACCCCGTGCACCCAATCAACATGTAGTCAAATCACTACAAGTACAGATAAATAATCTTCATTTGATCACCTTGCGATGCAGGAAATGTAAAACTTGCAGTGTATTTGAGGTTTAAAAAGGCTTCTGAAATTTGTAAATTCCACATTTGAGCACTACCAGCATCAAGTACAACCTTTTTTGTTGTTGTTTGTCTTGTAACTATGTCATACTTCTAAACGACGTTTGAAAGCAATGTATGTTTCCAGTCTGATGAAGATGTATTTGAAGAAAAATCTGTTTCTTTAAAAAACGATCCGAGTCTGTAGCCTCCCCTAGTCATTAACAAAGCATTGTCCAGGCCACTTTATCATGATCTATGAATCTCTGATTTTGATGCAATAGAAAACCAATCACGCAGCGCGACTCCAGGCGAAGCATTCGTCATCATGTCTTTGACACCGGAGAAGAATTGGGTCATTCTTTTAAATTAAAACCGCTCATTTGTAAATATACACTTGCAGACAAAATACATACTCCTCTCTTATTTTGATGTATGAAAGAATAAAGCGGCGGCGCTCTGTGATTTGTGGCAGGGCGAAATGCTGGAGCCCTCGCGCCGCACCCAGGCGAGGGGTTAGGGGAGCGAACGCCGATGATCGAGCACTTTGCCTCGAGGTTAGCGTTTGAAAATTCATATTCTTCTATTATGATTATTTCAGAGTCGTCGCGCGTCGTTCGCAATGTCGTAGGGCTCATTGGTGGGCTGGTTCAAAAATACTTGGAAATATCGACTCGTTTTCTCTCTTTCTTTCTCAATGTAACTTTACTCCTGCAGTTATAGCCTTGTCTTCCATTGCAGGAGTTGCAAGTGTGGAATACAAACTGCATCTGGAGTGAGTTCAATAATCCAAAGTTTGTTCCCACTTTAGTTCAATGAAGTTTGCACTCCTCACCTATGGATTTTATACCAACCATCAGATGCATGGCTCATTTAACAGACCTTGAGCACCTACACAAATGATGCTGTTTCAAGTAAGGAGATATAATGCTTGGGTTGGATGGCGTCCAGCCAGCCTTTCTGATATCAAGCCACCATTTTGAAGAAGACGTGTAGATTTACAGAGTTACATGACTATCAGTTCAATAATACAAATGTAACATATTCACAACTGTCACGCCCTGACCTTAGAGATCCTTTTAATTCTCTATTTGGTTAGGTCAGGGTGTGACTAGGGTGGGAAATCTATGTTTTCTATTTCTTTGTTGGCCTGGTATGCTTCCCAATCAGAGGCAGTCTATCGTTGTCTCTGATTGGGGATCATATTTAGGCAGCCTTTTTTCCCACCTGTCGTTTGTGGGATCTTGTTTTTGTGTAGCTGCCTGTGAGCAGCCCAGAACATCACATTTCGTCTGTATTGTTTTTTGGCGAGTTTCATATTTATGAAACATGTGGAACTCTGAGTGCGCTGCGCCTTGGTCCATTCATTCAGACGACCGTGACAACAAGACAATGTAAATCCCTTAATTGATTTAGAATTCTCCCCGATGACATTTATTTTGTCTTCATATTATATGACGTAAGTGTATTTATTCAAAGATTCACACACAAGGTTTTACCATGGAACCTTGTTTGTCCTTACTTCTTCAATAGCTATTGGCATATCAGCACACATGTCCGTTTCTTTCAGATCAAATTCATCTTGACCCCCTGTTTTAACGCGAGCATGGAGCTAATCCGGCGTTCCAAACCCAACAAGAAGTAATCTGGTTATATCAGATCGATCAATGTCTCACAAGCCGGCATCGACATTACCACTGTCTTATTGTGTGAAGGAACGGGCCCACGAACGCCAGATCGCCGTGACAGTGTCTCAATACCAATGAGAATGGCAAGTCTTTAAAGAGCCACAAAGCCTCTGTCTCAGTGGATGGTCTCCGGGGAACCACACACTTAGCGCATCATCACAATAGGTAAAACTCACATAGGGCGGGATTAAAAAACAACAACTATTTCCTGCTTGGATAATTACCCCTATAGTTGCAAGCACTTTGCTAAATCTATAAGAACTAAGAGATTCTCCTTCAGGTTAGCTGGTAGGGAATGTGGTAGTCATAGTTGTAGGCCTCACTATTAGCGTCTGTGGTGGGAACGACTGAGTAAGAAAGGGGGAGATGAAGGTATGTCGGTGGCGGCCAACGTATGGGGCCATGAGTACAGGTACAGTATGTTGGGGTTAGCGACGGAATGCTAATCGGCCTCGGGCGCTGAGCTGGAGCGAATCAACTCCTCAGAGCGGCTCATGGTCCGGCTTGACAGTAAACCACAACCCTTCCTCCCCTCCCTCGTCAAACACACACTCACATCTCACTGCACACAGGAGAGGGAGAGGCTGTAAATGACAGAGAGAGAGAGAGAGATAAAAAGAGAGGGCGTGAAAGAGGGACATTGGCAGTAAGGGAGGGTATATAGGAGGAGAGCAAGGTAGGTAGAGAGAGAGGGCTTCAAATACAGAGGAAAATCTGCAAAAGAGGGGTAGCGAGTACTAGTGACTTTGAGCGCTTGGGCAAAATATTTAACCACAGACTGGTTTTCCAATACAACTGTACACATTCACACCTCAGACTCATCGTCATCCAAGATAGAGTCAAAAATATCCTCCTTCTGCAAACATAGCACTCTCGGGTGACGAGGCACAACGACTGCACGCCTCAAAGCCCCATGTTTGCTGGGAACAAGGTGAGGCGTGTCAGTGGGAGACACAGAGGCCTCGTGAGTCAGGATGCGGCGCTGCGACAACGACACCGCGATCAATTAGAGAGATTGTGGCGCTCAGGTGACGGTTGTATACTCGTCCGCGATGACACCGAACGTCCCCCTGGAAAGGCACCTGGCAGGAATGTTAAAGAGTGCAAGCAGACGTACACACCCAAAGACAGCTATACACAAACACACACCAGTGGAGGCTGCTGAGGGGAGGACGGCTCCTAATAATGGCTGGAATGGAGTCAATGGAATGGTATCAAACACATGGTTTTCATGTGGCTGATACCATTCCAATGACTCCATTCCAGCCATTGTTATGAGCCGTCCTCCCCTCCGCAGCCTCCCCTGACACACACTCTCTCACACACATACCAACACACACACAAACACACACACACAGGTCTCAAGGATCATTGACGCCCCGGAACGTGTAGTACCTGAGCACACCTCAGCTCCCAAACTCACCTCCCAGGTGCCCCTTGTGTTATTGAGAGGGGATGTTGGTTCAGCATGCTGATGTAAGCAGAGCCTTAAAGAGCCAATGGAAGTAATCTGTTTGTGCGTGTGTTATTGTCTTTGTGTGTGTGTCATTGTCTTTCAGTGCGTGTGTGTAAGCGTACATTTATTCCCAGCCAGGTCGCCCGTGATTCAAGTCAGTATTCCACGTCCATCCATGTCTAAGGACGTCGGGAGATCACGTGAAAACTGGCCACTAGGGGCAACAGTAAGCGCTGTTACCTTCAAGTAGACTTCGGCTTTGCTCGGGTGTTGTGGATGGGCTTAAGCGTCAACCTCTAAGCATTTGCTTCCAAAGGTTGCAAGTTCAAATCCAGTGGCAGCAATAGTAATATGTTTTTTTGTATTTCTGTTTTAAGCCTATCCCAAACCTTAACCCTTACCTTAACCATTCAGAGTTCATGCCTAACCTTAACCACTCAGAGTCAATGCCTAAACATAACCTTAAACACTTCGAAATCTGACGTTTGCAACAACTTTGGAATTTAACGATGAATGTCTAATTCTTTTTTTTTTTTTTTCTCCCCAATTTCGTGGTATCCAATTGTTGTAGTAGCTACTATCTTGTCTCATCGCTACAACTCCCGCACGGGCTCGGGAGAGACGGAGGTTGAAAGTCATGCGTCCTCCGATACACAACCCAACCAAGCCGCACTGCTTCTTAACACAGCGCACATCCAACCCGGAAGCCAGCCGCACCAATGCGCCGGAGGAAACACCGTGCACCTGGCCACCTTGGCTAGCGTACACTGCGCCCAGCCCGCCACAGGAGTCGCTGGTGCGCGATGAGACAAGGACACCCCTACCGACCAAGCCCTCCCTAACCCGGGCGACGCTAAGCCAATTGTGCGTCGCCCCACGGACCTCCCGGTCGCGGCCGGTTACGTCAGAGCCAGGTACTCTGATGGCACAGCTGGCGCTGCAGTACAGCGCCCTTAACCACTGCGCCACCCGGGAGGCCTGAATGTCTAATTCTGACGTGAGACAGTTAGAGCTGGTACTTAATTCCACTGACAAACTCATATTGTAAATGAGTTTTCATCTGAATAGTATAACTGTGATTGGTTAGCATGACTGCATGCTCTTCGTTGTAGTAAGTATGCAGCTTCACTTCATAAGGTCTTGGCTGTGTATTGCTTTAGTTCCTCTGGAATAAGATCCTTGAGATGAGCATCTTATGCGATGCAATATTAAAATGCTTTAATGCTCAATGGATAATCCATACTTATACAATACTTATACAATTCCCTTTGCCAGTGTATAATGAAGTCTAACTCATACAGAACTTGCCATGTTGGAGTAGGATTTTATTACTTGGCAAACTGCACGGCTCAGGTTGTATTGGAAATATAGTAAACCTCCTGAGAGATGCTGGGGTTGGGTTAAATGCGGAAGACACATTTCAGTTGAATACATTCAGTTGTGCAACTGACTAGGTATCCACCTTCCCCTTTCCCTTTCTCTTTCTGTGGTTGCGTCCCAAATTGCTTTTGACCAGAGCCCAAGAGCCTCTGGTGATGAGTAGTGCACTATGTAGGGAATAAGGTGTCATTTGGGACTCATCAGTGTTTGTTACCCCACTGCTCTGAGGACTCAGGATGATGCATAGACTCTGACACTTTAACAGATGAACAGATTGAAGGTGCTCCAAGGACTCTGCTGTTCAATATAACTAGGAGAGGGATGGGATGGGGTGTGTGGAGGGGAAAGGGGGGTCTTGGTGTTAGTGATTGTTTATGTGGGATTGCATTGCCTGGTTGTGTACAAAACATTGAGTGTACAAAACATTAGGAACACCTGCTCTTTCCATGTGTCATAGCTCTCCTATAAAGATCTGACGGATCAGGTTACAGTGGTTCCGCTCTACAGCGCCCTCTCTCTCCCTCAGAGGTGCAGAGGTGTGGGGTGGGGGGCGCTTTATGGTGGTCGTAAAATACTCTGCTTCTGGGCTCTGTAGTATTTGAGATTGGAATGTGACTGTGGAACACAGAGAGACACTTGGACATCAAAAGGTTGAATCATTGAACAGTATTTCTGTATTCCAAGCAGTCGGGGTGGTCCGTGGACACTTAAGGAACAGTCATGTTGAGTTTGTTTCATTTGGTGACCTCATGGAGGACAGGAGACACACTACTGTTTCTTTCTTTGTATACACTTCTCAATTATGGGGTTGCATCTGAATGTATCAAATAAATGATTATGCATAAGAGTACTTTTGGAAAGATAACAATGTGATCTTAGTCTTCTAAATGAGAATTGTTTTTCATAGTAACTTATGATCAGTCAGTGGCCCCGCCCCCATGAGGACAGACATTACACGGTGTCATGGAACACCCCCTTATCAACTACTCCTGTATAAAACCACCCATGACAAATTTTACATTAGACCAGAAAACATGGAAACTGTCGCTACATGTTGAAATGGTTGGCAACTCTACCAAAGGACAAGAACAGAGAACGTGGAGATCATTCCCACGTTGAAGTGGCTAAGAAATCTACAAACTAAAGAGCAATTATTCAGGCTGCAGCTGTTTAAGTACTTTAGTCTGGTAAACGTAACCAGTCAAATGATCGAATGGTACTCTGACGTATCCATTATAACAAGCTACGAAATACTTTGATCTCTGGTGGACAAACCAGAGACTTTCTGTTGACTGACTATCCAGCAAACAGAACGGCGACCGCAGAGAGGGACAGCAAAGGCATACACTCGTAAATATGTCAATTTAATTTTTTTCTTCGAATGAGCGGTTGTTCCTCTTCAAAGTATTAGCATTAGCACCAGCTGTCCCCACCCCTTTCCTTTGTCTACCAAGCCTTCATATCGGTTTTGTCCACTAGGGACTTTTCCTTGTGTCATGTTAGTAATCAATGTATGACCTTCTGTGTGTGTGTGTGTTTATGTAATTCTGTGATTGATTAGTTAGTTAGTAAATAAATAATTAAGCCAATTTGTACATCGCTGATTCATGATTTATTATGCTAGGGTTTGTGACATTCGGGAATGAGTCTGATGAGGTAATAATACATTAATAGAAGACTCTAATCGATAAGATAATAAAGTATCTTAAGAGTTATATTCGGAAATTGCAACTCTATAAACAACATTTTCCCATGGTGCCCCGACTTCCTAGTTCATTTCTATTCCGTGATTAGTTTAATTGCGGAATAATTACACATATAGAACTGATTTGATAATATAACAGTCATAACATTTAATGGCAGCAAACATTACGACACATGACACATGACATTGTATCTGTTTCAAGTCGGTGCGCTGTTCGTGTTTCTTGTTTTGTTCATGTTAGTTTATTTATGAAATGTATTCACTCCCTGAGCTTGCTTCCCAGCGCACTCTTTACAGATCTCTTATTGATGTCACTTGTTAAATCCACTTTAATCAATGTCGATGAAGGGGAGGAGACGGGTTAAAGAAGGATTTTTAAGCCTTGAGACATGGTTTGTGTACGTGTCACATTCAGAGGGTGAATGGGAAATACAAAACACTGAAGTACCTTTGAACGGGGTATGGCAGTAGGTGCCAGCCGCAGCTGTTTGAGTGTGTCAAGAAATGCCACGCTGCTGGGTTTGCTCAACAGTTTCCCGTGTGTATTAATAATGGTCCACCACCCAAAGGACATCCAGCTAACTTGACACAACTGTAGAAAGCATTGGAGTCAATATGGGCCAGCATCCCTGAGGAACGCTTTTGACACCTTGTAGTCCATGAATGAATCAGGGCTGTTCTTAGGGCAAAAGGGGGTGCGACTCAATATTAGGAAGGTGTTCCTAATGTGTTGTACATTCAATGTACAGTATGTGCTGTTTTCCAATATGTTCCTGCATGTTTTAATGTTTCTATAACTATCTATTTACGAACATATAAGGGGAAGTGTGTGTGTGTGTGTGTGTGTGTGTGTGTGTGTGTGTGTGTGTGTGTGTGCGTGTGCGTGCGTGCGTGCGTGCGTGCGCGTGTGTGCGTGCGTGCGTGCGTGTGTGTGTGTGCGTGCGTGCGTGTGTGTGTGAAAGTGCCAGTACAGCCTCAAAAGCCACAGCTTCCTCATGAAGTGTGTGTGCATAGCAGGGGGCCAAGCAGCATGTCTGTGTGAGTGTGTCCCCAGATCTGTGTCCTTCACTCCCAGGCCCCGGCCGTTCTCACTTTGATTTCTTAAGTGCTTTGTTTTATTAGGCACTCTGGATGCATTTGATATGTGTGTGTGTGTGTGCGTGCAGCAGGGCACAGGCCTGGATCACTCTTTAGTCTCTCGCACACCGCAGGGCCTATAGGGTAGTAGTGCACCAGGAGTAGGGTGCCATTTGGGATGCAGACTATGCCTTCTCTGTGCCATTTGAGTCCATTTAGAAAGTGAATTGAATTGAAGACATTGTCCATTTCAAATGAAGATGTTATGCAGGTCATACATTTTTTGCCTAAATATTGAGTGAAAATTATTATTATTTTTTAATCATAATTTAATTTAAGCAAGTCAGTTAAGAAAAAAATATTATTGACAATGACGGCCTACCCCAGACGACGCTGGGCCAATTGTGCGCCACCCTATGGGACTACCTATCACAACAGGATGTGATACAGCCTGGATTTGAACCAGGGACTGTAGTGACACCTCTTGCACTTAGTTGCAGTGCCTTAGAACTCTGCGCCACTCGGGAGAACCAATCAGTTAACTGATCCAAAACAATAGATCTCAATAGTTATTGTTCAATTCAAAATCAAAGTTCAGCCTCACTGCACAGCTAACACTCCATATCGCTTCCTCTGACAAGTCACGAATCAAGGTGGTATGTCACTATGGGATAATAATGATGACTGAACCCTGTGAATTTGTATTCTGAATTTCGTGGTCGAACATTAAGATTGGTGGTTGCATGTAAGATTCGCAAATATAATTTGGCAAGCTTGTATCATGGTGTGTGAAAAATGTAGCAACGGTCGCAAACTTGTGACATTTGAACACATTCAATAAGATAAGCAAGCATAACTTATTTTCAGAATTGAAGTGCATACACCTCCACCTACTGTACTGGAGTGTGAGGCCATTCACGACCGACCTACATTATGTTCTTAGATGTAATGATACAACACTGGGAAAAAGGAAAAGAAAAATGACCCTATCACCTATTAGTCCCCTTTATAAACCCACCACCCATTCCACTATTTAACCCTACCTAGTCTTACTCCAGACCAACGGCCCCTGCAGCTGTTCTACAGCAAATCCTCATAATACCAAGTCCTTCTCTGCCACTGCCACCACAACCTCTATCTGCTGTGACTTTCCATCCATTACTGCAGTACACTTAACAACCGTGGCTATAAATGCTAAAAATCCCACCTTACTGAAGCACATATTCTTTCCATCACTCTCTCTTGATCTCTGCCTACTCACAGACATCCTCGCAGGATCCCTCACCCTGTACCCATCTTCCTCTACCTCGCTCCACTGCTTCGGCATATGACACTTTCTGTGTTGCTCTGGCAACCTCAATCTGCCTTTCTCTCACCGGACACCTCTGATCCCCAGCTCCTTGATCACCCCCACCCCTAACACACATAACCTTCTTCACTGATATCACACATTCCTTCGTCTCATGCCCTCCTGCACACTTCTCACGTTTAGGCATCTCCCTCCTACACACTGGTGCAATATGCCCATAACCTAAAACACCTAAAACATCGTAATATTTTCGGAACATAAGCTCTCCTGGGATAACTGACACGTCCTACCGTGACCTTATCTGGTAACGATTCTGCATCCAAACTCAGCGTGACAGATAATGTCTTCTCCGTTTCCCTCTACATCTCATCAAGAGGCAGGGTTTACAGACACAAGGAATCTTCCATTTCAACAGCTCCTCCTCAACACTTAATGCCACCCCCGATATCACTCCTTTCAATGGCGCCCTGCTCCAGAGAGCAAAGCATGTCACAATTCTTGTCCCTAATGTCGTCATACGGAGCGCCCTCTCCCTCTGTGTGTAAGAAACAGAATAAATCACGAGTCCACTTCGAGTTACCTTCACCAACTCAACAATCTCCAACCTCTACTCCACCCAACCTGAGACCACATGTGGATCAACCAAACAGCAAGGATCCATTCTCTGAACTAACTCTCTGTCAGAGAGACTGATGAGAGGGTTTGGCAGGAGGCCCTGGGCCAATGGGGGGTCAGGGGTGAGGGCTTAGAGTCAGAGGGAGTGTGAGCAAACTTACAGACATTCAGATACAACTTGAACCCCAGAGTAAGGCTACCACCCAACCAAAATGCTTCAAACGCTTGTCCATTGCAGCTGTTTGGTCAGGGAAAACACTGTTCTACGTTTTTAATTGGTTGATCGATAGTCTTTGAACTTTTCTGACAGCACAACATAAACCTACATTTCCTCCCAACACACACCTTCTAAACCATTGAGTTGTTGCGCCTTTTACGCATCCATTAGTCTGATTTGGAAGGCACCCTTATAGTCCTAAATAACCATCAACGTAAACGTTAACTCTCGTGCTTCCTCTCTTTCAAGTGCATTCAGTGCCCCTGTCCATCTCTCTACAGGTGTTACAGGGAGAATTCTCCAAGGACCTCCAGAGCCTTCTGACCAACTGCCTGCGATCTCTCCAGACCACGGAGAAGTAAGCTCCTAGCTGGTGGCATTCACTTCACGCACGGTTGTCTCTGTGTGAATGCATACCTCGTATTATCCAGGGCCACTGATTGGATTTACTGTGCTCACTCAAACTCATGCTATCTCCTCCCTCTAAAAGTGTCCCAGACAAACGAACATATGTCCATCCCTCTGTCGCCAGGCGAGTCTGCTGGGCCATGGAACTCTAGAGCAGCACATAAAAAAACCTGCCACACTGTTGTCAGCAATCAGCAGACAGTTCCCAGAGGAAGAATGCAACTAGACTTTTCAATGGCCAAATGTGGGGGATGACCACCAAATAAAATAATGTTTTGTTAAGTTGTGTTACAAAACAAACTTTTTTTCATAGCCTGTTTTTATTCAAATCTTTTTACTTTTTTTTTTTTTTTAAATTTTACTCGCTACTATGGTGACTTAAACATCAGACTTTCTCCATCAAGAGAACACTTAGTGCTTATGATTATTTATTTTTTTAAGTCTAAAATCAACGCTTTAAGTCTCGTGTCCAGGGTGAATACATGTTTATGTTTATAAGACATCACACAGGTGTGCCAACTAAAATATATATCCCAGACGAGACTGAAGAAGATGACAAATAGACCAGTGAATCTAATAAGTAAGCTGTTTGTATGAATTAGGGGTTACATAAAATACATGTTGAAATGTTAAATGGCTACGAGTCAGAGATAAGGAGCCTCTGGCTATAATGTCAGGTAAGGTACCACTGAAGGCCCCAGAATTCAGTCAGGCAGCTGGAAGCAGATGTGCGTTACCATCCAGGACCATGTCACAGCGTGCAGAGGCCTGACGGGGAGATGACAAAAAATGCATTATGCACATTTCATCACCAAAACCATGTTAGCATTTACTGCACATGATGCTGAACAATCCAACCATTTTGTTAGTGTCATTGATATAAATGGGCCGTTCACATCAACATCCAGTTCGTAAGCATTGACTGTAACACCTCTGGGGTTCTGCGGTTGTCTGGCAGCTGCTTTCTAGTGATCGTACTCCCTCTCCTACCTGAAATGTAATAACAACAAAAACATGAATAACAATAAGCCTAGTCAGTCAGTAATTTGGCTAACTAGGCTAATTAAACACTCATGTAAATGTGCACAAGCCTGTTCATCCAAATTATACCAAAACAGCACAGCCTATTTGCAGGAGGGTAGGATGCCGAGAGTGGGTGAAAACGTGCTTTGGTGATGACACTTCCTTTATGATATAAAATACATTTTACCAAGACAAAAAAATGATTCTTCGTGTTCTGAATTGTTCAGTGGGTTCTTTCTCTAACATTCCATTAACCTTATACATTATTAACCTTATACAGCCAATAATAAGCACCAAGCGATGCAGCTTTCTTGCTGAAACTTTTTAGGATTAAACATTTTGTGGTCGTCCTCTTGTCTCTGTGGGTCGCAAATAGAAAAATTAGCATGTAAAAGGATTTCATTTTTGTACAGCCTAGCTGACGTAATGATATTTTCCTGATTTTTGACCACTTTGTTTTTCTGGCCTCAGGTCACCATCATTTTTACCATCCTACAAGGGTAAAACTACAATACATTTTGAATGGATTATGATAGAGACATCAGGTTTGAACCATTGGTTTTCTTAGAAGATTATCTACACAATTGACATATTATTTACCCATTGATTGGGAACCAGTCACCAATTAATCAATAAAGAGGCAGTGGAACAGTGGCAGTGTTAAAGTAGGTAACGAGTCTTTAAAATATAGCTAGCAAATACATTTTTTTTATTTTCTAGAAACCTAACATTAGCGACAGTGATGATGATGCGAGACTTTCCCCCAGCAGGTTCAATGTAGCTAGCTAGCTACATGTTGACAGCTAGCTAATAGAATTCTTATCAACTTAATCAATCAGATTGTTAACTAGCAAATACTAGCCTGACAAAGCTAGCCAATTGAGAGTAAAGCTAGGATGAACGCCAGAAGCCAGCTAGGTAATGCAAGGGGCCATGGTTCCGGTCTAGAAAAACGCTTTATCCATTTTAGAATAAAGCTGTAACGTAACAAAATGGGGAAAAAGTCAAGGGGTCTGAATACTTTCCAAATGCACTGTATTAACCTTTCTGGCGCAGGCGTTCCGCTGGCGACCCACTTCGACAACATCCGGTGAAATTGCAGAGTGCGAAATTCAAATGACAGAAATATGAATATTTAACATTCATGAAAATGCAAGTGTCATACATCAAAATAAAGCTTAACTTCTTGTTAATCCAGCCGCTGTGTCAGATTTCAAAAAGGCTTTACAGCGATCGAGGACAGCTCCCCGCATACAAAAGCATGAAAAACATTTTCAACCAGGCAGGTGGGCCACGAAAGTCAGAAATAGCGATGGAATAAATGCCTTACCTTTGAAGATCTTCTTCTGTTGGCACTCTTAAAGGTCCCAGCTACATCACAAATGGTCCTTTTATTTGATAAATTCCTTCTTTATTTCCCCAAAAATTCAGTTTAGCTGGCGCTCTTCTTTCAATAATCCACCGGTTTCTTTCCTTCAAAATGCATACAAAATGAATCCCAAACGTTACCAATAAACTTCTCCCAAAAAGTCAAACAACGTTTATAATCAAACCTCAGGTACCCTAATGCGTAAATAAACGATCAAATTTAAGATGGAGAATCGTTATTGTCTTTACCAGGAGATAAACAACAAAGAACGCACTCTCATCCAAGCGCTTGAAAACACTACAGACAAAATGGGAGCCACTTAGAAAAACTACAAAACTACTAGCTCATTTTTCCAAAAACAAGCCTGAAACACTTTCTAAAGACTGTTGACATCTAGTGGAAGCCCTAGGACCTGCAATCCGGGAGGATTTCGCCTCATAATAAACATGACAGCCATTGGAAACATTGGCTGAAATTATTATTTTTTTGGATGGTTTGTCCTCAGGGTTTTGTCTGCCATATCAGTTATGTTATACTCACAGAGATTATTTTAACAGTTTTAGAAACGATAGAGTATTTTCTATCCATATATGCATATCCTAGCTTCTGGGCTTGAGTAACAGGCAGTTTACTTTGGGCATGCTTTTCATCCGGACTGCCCCCTAGCCCAAAGAGGTTTTACAAAGATGATTACTTCAAGTATATCGTTTTATTATAGTACTTCAGGCCAAGGAGTAACATTAAAACCTCTTAACAATTGGACCCTTTTTTTTCATTTTTGCCTAAAATGACATTCCCAAATCTAACTGCCTGTAGCTCAGGCCCTGAAGCAAGGATACGCATATTCTTGGTACCATTTGAAAGGAAACACTTTGAAGTTTGTGGAAATGTGAAAGGAATGTATGAGAATATCACATTAGATCTGGTAAAATATATTATTTTGTATTTTTTGGGTCAGAGGGAATGCAAGAGAAAGGACATAATGTATTATTCTAGGCCAGTTGCAATTTAGATTTTGGCCAATAGATGGCAGCAGTGTATATCCTCTAGCGTCGAGCAATCCCGTATCCGGGAGCGTAATCATAGCCTCAAGCTTATTACCATAACGCAACGTTTCCTATTCATGAAAATCCCAAATGAAATGAAATAAATATATTGAAACACAAGCTTAGCCTTTTGTTAACAACACTGTCATCTCAGATTTTCAAAATATGCTTTTCAACCAAAGCTACACAAGCATTTGTGTAAGAGTATTGATAGCCTAGCATAGCATTAAGCCTAGCATTCAGCAGGCAACATTTTCACAAAAACAAGAAAAGCATTCAAATAAAATAATTTACCTTTGAAGAACTTCGGATGTTTTCATTGACGAGACTCTTAGTTAGATAGCAAATGTAAAAATGTTCCAAAAAGATTATTTGTGTGGACGAAATAGCTCCGTTTTGTTCATCACGTTTGGCTAAGAAAAACACCAGAAAATGCAGTCACTTACAACGCCGAACTTCTTTCCAAATTAGCTCCATAATATCGACAGAAACATGGCAAACGTTGTTTAGAATCAATCCTCAAGGTGTTTTTCACATATCTATTCGATAATCTATCAGTGGTGGCAGCTGCCTTCTCATCAGAAGAAAATTGAAAAATACTGCAGCTGGAGATTACGCAATAATTGCGACGGAGGACACCAAGCGACCACCTGGCAGATGTAGTCTCTTATGGTCAATCTTCCAATGATATGCCTACAAATACGTCACAATGCTGCAGACACCTTGGGGAAAACGTGGAAAACGTAAGCTGACTCCTAGCTCCTTCACAGCCATATAAGGAGTCATTGCCATGAGGCGGTTTAAAAAAATGCGGCACTTCCTGATTGGATTTTTATCTGCGTTTTTTCTGTAACATCAGTTCCGTGGCACTCACAGACAATATCTTTACAGTTTTGGAAACGTCAGAGTGTTTTCTTCCCAAAGCTGTCAATTATATGCATAGTCGAGCATCTTTTCGTGACAAAATATATTGTTTAAAACGGGAACGTTTTTCATCCCAAAATTTAAATAGCGCCCCCTATATCCAAGAAGATATGCAACGTTTTAGACTGATCCAATGAACCATTGCATTTCTGTTAAAAATGTTGTATCAAGACTGCCCAAATGTGCCTAATTGTTTATTAATAACTTTTCATGTTCAATACTGTGAACTCTCCTCAAACAATTGCATGGTATTCTTTCACAAACATGTAAAAGCTACTGTAAATTGGACAGTGCAGTTAGAATAACAAGAATTTAAGCTTTCTGCCAATGTCAGATATGTCTATGTCCTGGTAAATGTTATTGTTATTTACAACTAATCACATTAGCCTATGTTAGCTCAACCTTCCCGCAGGGGACCCACCAATCCTGAAGAAGTTTTAATGACCTGACTTTGTTAAAATTACTTATTTTCTCCTCTTCAAGCTACTTCCTGAGATTTGATTGATTGAACAATCCAGCCAATGGTTGCAGCAATTCAGCTGTGGTTTTGGCTGAACTAGGGATTTTTCCCAGTGAACTAAAACTTGCAAGGCTCATTCCTCTATATAAAAAAGGGAATAAGCTGGATCATGGAAACTATCGGCCTGTCTCAATCCTGTGTATTTTATCAAAGGTCATGGAAAAGATCCTGTTCGAGCAGATTGACAGTTATATTTCCTAACACAACAACCTATACAGTGCATTCGTAAAAAAAAAGAAAATAATTGTAATTACTTCGCTACTATGGCCTATTCATTGCCTTACCTCCTCACGCCATTTGCACACACTGTATATAGACTTTTTTCTATTGTGTTATTGACTGTACGTTTGTATATTCCATGTGTAACTTGTTGTTTGTGTCGCACTGCTTTACTTTATCTTGGCCAGGTCGCTGTTGTAAATGAGAACTTGTTCTCAACTGGCCTACCTGGTTAAATAAAGGTGGGAAAAAAACACACACAAAAAACAGAGCATTCGGTATGTATTCAGACCCCTTTACTTACCGCCTTATTCTAAAATGGATTCAATTAGTTTTTCTCCTCTTCAATCTACCCCATACTGATAAAGCTAAAAACAGGTTCTTAGAAATGTTTGCAAATTTATTACAAATAAAAAACTGATATCACACCTGTATTTGGGGAGTTTCATCCATTATTTTCAAGCTCAGTCAGGTTGGATGGAGAGCATCTCTGCACAGCCATTTTCAGGTCTCTCCAGAGACGTTCGATCGGGTTCATGTCCGGGTTTTGGCTGGGCCACTCAAGGACATTCAGAGACTTGTCCCGAAGCCACTCCTGCGTTGTCTTGGCTGTGTGCTTAGGGTCGTTGTCCAGTCTGAGGTCCTGAGCGCTCTAGAGCAGGTTTTCATCAAGGATCTCTCTGTACTTTGCTCTGTTCATCTTTCCCTCGATCCTGACCAGTCTCCCAGTTCCTGCCGCTGAAAAACATCCCCACAGCATGATGATGCCACCACCATGCTTCACTGTAGCTTCACTGTTTCCTCCAGACGTGACCCTTGGCATTCAGGCCAAAGAGTTCAATCTTGGTTTCATCAGACCAGGGAATATTGTTTCTCATGGCCTGAGAGTCCTTTAGGTGCCTTTTGGCAAAATACAAGTGGGCTGTCATGTGCTTTTTACTGAGGAGTGGCTTCCGTCTGGCCGCTCTACCATAAAGACCTGATTGGTGGAGTGCTGCAGAGATGGTTGTCCTTCTGGAAGGTCCTCCCATCTCTACAAAGGAACTCTGGAGCTCTGTCAGAGTGACCATCGGGTTCTTGGTCACCTCCTTGATCAAGGCCATTCTCCCCCGATTGCTCAGTTTGACCGCGTGGCCAGCTCTGGAGGTTCCAAACATCTTCCATTTGGAAGGCTACTGTGTTCTTGGGGACCTTCAATAATAAAGAAATGTTTTGGTACCCTTCCCCAGATCTGTGTCTCGATACAATCCTGTCTCGAAGCTCTACGGACAATTCCTTCGACCTCATGGCTTGATTCTTTTCTCTGAGAAGGACTGTCAACCATGGGACCTTACATAGACAGGTGTGTGCCTTTCCAAATCGTGTTCAATCAATTGAATTTACCACAGATGGACTCCAATCAAGTTGTAGAAATATCTCAAGGATGATCAATGGAAACAGGAAGCACATGATCTCAATTTCGAGTCTCATAGCAATTGGTCTGAATACTTATGTAAATATGGTATTTGTTTTTTATGTTTTATCAATTTGCAAACATTTCTAAAAACCTTTTTTTGCTTTGTCATTATGGGGTATTGTATGTAGATTGATGAGGATTTTTTTTATTTAATCCATTTCATTATAAGGCTGTAACGTAACAAAATGTGAAAAAAGTCAAGGGGTCTGAATACTTTCTGAATGCACTGAATGAGTTCCAATATGGCTTTAGGAAATCCCATTCCACTGACACTTGCCTACTATACTGTATCTGACTGACCACATAAGGAAGAAAGTATATGGAGGGATTTTGGTATGGTTAAGTTAGATCTCCAAAAGGCGTTTTATACAGTGAATCATGTGATTCTTCTTAACCAAACTAAGAGCCATGGGCTTTAACAACTTAGTCATGAAATGGGTTAGCTTTTTCTGCAAGAAAGAAAACAAGATGGTGGATGTGTCTCACTGTCTCAACCCAAAACCTTGAACTGTGGGGTACTCCAAGGGAGTGTGCTGGGTCCACTTTTCTTTCTGTTGTATATAAATTATCTGAAATATGCCTGTACATATGACCTTTTCTTCTTTGCAGATTATTCTACACTGTGGTTGTCCCACAAAAACAAACACGTGGTTGAGAAAGCCCTCAGTGCAGAGCTTCTGAATGTCAGTAAATGGCACTCCACCTTGGAAAAACTGCCCATCTTGTATGGGTCCAAAGTAAAACCTAGGAAATCGCCTGGCCTTAAGTTGGTAGTAGGTGACACAGTAGACTTAGCTAATTAGCTAACTTCCACATTTCCACAATGGTGACATTGCCACTTTGACTATGCATGCTCTTCCTGGTACAATAGTGCCCCTAAGATAATTCAAAACAAGCTGCAGACATCTCAGAACAAATTAGTCAGGATTATTATTGAACTTCTAGCACGTATGCATCTTAAGAATTTGTTCTTAACTGACTTGCCCAGTTAAATAAAGGTTCAATAAAAAAATAAAAAAATAAAATAATGATCTTGACCATTCCCACTATCAAAGTCTCAGATAGTTTGAAGTGGAAGAGAGAGTCTCTCAGCTTAAATGAAGTCTTGTAAATGCGATTGCCCACAGTATGGTCCCCCAAGTACCTATGTAACTACTTTATCTAGGTCAAGGATAACCACAACTATTTCACTGGAAGAAGTGAAACTGACGTTCTTCCTTTCAGATGTAAGAGTGGTATGGGGGAAAGAAACCTTTGTACTCAGCTGCCATTCTTTGGAATAGTAATCCAAAGGACTTGAAATTCATAACCTCCGTGGTCGGCTTCAAGTTCTCACTGAAAAAAAATGCTAAATAGTAGTGTCTCAAAAGTGAACCTTAAGATTACGGTACGTGGGTGAAAAGAAAATGCCCGGGATAGTCTATGGGCTGATGTTTGGTGTCTTATTGTGTATTTTATTGTGATTGTCTTGTATATATTAGGGATTGATTGTTGTATAAATTAGGGGTAAATGAGACAAGGGTGAAGTACCTGTCCAGTGTTGTCTATTATGGAAATAGTATTGTACTATTGACACATTTTATGAAACCAATTTTGTCTGTCATTGTTTTTAGCCAATAGAATTGCTGCCTAACCTTGCTGCCTTTGAGCTTTTTTTGTTTTATCCTTGATGATTTTCTTCAATTGTATGTAGCGCTCTTATGTATGTACTGTATTTAAAAATGGTCTAATAGATTAAATCAATCAGTTCTGACTACCTACAGTAGCTTTGCAGTCATGGCAGATTGTTGATGGAAGAGGGGAAGGAAAGGGGAAGGAAAGGAAGCGGGAAGAAAAGAAAGGAGGGGAAGGAAAGGAAAGGAAAGGAAGGGGAGGAAAGGAAAGGAAAGGAAGGGGAGGAAAGGAAAGGAAAGGAAATGTAAGGAAAGGAAGGGGAAGAAAGGAAAGGAAGGGAAGGGGAGGAAAGGAAAGGAAAGGAAATGTAAGGAAAGGAAGGGGAAGAAAGGAAAGGAGAGTAAGGGGCAGAAAGCAAAGAAAGGAAAGGCAGGGGAAAGGAAGGGAGTTTTTCAATAAACCAACCTCCACTGATACTATTTCTTCCATTTTAAGTCAAATGTGGTGCTGCCTTTTGGTTTTCCATGAAAAAAGAGAAACCATATTTGGATTTATCCAGAAAAGTTAAAAATACATCAAACAAACAAATACATCTCTGTAGGCCTGTCTCCCACAACACCTCCATGCTCTTGTTCTCTGGTTATCTGGAAACCAACAGTGCTATGAAAACGCTTGGCAGGATAGTGTGTGGTGGCCGTTAAAATGCTATCTTCTTTTGCCTAGCTGGGCCTCCTGTTTTCCTGCATCCGTCTGGCACCATTACCCACTGAGCAACTAATGAGTCTTACAGATGTGTATTATTTGCATCAAAAGGCATGGCAGCATATTCAGCAGCGGAGACGCGCCAACGCCCAGGAAGAAGCAGTTACAGGTAGGGCCTGTTGATCTGCCAACCCGAAAGAGAGAGGGAGGCAGGGATGGAAGGAGGAAGGGAGATTATACCGTTCTCGTTCTCGGGGCCACATGCCCGAACGTCTGCGAATCCAATCATTTTAGTGAGCGAGTGTAAACAGTACGTGTACAGGTTTGTGTCTTCCCCCCACCCTCTCTCTCGCTCTCCTCCCTGTGTCTCACTTTTCCTCCTTCCTTTCTCTTTCCCTGTCTGTCTGTCTGTCTGTCTGTCTGTCTGTCTGTCTGTCTGTCTGTCTGTCTGTCTGTCTGTCTGTCTGTCTGTCTGTCTGTCTGTCTGTCTGTCTGTCTGTCTGTCTGTCTGTCTGTCTGTCTGTCTGTCTGTCTGTCTGTCCCTCTCTCTAACTCTCGCCCTCTGTCTCTCTGTCTCCCTATCTGTTTTTCTCTCTCTCTCACTCTCTCTGTCTTTCTCTGGCTGTCTCTCTCTCTCTCTGTCTCTGTGTGTCCAGCCGACTTGTTCAGAGCGGATTAGGATTGCCTAATGAACCTGCCGAGATCCTCAAACCTTATTATCCCAACCACCAACAGGCAGGGAATTAGGAGCTGCAAACGGACTGACCTGAAATCCCTCTGGGATATATATGAGCTAGAGTTAAATCACAACAGCAGCTCAGAATAGAAGAGATTAAACAGACCAGACTGGACAGGCTGACTGTGTCTTTGCATTTGTCCCATAAGAAGAGAGGAAAACACTCCACCTAGTGGGCCCTTGCAGAAACTAAGCCACCATGATGCCTGGCACTTTTCTTTGCGTGTGTGCAGGGGGCTCTGTTTGTGTCTGTGTGTTTGTGTATACTTCTGTGTGTGCCTCCGTGTGTTCAGCTCTGTGTATGTGTGTGTCTTCATCCTTTGTGTGTGAGAGTGGTCTTTCAGTGCCAAGGCTTGCCGTATGGTTGTATACCCACGAGGCAGAGCCTAGCTCCAGTTGGACAGGGTGGCTGTAACTACAGCGCTGGTTGTCATTTTAAGTGAGATTGGGCCTTGTTGGATTTTGCACTGTTTTGGAGAACTGGCCAGGATCCACTCCAGGTTTTTTGTCACCTGGTTTTGGAGAGCTCAGAGGTTAACACTGCACTTGCAGATGCTTATAGTTTTAGTTTTCCTATGTATCTTGCTTAAAAAAATAAAAATTTGGGGCTAATTAGCTAACAATTTCACAGGCTGGTAAATGATAAACTTCATTAAGAATATTTTGGAAGAGTGTGGAAAGGCGACACAGCCAACACCTGGTCTTGTGGTGATTGCATTTTGAAGTGCACAATGTTAAAATGAGTGACACATATACCAGTTGTGCCATGAAAGTTGATTTAGTTAGCGGAATGGCTACCATCTGCAGGTAATGAAATTCTGTTTCAAATTATGTAGAAAAGTCACTTTTTTACGAATTGCTTTTAGATCCTGGGGAGAGTTAGCCCAATACCTACTTCCCCCAGCTCCATGGGTGGCTAGATAATGTAACCAAATGTATGCAATACACTGAGATGCTTGGCAACCCTCGCCATGGCGATGGGAAGGTAATTTAGAGCTCTAACAGGTATGACAGAGCAAGCAGGAGGGTATGTTTATGGGAGTGTGTGTGTGTTTACGAGCGTGTGTTTACGTGTGCTTTTCTAAGTGTGTTCATGCTGCCGTGTGTGTGTGCGTGTGTGTGCGTGTGTGTGTGTGTGTGTGTGTGTCTGTGTGTGTGTGTGGTGTAAGTGTGAGGAAAGGGAGGTTAGGATAGGTGAGGCGACAGATATAGTCCCTACTCACTGCAAAGAGTGAACCAGGGGGAGGGGAGTGGTTTTCACAAACATTAGGAGTTGTATAGATCACCAATTACCTGTAGGAACCATTTCACGTTTCCATTTCCAGATCTCTAGATCTCTATCTATCCACATTCCCACATTTCCCATTCCATCTGCCCTCCATCCCCACCGCAATTCCGTGAGTCATCGCCCAGTCCGTGACTGCCTCTCCTCCTCTTCTGGAAGGGTTTGGGCTGTAGGGCCGACCAAGCCAGGAATTAGTCCCTGTGCTGTGTGGAGGATGCCTCGCCCGGGGCTGATAGTGCCATCCAACTGAACGCCCTTCCCTCTGCACTGAATCCATTAGCTCTACCGTTTCCTCCGCCCCATGATTTCACCCACCCTCCTTTTTATTTTTCCTATTCTTATTTTCAATTTTGCGTCTGGGGAAAGGTCAGGATTAGTTATCGACAGGCTGTGTCTAAACCCAGACGTGGAACCACAGACGTAGTCCTGGGTCCCCGAAACCTATTTCCCTCAGTCCCAGCGGTGGCCTAATCTGTGTTGTGTGTGTGTGTGTCTCTCGCTCTCATTCTCTCTCTCTCTACCTTTCTCTGTGTCTCTATTGCTCACCTCTCACTACTGCTGTGCCAGTTCAGTCCTAATGCCTTTACATCTTCTAATAAGGAAAACGTGTTTGAAAGGTGAAAAGACATCAAATTAATTGAAAAAGAATAATCTAATTTCTTACCAGTTGAGGTAGAATTTCATGGATCTTTTCATCACTTTGCCCGTAAACAATCCTCTTTTTCTCCCTCCAAACCTCTCTCTATCCTTATATCTCCCTGTATCCTCCACCACAGTCAGTGGTGATTCTCAGTGTGAGGTGTCGCTGTCTCAGAATCCCAGACCTGTGAAATGATGATAGAGGAGCACAAGCCCCTTACCCATCCATCTCTATCCTTCCCTCTTCCCATCCCCCTCTCCCACCGAGGCAAAAGAGGATGCCGGTAGGGTCTGTCTGACGGTGACGGATGCCTGGGGCTGGACAGACAGGGCCGGAGCCCCCTAAACTCATTCCATCCTCTGCCCTAAACCCTCCACCCTGGCCGGATTAAAAGAGAGAGAGAGGGAGGGGTGGGATGGGAGGAGAAGAGAGGAAAAGAATGGAGAGAGGGGAGAGAGAGAGCAATGGAAATAAAGAGAGAGACAGCATGATGAAGTGGCTTTGTGATCTCATCTTCCATGGTCATCCCAACAGCCTCAAACGAACATGTATAACACAATGAGGATTCAAGCTGTCTCGTAGAACGAATTCGAAAACATCTTCTCTCTTGGCCTGTTGTAATGTTCAGTTCTGTTTTATTTGGTCCAGTTTGTGTGTGTGTGTGTGTGTGTTTTGTTATTACGTTATGAAAGATGTATCAGATTTGAGGTGATACAGACCCTGCAGTAGAGAAAGAACTGCCGGGAGATGACCTCCACATTTTTACTAGGCTTTCTCCTTTGTCAATGAAAAACAGTTGAATGTAGAGAAAGTGAAATCAAACACGCACAGACGTTTCAAGACTTCCATTCCCAAATTCCTTTTCATTGTCCAGCCTTATGGTTTTCTCTACCATCCCTTTCTCGCTCACATCTCTAAAATACATAACCTGGTGTATTGTTACAGAAATAAATTAAACCAATGAATTATTAGCACTAATAGTCACATGACCCTAGCAGAGCCTTATGAAGACAGATTCTTGCCTCACGGAAGGCAATCAAGAAGAGAACTTATCATGACAGAAATTAAGAGCAAGCCCCATTCGTTATTCCAAGACCCAAGGCTACATTTCCATATAAAGTAATGGCGCAGTGTATTATTCAACTAACTACCACAGACGTATGTGATTTATAATGTGCTGTATGTTCTTTCCTCTTAACACTTCTGCTCACGTAGACAGTAGAGCGGGTATAGAGAGCTTCTCGGACGGAGAACGGCAGCTGGATTGGGGGTGGATTCAGGCCAAGTAGATCTAACCCTCCAAACCCTGTCTGAAAGGGGACATGGGAGCAATGGTTGACCCATAGTGATTTAGGTTACGATGCTTTTGGGGGGCACTGGCAGAGAAAGGTTCATCTGGGGTATGCACTTAGCTGCTTGAGGTGGCACCGTTCCAACAACAGAAAAACAGTTTAGGCAGGTGGGCCCACTGGGTAGTGGTTAGAGCATTAACCAAAAGGTCCCTGGTTTGAATACCTGAGCCGACAAGGTGAAAATCTTTCTGTGCCATTGAGCAAGGTACTTAACCCTAATTTACTATAGGGGTGCCATACTACTATGACTCACCCTGTAAAACAACGCATTTCACTGTACCTACCCGGTGAATGTTACTGTTACTATATATATATATATATATATATATATATATATATATATATATATATATATATATATATATATATATTTTTTTATTATATATTTTTTATGGACCAGCCCGTCTGGGATTTGTTCGAACTGTGCTATGATCAGTCCGTTTCTGCCTAAGTACTTCTGCAGGGGTTGGTTCATTCAAAATCCTTTATTTATCCTTTAGCCTGTTACCATTTGCCCATTTTGGCTGCGAGAACACTCAATCACATGATATAGGTAACAGTGGTTGTGGTGGTGTGAAGCTGCAAAGGGCTGATGCTCTGTATGCGGAAATGTCACCATCGCAAAAGTCCCCCAGCCGGAAATGGAAAGAAGGGGGAGTAAGAAAGCCAAAAGGCCATTAAAAGCCATGATCATTCATTTCCCCTCCCTCTCCTAATCCATCTCTCTGGGAGAATGGGCTGTCCTTTAACACCCAAGGCTAGCAATCTATCCCCTATCCTGTCTCCATGAATTAGAATGAACCAAACCTAGCCAGACTGAAAGAGACAGTGAGAGACTCTCTCTCCCTTTCTCTCGCTCTCTCTCTCTCTCTCTCTCTCCTCTTCCTTTCTCTATACCTCTATCTATGTCTTTCACACTCGCTCACTCTCTCGCTCTATTCAAAAGTGTCTGTTTGAATAGCAATACGTATTTAGATCATATTCAGGGTAGGAGAAAGTGCAACAAGACTTTGTCGATGGCAATTTGTTCTTCTGTGAGCCGAGGTGTACATTGTGGTGTGTGCTTACTCCAGGAGGTTGTCTGATTGTACTTGGTATTTGTAAGGATCTGGTTCTCTTCACTTGCTAAGGGAGACAACCTACTCATTTCTCAAAATACATTTACATTTTCTCTCAAACTTTTTGCCTCCGCTTTGTTTGATTAGAAAAGGGCTTACACAATAAAAGGTGTCGGCTCAGTTATCAGGGTGTACTTGTAGAAAACTGGGGTGGAATGAAGATTGAATTGTCTGCGTTATTTGAGCAAGTCAAGGCGTCTCCTTATTGGCTTATGTAACAGAGATGGATTGATGAGTAATCTTGCCACGGATCTGAAAACAAACTTTTATCTGAGCGGGCCGAAGCAATCTTGTGGGAAACTGGAGACCTGGGTTCGAATTCCAGACTGCATTTTTTTGGGGGGTATTTTGGAGGTCTGGGATTGAAGGATATGGGAGTCGTCTGGAGTATGTAGCCCCTCATTCTCCGCCTGGCTAGTCATGAACAGCCCGAGAATAAAAGAGACGCTTTAAACCAAGGTTCAGTCCCCCATCATCTGAGATCTCCAAGGTTAGCTCCATCATTGCACTGTTGTCAGAAGACAAAAACTCTGCCTCGTCCTTGCGTTGTGAGAACGACTTCAGCTAATCTCTCACCACAAAGTTCCACTAAACATCGAGTGAATATTTCTAGGCTATTAATAAACCGCTTGTGTCACAGAGCAGACGGGCAAGATGTCGGGAATTATAGCCCAACATTAATATCTAGGCACACCGGAACTCAGACGGTCGGGCCTGGTATTCCCAAAGGTAGATGGATGGGCAGGAGCACCGTCGGAATCATGTGTCGGGTTGGGAATCGGTGCCAGGAATACGCAGACGCAGAGAGGTCCGTGATCCGGAGGTTCCATCCGAATCCAGGAACATAATTGGTATAATCGCCTGATGAATTTCGGCCATTTAGCTTTTTTGTCTGCAAGCTTCAGCAATTTATTTTATAGGTGTTGTAAAGGACCTCGGTTCGCGGCACGTCTTTTTATCGTCGAGTGGGAGAGGACCTCGCGAAATGTTAAATGTGTACAATTGGCAGAGTAATTAGAATGATAGGGTCTAAATGAGCCCTGGGGCAGGAGTGAAACCCAAAAGGCCTCATCCTTTGAGGGAGCTCCGGACGAAACGCATGATCTGTTTAAAGTCTTCTTCAAATCCAAGTTCTTTCTTTCTCTCTCTCTCTCTGCCTCGCCTTCTCTGCCTCGCTCTCTCTCTCACTACCTCACTCTCACTCTCTGCCTCTCTCACTCTTTGCCTCTGCCTCTGTTTCTGCCTCGCCCTCTCTGCCTCGCTCTCTCTCTCACTACCTCACTCTCACTCTCTGCCTCTCTCACTCTTTGCCTCTGCCTCTGTTTCTGCCTCGCCCTCTCTGCCTCGCTCTCTCTCTCACTACCTCGCTCTCACTCTCTGCCTCTCTCACTCTTTGCCTCTGCCTCTGTTTCTGCCTCGCTCTCTCTGCCTCGCTCTCTCTCTCACTACCTTGCTCTCACTCTCTGCCTCTCTCACTCTTTGCCTCTGCCCCTCTCTTTCTCTCTCTCTCTCTCTCTCTCTCTTTCTCTCCCTACCTCGCTCTCACTCTCTGCCTCGCTCTCTCTCTCTCTCTCTCAGAGAGATATATATACAGGTTACATATACATATACATGTATATACAGGTTCAGAAGACCTGATAATGAAGCAAACTTACGAAGCTCCGTGTAAAAAGAAAATGTTTAAATAAAGTATAAAAGAAGAACAGATGCCTTTAGAATACCCCAGCGTTCATTTTAGAGCCAAGAGATTGAGAGGAGGCTCAGTGGTCCAGATTTGGTATGGATCTGTTTCACCCCCCCCCCCCCCCCCCCCCCCCCCCCTCACCTGACGCAATGCTTCAATAAAACAACTTTTCTGTATAGCATCTCTATATTATGCATGGGGCCAAACAGTTGGATACTCACAGATGAGAGTAGAAAGTGGGGCAAGGGCATGTGGGACCTTCTCGATGCCTCTGAGTGTGCATGGTATATTTTGACATTTCAAGGTGTATTCAGGGTGTGTGAGGAGTGTGTGCATGCACGCACGCGTGTTTGTGCATGTGTGTGCGAACTTAAGTGTCTCAGGCCTCCTCCCGTTCTTCAATATAATGTTTACATTCATATTCTATCCCCTGTGGTATATAGTTCTTGTTAAAAAAAAAAAAACAGACGCTTTTTCCACTCTTTGTTTTCGTCCAGATCGATCGCATTTGAGCTCATTTTCCTGTAAATGATTCATCCAGCAGTCAATGTCAGAACCCTGGTGGGTTGGGAAGGGTGGCAATGGCTTCCAGTGGTGCTACGGTAGATGCCTTAGAACAGGGATCAGCAACTAGACTAGCTTTTTCTAGACTTCAAATTGACCACAAGAAGCCCAAACAGATATAATATTTGACGAAAACATAACATAACTTCAAACCTCGCTTCCATTTGTTTAACATCTCACAGGCCTATTTCTCTCTATTATGCGTGGGAGTACTTTGGAACAGATTTCCACAACTGTCTTTCATGTCCAACAATTAAAGTAAAATGTTTCATTTAAACTTTTTGGGGGGTTTTTGCTCAGAAAACATGGGGGGCCAAATAAAATCACCTGCGGGGTCATCAGTTAGGGAACCCTGCCTTAGAAGTTGTTGTTTTTTACAACCAGGATGAGTTCTGATTCAGTATATCTACTGTATCTCCACACTGCTAGCTTCAACTCAACCCAAGAGAGTAGTAGTGGAACACGATACCGAATGTAACCCTTTACAGTTTTTATGACACGTTCAGTATACAATGACACGGTGCATCATTTCCATGAAGACAGGCGTTTTACTCCTAACCTAATCTGTCCTGGAACCATGATATACTTTGAATCATCCTGTTTGGGGAACATATTTTGCATAGAAATTACATCAACATGCTTTTTTTGAATTGGTGACTGGACCGGAAATTGGGGTATAGGAAGTGGCCACATATAGACCTACATTAGGCTCTATGGTGTCTATTGAATGGACAATTCCATGTCCATCTCATAAGTCCATTGTCACTGTCTCTTCTAAGCCCAAGCTGTATCATATAGCAGTGAACATGCACTCTCTGCTGTACGCTGTGTGAGGTTTTAGCCGGCATTAGAGACATGAAAGCACTGCAGAACAAGAAGACACAGCGAGAGCTCTTTGGTGCTCCCACATTTCCCTGTGAATGCAAAACAATTCGTGGCCAAGAAAAAGGAAAAACAAAGAAAGGGATTGCATCATCAAAGGCACCTCATACTTCAGCCTGTTTTTTTGACCTGACACGGATTAATTACAGCGGTGCACATTGTACACCTCACCGGAACTCTCCTCTCCTGGGAAGACGAAAAGGAAGGGAAAAAACGCTTGAAACGCGAGCAGCGCGGTGACAGGGCGTTTAGACGGCTGAATTGCTGTGTGCTTCTACGGTGTGGTGTGTGGCGCCATCCCACAATTCCCTTTGCTGGGAGCATCTTTACGACCTCAACTCTGAGGCAAAACTTTCAGGCCTTAACGTGAAAAAATTGTCTTACTTACCTCCAGACAGGCCCTGTGATTTATGCACTAGCAATGGAACTCCTATGATTTGTATACGTATATGTGCTGACTGGGTGTTTATGGAAATGACAACTCCTGTTACTGTTACTGGATTAAGGCCTAGTCATTCCATGTTTAAGCACCGTTTGTAAGCTACTCTCACAGGAGAGAGACAGTGTCATGTTGGACATACCCAGACAGGAGGAGTTAGTTGTCAGTCAGGCGTTAGTGTGTGTGTGTGTTAGCCTTCCCAGCGGGTCAGCCTGGCGCTGCCAAGGAGGTGTCAGGAACAACTGGCACAGAGTGTGCACGCCTGCCGCCCCAGAACTCTGCGTGGCAGCGAGAATAGTGCCTTTGTCTGTCACGGCAGAGAGGACGAGGACGAGGACGTCGCAATTAAAAAAAAACTATATTTAGAACCCACAACCCTAAGCCTGAATGCCAACCTCATGGTTCTTAAAGAATATTTACTGAACAAAAATATGAACCCAATATATAAAGTGTTGGTCCATGAGCTGAAATGTTTCATGAGCTGAAATAATAGATCCCAGAAATGTTTCATACACAGAAAAAGCTTATTTTCTCTAAAAATGTTTTTTTTGTTGTTTAAATCCATGTTAGTGAGCATTTCTCCTTTGCCAAAATAATCCATCCACCTGACAGGTAGAGAATATCAAAATGCAGATTAAACAGCATGATCATTACACAGGTGCACCCTGTGCTGGGGACAATAAAAGGCCACTCTGAAATGTGCCGTTTTATCACACAACACAATACCAGGGATGTCTCAAGTTTTGAAGGAGCGTGCAATTGGAATGCTGACTGAAGGAATGTCCACCAGAGCTGTTGCCAGAAAATGGAATGTTAATTTTTCTACCATAAATAGCCTCCAACGTCATTTTAGAGAAATTGGCAGTGGGTCCAACAGGCCTCACAACCGCAGACCACGTGTAACCATGCCAGCCCAGGACCTCCACATCCGGCTTCTTCACCTGTGGGATCGTCTGAGACCAGCCACCCGGACAGCTGATGAAACTGAGGAGTATTTCTGTCTGTAACAAAGCCCTATGTGGGGAAAAACTCAGTCTGATTGGCTGGACCTGGCTCGCCAGTGGGTTGGCCTGGCTTTCAGGTGGGTGGGTCTATGCCCTCCCAGGCCCACCCATGGCTGCACCCCTGCCCAGTCATGTGAAATTCATAGATTAGGGCCTAATGAATTTATTGAAATTGACTGATTTCCTTGTATGAACTGTAACTCAGTTAAATCGTTGAAATTGTTGCATGTTGCGTTTATATTCTTGGTCAGTGTATATACAGTTGAAGTCAGAAGTTCACATACACCTTAGCCAAATACATTTAAACTAAGTTTTTCACAATTACTGACATTTAATCCTAGTAAAAAATATTTGTCTTAGGTCAGTTAGGATCACCTACTTTATTTTAAGAATGTGAAATGTCAGAATAATATTAGAGAGAATGATTTATTTCAGCTTTTATTTCTTTCATCACATTCTCAGTGGGTCAGAAGTTTACATACACTCAGTTAGTATTTGGTATCATTGCCTTAATCTTGTTAAACTTGGGTCAAACATTTCAGGTAGCCTTCCACAAGCTTTCCACAATAAGTTCGGTGAATTTTGGGCCATTTTTCCTGACAGAGTTGGTGTAACTGAGTCAGGTTTGTAGGCTTCCTTGCTCGTACACACTTTTTCAGTTCTGCCCACAAATCTTCTATAGGATTGAGATCAGGGCTTTGGGATGGCCACTCCAATACCTTGACTTTGTTGTCCTTAAGCCATTTTGCCATAACTTTCGAAGTATGCTTGGAAGATCTATTTGCAACCAAGCTTTAACTTCCTGACTGATATCTTGAGATGTTGCTTCACTATATCCACATAATTGTCCTCCCTCATGATGCCATCTATTTTGTGAAGTGCACCAGTCCCTCTTGCAGCAACGCACCCCGACAACATGATGCTGCCACTCCTGTGCTTCATGGTTGGGATGGTGGTCTTCGGCTTGCAAGCCTCCCTATTTTTCCGCTAAACATAACGATGGTCATTATGACCAAACAGTTCTATTTTTGTTTCATCAGACCAGAGGACATTTCTCCAAAAAGTACGATCTTTGCCCCCATGTGCAGTTGCAAACCGTAGTCTGTCTTTTTTATGGTGGTTTTGGAGCAGTGGCTTCTTCCTTGTTGAGCGGCCTTTCAGGTTATGTCGTTATAGAACTCGTTATACTGTGGATATAGATACTTTTGTACCTGTTTCCTCCAGCATCTTCACAAGGTCCTTTGCTGTTGTTCTGGGATTGATTTGCACTTTTCGCAAAGTATGTTCATCTCTAGGAGACAGAACGCGTCTCCTTCCTGAGTGGTATGACGGCTGCGTGGTCCCATGGTGTTTATACCATGGATATGGATATACTTGTTTATACCTTCAGGCGTTTGGAAATTGCTCCCAAGGATGAACCAGACTTGTGGAGGTCTACAATTTTTTTCTAAGGTCTTGGCTGATTTATTTCGATTTTCCCATGATGTCAAGCAAAGAGCCACTGAGTTTGAAGGTAAGCCTTGAAATACATACACAGCTGCACATCCAATTGACTCAAATTATGTCAATTAGCCTATCAGAAGCTTCTAAAGCCATGACATAATTTTCTGGAATTTCCCAAGCGGTTTAAAGGCACAGTCAATTTAGTGTATGTCAACTTCTGACCCACTGGAATTGTTATACAGTGAATTATAAGTGAAATATTCTGTCTGTAAACAATTGTTGAAATAATTACTTGTGTCATGCACAAAGTAGATGACCTAACCGACTTGCCAAAACTATAGTTTGTCAACAAGAAAATTGTGGAGTGGTTGAAAAACGAGTTTTAACGACTCCAACCTAACTGTATGTAAACTTCCAACTTCAACTGTGTATACAATACAGTGCCTTCTGAAAGTTTTCAGACCTCTTGACCTTTCCCACATTTAGTTATGTTACAGCTTTATCTCATCAATCTACACACAATACTCCATAATGACAAAGCAAAAACATGTTTTTATACATTTTTGCAAATGTATTAGAAATTCAAATGGAAATAATACATTTACCTAAGTATTCAGACACTTTACTCAGTACTTTGTTGAAGCACCTTTGGCAGCGATTACAGCATCAAGTCTTCTTGGGTTTGACGCTACAAGCTTGGCACACCTGTATTCTTCTCTGCAGATCCTCTCAAGCTCTGTCAGGTTGGATGAAGAGCGTTGCTGAACAACCATTTTCAGGTCTCTCCAGAGATGTTTGATCTGGTTCAAGTCCGGACTCTGGCTGGGCCACCCAAGGACATTCGGAGACTTGTCCCGAAGCCACTCCTCGTGTCTTGTCTGTGTCCTTTGGGTTGTTGTCCTGTTGGAAGGTGAACCTTTGCCTCAGTCTGAGGTCCTGAGCACTCTGGAGCAGGTTTTCATCAAGGATCTCTCTGTACTTCGCTCCGTTCATCTGTGCCTCGATCCTGACTGGTCTCCCAGTCATTGCCGCTGAAAAACATCCCCAGAGCATGATGCTGCCACCACCATGCTTCACTGCATGGATGGTGCCAGGTTTCCTCAAGACGTGAAGCATGGCATTCAGGCCAAAGAGTTCAATCTTGGTTTCACCAGACCAGAGAATCTTGTTTGGTGGAATGATTGGCCTGATTGGTGGAGTGTTGCAGAGATGGTTGTCTTTCTGGAACGTTCTCCCATATCCACAGAGAACCTGATTGGCTCAAACACATTAAGAAGTAAGAAAGAAGTAAGTAAGAAGTAAGTAAGAAGGCACACCAGTTAATTGAAATGCACTCCAGGTCACTACTTCATAAAGCTGGTTGAGAGAATGGCAAGAGTGTTCAAAGCTGTCATCAAGGGAAAGTGTGGCTACTTTGAAGAATCTCAAATATAAAATATATTTAGATTTGTTTAACCCTGTTTTGGTTACTACATGATTCCATATGTGTATTTCATAGTTTTGATATCTTCGCTATTATTCTACAATGTAGAAAATAGTAAATATAAAGGAAAACCCTTGAATGAGTAGGTGTGTCCATACTTTTGACTGGTACTGTATATCGTTCTTTATTTTTTATTTAAAGAAGAGGCATTTAAAAAACGATTAATCTGACGTGGCGTGTGAGTGTGGAGAGGTGTTCGTTGAGAGTACAAAGCAAACAGCATGGCCGCAGAGCTGAGGACTCACACAGTTGCGCTCTGTGAGAAGGTTAACTAGGTGGGCGGGATGGGGCGGAGGGGAGGGGAGCCAACTTGGCTTAAACTGACCAGGCGGCAGGCGGATAAATACTTCTAAAAGGCAGAGCCAAAGGTCAGGTGGCTCAGAGGTGGTGCTGGGATTCACTCTGGCAGGACAGAGGAGGGAGGAGGGAGAGGGAGGAACACAGAGACAGAGGTGGGAGGAGGGAGAGGTTGGAACACAGGGACAGGGGGAGACGGAAGGAGAAGGGGGGACACGGGGACGGAGAAGGGAGAGGGGGGACACAGGAACAGAAGAGGGAGAGGGGGGACACAGGGACAGAGGGGGAGGAGGGAGAGGGTGGAACACAGGGACAGAGGTGGGAGGAGGGAGAGGGTGGAACACAGGGACAGAGGTGGGAGGAGGGTGAGGGGCGAACACAGGGACAGAGGTGGGAGGAGGGTGAGGGGCGAACACAGGGACAGAGGGAGGAGGGAGAAGGGGGACACAGGGACAGAGGGGTGGAGGGAGAGGGTGGAACACAGGGACAGAGGTGGGAGCAGGGAGAGGGGTGAACACAGGGACGGAGGGAGAAGGGGGACACAGGGATAGAAGAGGGAGAAGGGGGGGACAGGGGCAGAAGAGGGAGAGGGGGGACACAGAGAGAGAAGTGGGAGAGGGGGGACACAGGGACAGAAGAGGGAGAGGGTGGAACACAGGGACAGAGGTGGGAGGAGGGAGAGGGGTGAACACAGGGACAGAGGGAGGAGGGAGAAAGGGGGACACAGGGACAGAATACGGAGAGGGGGGACACAGGGACAGAAGAGGGAGAGGGGTGACACAGGGACAGAGGGACAGAGGGAGGAGGAAGAAGGGGGACACAGGGACAGAATACGGAGAGGGGGGACACAGGGACAGAAGAGGGAGAGGGGGGACACAGGGACAGAAGTGGGAGAGGGGGGACACAGGGACAGAAGAGGGAGAGGGGGACACAGGGACAGAAGAGGGAGAGGGGGGACACAGGGACAGAAGAGGGAGAGGGGGGACACAGGGACAGAAGAGGAAGAAGGGGGACACAGGGACAGCAGAGGGAGAGGGGGGACACAGGGACAGAAGAGGGAGGGGGGGACACAGGGACAGAAGAGGGAGAGGGGGGACACAGGGACAGCAGAGGGAGAGGGGGGACACAGGGACAGAAGAGGGAGGGGGGGACACAGGGACAGAAGAGGGAGAGGGGGGACACATGGACAGAAGATGGAGGAGGGAGGGGGAGACACAGGGACAGAGGGTGGAGGAGGGAGACTGCGGGACACAGGGACAGAGGGGAAGGAGTGTGCTCAATAAACACTCACATACAGACTGGGCAGGAAATGTGCTTTCTCCCTTTGTTCAAATTCTATGCCCGGCTACCCAAATTGTGCACTTGCTTACACCCCTTTGTGGATTTAAAAGACCCCGACTTCTTACACTCGCCTTTTAAATTCTTGAGGGGGAGTGAACGCAATTTAAGAAAAAGGGAAGACTCATTCTACTAAGCTCATTCTATATTCTGGCTGGTATAGTCGAAATTCATCCTTCCAGCGTGGCGATCGTCACCTCCACGTTGAAATTAGCTCTTTTAAATGTATAGACACCAGTCCTCATGTCGTCGGGAACATAAGTTTATTCATGGTCACGGTGGCTTTTCCAGGAATGTAGAAAAGGGGTTGGTTCATAATTTCCAACCAATGCCTATTCACGTGGGTGTGGCCACTGAGTGAGCATATTTTACTTATGAAAACAATTCTCTCTTTTAAAACTAAAATTACATTTTATCTTTTCACAAATAGTTTCATATTTAAACATTTCAATTGCACAACAATTCCATGTGAATCTGATAAGTAGAATGTTTAGACTTTCCAAGATACAATTTTTGTCGCCCTATCATCAGTAATAATATCTCAGACAACAACTGATCAAACATCATAATCTTTAAGTACCAACAGATACTTTCAACTGGTTGGATTACAAAAATATTGTTTGGTTCCCAAACTTTAAAAAAAAACTTTATTTAACTAGGCAAGTTAGTTAACTAACTTCTTATGGCATGGGGGCAGTATTGAGTAGCTTGGATGAAAAAGGTGCCCAGAGTAAACTGCCTGCTACTCAGGCCCAGAAGCTAAGATATGCATATTATTAGTATATTTGGATAGAAAACACTCTGACATTTCTACAATTGTTTGAATGATGTCTGTGAGTATAACAGAACTCATATGGCAGGAAAAAACCTGAGAAAAAATCCAACCAGGAAGGAAATCTGAGGTTTGTAGTTTTTCAACTCTTTGCCTATCCAAGAAACAGTGTAAATTTGGTCCGGTTGCACTTCCTAAGGCTTCCACTAGATGTCAACAGTCTTTAGAACCTTGTTTGAGGCTTCTACTGTGAAGGAGGAGAGACTGAGAGCTGATTGAGTAAGAGGTTTGCCAGAGTGCCATGAGCTCATTCAGGCATGCTCCCGTGAGAGGTAGCTGCGTTCCATTGCATTTCTAAAGACAAAGTAATTCTCTGGTTGAAACATTATTCAAGATTTATGTTAAAAACATGCTAAAGATTGATTCTGTACATCGTTTGACATGTTTCTGCGAACTGTAATGGATTTTTTTTACTTTTCGTCTGGCATGCGAGTCGTGAATTTGGATTTGTGAAATAAAGGCGCGAACAAAAAGGAGGTATTTGGACATAAATAATGGACTTTATCGAACAAAATAAACATTTATTGTGGTACTGGGATTCCTGTGAGTGCATTCTGATGAAGATCATCAAAGGTAAGTGAATATATATATAATGCTATTTCTGACTTCTGTTGACTCTGCAACATACCTGTATGGCTTGTTTTCATGTCTGAGCGCTGTACTCAGATTATTGCATGGTGTGCTTTTTCCGTAAAGTAAAAAAAATTAAAAATAATTATCTGACACAGTGGTTGCATTAACCTTTCTGATCTCCCCATCCCGGATCCGGGATCGTGAATACAGACTCAAGCTCATTACCATAACGCAACGTTAACTATTCATGAAAATCGCGAATGAAATGAAATAAATATGCTAGCTCTCAAGCTTAGCCTTTTGTTAACAACACTGTCATCTCAGATTTTCAAAATATGCTTCTCAACCATTGCAAAACAAGCATTTGTGTAACAGTATTGATGGCTAACGTAGCATTTAGCGTAGCATTTAGCATTAGCATTCAGCTGGCAACATTTACACAAAAAAACAGAAAAGCATTCAAATAAAATCATTTACCTTTGAAGAACTTCAGATGTTTTCAATAGGAGACTCTCAGATAGCAAATGTTCAGTTTTTCCTGAAAGATTATTTGTTTAGGACAAATCGCTCCGTTTTCTGCGTCACGTTTAGCTATGAAAAAACCCCTGTATCCAGGATTGTGTAAATCTATCAGCAAGCTCATTAGCATAACACAACGTTAACTATTCATGAAAATCGCAAATGAAATGAAATAAATATGCCATCTCTCAAGCTTAGCCTTTTGTAAACAACACTGTCATCTCAGATTTTCAAAATATGCTTCTCAACCATAGGAAAACAATCATTTGTGTAAAAGTAGCTAGCTAGCGTAGCATTTAGCGTTAGCATTTAGCGTTAGCATTAGCGTTAGCATCCAGCACGCAACATTTCAACAAAAACATAAAAGCCTTCAAATAAAATAATTTACCTTTGAAGAACTTCAGATGTTTTCAATGAGGAGACTCTCAGTTAGATAGCAGATGATCAGTTTTTCCAAAAAGATTATTTGTGTATTAGAAATAGCTCCGTTTTGTACATCACATTTGGCTACCAAAAAAAAACGAAAATTCAGTCCTCAAAACGCGAACTTTTTTCCAATTTAACTCCATAATATCGACTGAAAACATGGCAAACGTTGTTTAGAATCAATCCTCAAGGTGTTTTTCACATATCTCTTCGATGATATATCGTTCGTGGAAGCATGGTTTCCCCTCTCAATCAAATGGAAAAATAATTGCACATGGCTTTGCGCACCAGTTTCGACGCAGGACACCAGGCGGACACTTGGAAAATGTAGTCTCTTATGGTCAATCTTCCAATGATATGCCTACAAATACGTCACAATGCTGCCGACATCTTGGGGAAACGGCGGAAGGTCTAAGCTTATTCCTGTCGCATTCACAGCCATATAAGGAGACATTAGAAAACAGAGCTTCAGAAATTCTGCTCATTTCCTGTTTGACGTATCGTCTTGGTTTCGGCTGTAGAATGAGTTCTGGGGCACTTACATACAAAATCTTTGCAGATTCTGAAACTTCAGAGTGTTTTATATATATAATATGCATAGTTGAGCATCTTGTCGTGACAAAATATTGCGCTTAAAACGGGAACGTTTTTTATCCAAAAATGAAATAGCGCCCCTAGAGATGCAACTGGTTTTAAGGAGAAGTTTATCTAAAGTTCCATGCATAACACTTGTATCTTTTATCAATGTTTATTATGAGTATTTCTGTAAATTGATGTGACTCTCTGCAAAATCACCGGATGTTTTGGAAGAAAAACATTACTGAGCGTAATGCGCCAATGTAAACTGAGATTTTTGTATATAAATATGAACTTTATCGAACAAAACATACATGTATTGTGTAACATGAAGTCATATGAGTGTCATCTGATGAAGATCATCAAAGGTTAGTGATTAATTGTATCTCTATTTGTACTTTTTGTGACTCCTCTCTTTGGCTGGAAAAATGGCTGTGTTTTTCTGTGACTAGGTGCTGACTTAACATAATCGTTTGGCGTGCTTTAGTCGTAAAGCCTTTTTGAAATCGGACACTGTGGTGGGATTAACAACAAGTTTATCTTTAAAATGGTGTAAAATACTTGTATGTTTTAGGAATTTTAATTATGACATTTCTGTTTGTTTGAATTTGGGGATTTGATCTTGCAACCATTTCTGTTACTCGTCCAACGCCGCCGCCCCGATGGTACCATACTCTCTCTATGTTAACAAAGGGCTTTCCAAGAGTCCATTTTGTAGAGTATAGAGAGAAAAGGGGGAAATGTATTTATGGGAGTCATAAACCTCACCAACAGGGCAACGTCATGACAACTCTCTATGCAATATACATGACCAAATACGTAATGAACGCCCCCCCCCCCCCACGCTTACTACAGTACTACAGCATGGTTATAAAGACAAAATGTATGAGGCAACTCTCTCTAAACTTTTTCCTCCCCACAACCCTTCAACCTAGCCTCAGTCTCTCCTCCCAGAGTGGCGTTCCGTTGGCGCAGCCACAGCCCTGCTGATATATTGGTCTGGACACCTGCTTCAAATTCCATAGCCAGTGAGTGGCATACTTGGCACGGGAGTTGAAGGCCTCTGCGATTTCATAGCTGACGAGCCAACGAGCGACTGAGTGTTCTGTCCCCAAGGCCAACACCTTTACCGAGATATCCAAATCCTTCGTCCTAGGTCGACTTATCCCTTAGTAACTACATTTTATAATCTGCCTTTTCTTCTTCATCCTCTATTTCCTCTTACTCCTCTTTTTACCCATCTTCCACCAACATTCAACTTTCTCATCCTCTCCCTCCTCTTCCTCCTTTCCTCTTTCCTCTTTCCTCTTCCTCCTCCTCCTCATCATCACCGTCTCAATGTCAAACAGACTCTGCACAAAAACAAATAATAGACTTTGTTGGTGGTGTGGAGAGAGAGAGGTTGCAAATAAACAAGATCCCCACAAAATTGATGAGTGGGGAGTTCCTGCTGTGCATTCAAATTGGCGACGCGCGGTTTGACAGGCCACTGCCGAGCCTGTCTCTAGGATTAGGGGCCCTGAGACGCTGTTTATTTGTGTCCACTTGTTCAGCGGATATCTTCCTCCTGTCCACCCCTCTCTTTCATCATCCTCCCTTCATCGGCGAGATGCAAAGCCTCTGTCAGGAGGAATAGACCCGACTCGCTCTATTTTTGATGTCTTCCTCATCACTGTTGCTCAAACCAGGAATATGTGGATTACAAATAGGCACCGGACAGCTGAATTGTTAGAAAGGACAGTAAAAATGTTAGAAGGGATAGTTTTATTGTTAGAAGGGACAGTCAAATTGTTAGAAGTGACAGTCAAATTGTTAGAAGGGACAGCTGAATTGTTAGAAGGGACAGTCGAATTGTTAGAAGGGACAGTCGAATTGTTAGAAGGGACAGTTGAGTTGTTAGAAAGGACAGTTGAATTGTTAGAAGGGACAGTCAAGTTGTTAGAAGGGATAGTCGAAGAAGGGACAGTCGAATTGTTATAAGGGACAGTTGAAGAAGGGACAGTCAAATTGTTAGATGGGAGAGTCAAATTGTTAGATGGGACAGTCAAATTGTTAGAAGGGACAGCCGAGTTGTTAGAAGGGACAGTCAAATTGTTAGAAGGGACAGTCTAATGTTAGAAGGGACAGTCTAATTGTTAGAAGGGACAGTCAAATTGTTAGAAGGGACAGTCACATTTTTAGAAGGGACAGTCAAATTGTTAGAAGGGACAGTCAAATTGTTAGAAGGGACAGTCAAATTGTTAGAAGGGACAGTCAAATTGTTAGAAGGGACAGTCAAATTGTTAGAAGGGACAGTCTAATTGTTAGAAGGGACAGTCTAATTGTTAGAAGGGACAGTCAAATTGTTAGAAGGGACAGTCAAATTGTTAGAAGGGACAGTCTAATTGTTAGAAGGGATAGTCAAATTGTTAGACGTGACAGTCAAAATAGCTAATGCTCGGTATGCAGTAGAACCTTCTTAACGCTTCTGTGTGTTTGCGTCACAGCCGGTAATTCAACATTCTATGCTAATATATATACTCTGACTGAATGGGCCTCAACTTTTTCCCATGCATCCTACACATGGAGTTGAAGTAGTACCAGGTTGTGGTACTACTAACATAAAGAGCTTATAGATTGCTTTAGCAAGTCCCCTATCTAGTACACTTTTACTTTTTGTTCATAGGGTATTATCCACATTGTGCGTGCGTATGTGTGTCTGTCGGTGCCCTCTTGACTACTCAGTGCTCTCTCTTGGAATGAGTGGCTTTCAATGATCTACCACCTTCAAGTCGCTCTGTAAGTCACTCTGGATAAGAGTGCCTGTTAAATGACATAAATGTACTGTGTATGCCATTAGGCGTACTTACTTTCAACCATTTGCCCTCATCTCCCCCAATTGAGAATAGCAAATACAACAAACCATAAGCACCCTCACACACACCATTTTCACTGTGACCTTGGGTACTGAACGTAAAAGAAAAATCAGCACAGCGCTTTTGCTATTCCCGTGAGAATTGCACCCGACACATATGTCTGCCGCTTTTACTGATCATCGTCCAAAAAATACTTGTTTGCTGAAAATCATAATAATACAGGTCGGGGATAGAACGCGTCTCGGCTAAAGGGCGGGGGGGGGGGGGGGGGGACGACTTCCTGGAAAAGAAGGAATCCTTACTCTGCTTACCCAAGCAGTTTTACCCCCAATCCCATCCCTCCCCAACCCCGTAAGCAGAGGGCCACACTGAGACCCCGCTTAGTCGAGAACTGGAAGTCAGGAACATTTTCTCTTTAACTGTGGTTAGAGGGAACTACATAAAGAATAATATGGAGCAGCTTCAAATGTGTCTCCGTGAGTAAGAACCAACTGACAGGGAGGAGTAGAGGGGAAACAATAACAATTAGTTCCATGCAGCCGTTCCGTGCTGTTTGTCTAGTGGCCTATACTGTCGGTGTCTGTAGGAACAAGTCATCTATGTTTTATTGATAAAACCAGCATCTTTTGGGCAAATGCCTTCATCAGGGCCAAACAAAAGGAATACACTGAGTGTACAAAACATTCAGAACACTTGCTATTTACGTGCTGTAGACTGACCAAGTGAATGCAGGTGAAAGCTATGATCCCTTATTGATGCCACTTGTTAAATCCACTTCAATCATTGTAGATGAAGGGGAGGAGACGGGTTAAAGGGGGATTTTTAAGCGTTGAGATAATTGAGGCATGGATTGTGTATGTGTACCATTCAGAGGGTAAATGGGCAAAACAAAAAATGTAAGTGCCTTTGAATGGGGTATGATAGTATGTGCCAGGCGCACCGGTTTGTGCCAAGAACTGCAAGGCTGCTGGGTTTGTCCCGCTCAACAGTTTCCCATGTGTATCAAGAATGGTCCACCACACAAAGGACATCCAGCCAACTTGACACAACTGTGGGAAGCAGTGGAGTCAACATGGGCCAGCATCCCTGTGGAACGCTTTCGACACCTTGTTGCAACTCAATATTAAGAAGGTGTTATTTATGTTTTGTATACTCAGTGTATATTATATTGGGAATATCGCTGTATTCAACCAGGTGTGTTTCTTGTCTAAATCCTAATGGCATCATTGAGCCTCCAGGGAAGAGCTACACATTATCTCTGCCTTCCTAGCTTTGGGTTGGCCATTTGCTATTAAAGGCTAGCTCAGCATTCATAATGAAACATAGCTTATGTCATGCAAGGTGGGGAAAAGTTTACATGATACATACATTTAGGGTCATGTTGCCACTTGTGACGGGTCAGTGATAATCACCCGCATGACAACGGCCTAGTAGAGTGACATATGGTAATATTCCCTTGTATCTGTCAGAGGGCAGTGTACTTACACAGCCTGCCACTTCCTGGTGAGTGACGGTCTCACAGTTCTATTTCTTCCGTCTTCTACTGTCTATTACCATTCAGCTGTTTGAGTGCGACACAATGTTCACAACCTCTTCAATTCACCTCACCGTATCAAATAAGATGTGTTGCTCACATTCCTCCATAATGTATTTCGAGGAGAGTGGGGGAACGGCGAGGGGGGGGGGGGGGGGGGGGGGGAGTGTATCCCATCTGATTACAAGCCCTCTCCGACGAGTTGCGGCGTAAACGACGTCTGGAGTGTTTCAAAGGGCACTCTCCATCACCGTTATTATTAACCAGAGAACAGGCCATTGTGAATGTGAAAAAGTCACTGCGGATGCCTAGATGATAACTCTCATAGCGGATAGTATTTGCTCAGTCTGTTTGCAGCATTTCAGGTTGGGTGAAATATGGGTGATATATTATTAGGAGAGTTCATTTCCAGACAAACTAGATGGTTTCCCTTTTTCGCTACCTCGTTTTTTCGTCCCGTTGTAGTTACTGTTAAATTACCATGGCGGATATAGTAGAATGTGGACTGTGGAAATTGGTATTATATATGCAACTTCAAAAGACAAGACAATACCTCTTCCACTGTGGAGAAGTGCATCATTGTGGACAACGGCAAGGAAAACAAAGGCCTGGTAGATTAGTGCAGACAGAAAAATAAGCCGTGCCATGACCACTCTGCGTACTGCTTTGGGGGGGATTTTGGGGGGGAAGCAAGAGGGAGAGAGTCAGGAAAATAAATAAATATATTCAATAAAAATTGCCTTCTCTCAGCATGAGGAGGAGAGATTTGAAAATATATTATCCTCAAAGGCTTGTGTCTGCATTTGACTGAGACTGAGGGAGAGAAGGGTAGGGCCTGTCTGTGGTAAATTATGAAAGGCCCATACTCTGGTGACAGCTCCATGGCTTTTCCTGATACCACTAACACCAGCTGACTGGAGTGATCCATGGCGCTTTGTGGAGACTTCTGATATAAATGCTGAGGGCTAGATGTTCAAGATCTCCGCTTCCCCCTGCTGCCTCTGCCTCTGCTTCTACCTCGCATCCCCATCGCCTCGCATCGCCTCGCCTGCCGAACGGGGGGAATTTGTTATGTTCCCTTTTTTCTCTCGCCCCTTCTCGCTCTGTGTCTTTCTCTTTCCTCTCTCGCTCTCTCTCTCTCTCTTTCCTCTCTCTCGTTCTCTCTCCCTCTCGCCTCGGAATATCAGGACGAGGACAGGGGCGACTTACTCGTCCTTGTGCCTTTTCAATTTGACAAGCAAGCGGCCTTGGGGGACTTTCGACTCTATTTTCAAATTGACCATTTGTAATCAGGTCTCTGAAGGAGAGAGGAAAGGGGGGAAGAAATGGAGATGGTACCTTTGGTGTTGTTCTCAAGGTAGGAAGTAGGGGGTGGGGTTGATTGTGATAGAACAGGGGAACGTTTTCGGATGTGCCGAAGGCTATGATGAAGAATTGGAGGGCACATAAAGATATGTGAAGAAGAGAATTGACCTCTTCAAAAAAGGAGAAAAAAAAATTATTCTATTTATATTTCCTCTGGAAAATAAAAACCTAATACCCTCTCTTTGAAAGATGCGCCACCTCTCCATGAACTGGGGGGCTGGTAAGTCGTGCTCTCACTCACTGCGACGAAAGCCCACCAAGAAGAAGAGAAGCATCCGTTTTTCTGACGCAAATGCGGCTGCATACATCAACAGCCACAAGGTCAGACGGGCTGCACCGTTCGGCCTGCTCAGCCCGTCTTTGAGCCCGGCAGCATGGGAAGCGTCGCGTTCTGTCACGCTGGCTGCTCTGCGACCCCATCACACGCTGACATTTCTACAAGATGGGTCCGCTGAATTATGCGGAGGTGGCGACAGCGGCAGAAAAGGGCGAGAAGAAAATAGAGAAAAAAGCTCATTTCCAGGGTGTCTGCCTCGCACCTGAAACCAACAGCCACTAGTTTGCATCACAGCCATGTGCCGCTTATGCAAAATGGCACGCGGGTAATGGGGGAACAATCAGTGTCGCCCGTCGCTCCACATTCACCGCGGACGACCCCCTTTCTTCGGGGCAGAACGACACAGTGTCACCTCCACGCCGGACCTTTCCCGAATGAATCCCAATTTGCCTGTTAAGCCTGAGCCGCGAGAGGTGGGTGCATGCACCGCGCACGGGGTAATTGGCATTCTCAGCTGCATGCGTTTGTGCTTAGGTGATGCTGGGTAAACCATGGGCTATACACCAGCGGAAGTTTGCCGGGCGCTAGTTTAAATACAGCCTCTTGTTGTTTTTGGAGTTGAAGTGAGGAGCAGGAAGCGGTTTGTGGCACCCCTAGCCCCGCTGTTGTGGAATGTCTGTCTGAAGGACATTTGGTGTAAAGATCATCTCAGGTGTCAAGCGGCCGATCATGCGGCGGCTCGAGGTCGTTTGTACGGATGTATTGATCGCTACTGTGACCCCAGCTCTCTCCTTTAGCTATTGATCTGTCTCCATAGGGCCACATAAACACACACAATGCCCACGCCACACTCAGGAATAGCCGCTGGGAACTACAGGCATCAATACAGCCACCCGAAGAAAAATAACAAGAATGGCAAATTCTCAATAGGACGGCTATGTATATGTATATGAAATAGTCATTGTGCTGGAGTGGCCGACTTTAGTGTCTGCCGAGGTCATCTTGAAGCTTGTCGATTTTGTATATTCGGGATTCCATTCATGTTGCTGAGATTATCAACATGAGAGTGTTCCGGGAATGACCGTAAGCCATCTTGGAGGGTTGCTGAGAAGGAGGTGGTCCACACTCTACATGGAATACCCTCCCCGATATGCCTTCCTCTGCGGATCTCTTATGGCTTTTAGCATGTCACCTGGGACTATAAATCATGATTACTGCATTTACATGTTACCTGCGAACGCCAGGGCTTTTCAATAAGGTTAAAGGGATCTGAGGCAGGGCCCGGCAATGGGGTCGCCAGGATTGGGGTGCAGGGGGTGAGTGAAGAGGGAGGTGTAAGGGATTTGGGTTGGGAGGGTTAATTACAATAACAATGGGGGCGGCCAACAACAACAAAAAATATCACCCCGGCCGAGCTGCTCTCCCCATTTGTTTCAATAAGATAAATTGATTGCGATGTCCTCTGGGGCTATTTGCATAGCACACATTTACTGTGCTGTTCTTTCTCCCCCTCCTCTCCAACAACCCCTTAGTCTCTACTCACTCCACTTGCCGGGAGTCAGGACAATGTTCCATGGAGACACATCGATCTCCTGGGGGAAGGCTGCATGAGAACACACATGTATGCAGACACATGCACGCAAAAGCAATGAATCCAAAGAACACCACCTTCAGCGCACCCAGACACATACACTCATGGACAAACACACCACCTTCAGCCTCCGTCCACACACACACACGCACACACACGCACACACACACACACACACATCCACACTCAGCTCCCAGAGTACGTTGTGGTGATTTGAACACCACACACATCAGCACCTCAAAGAAGAGTCCCTGGTCCAGGAATGACACGTGGTCACATTGAGGGACACACCCATGCGTCCACTAGGGGGCCCCAGGCACTTCGGCTAGGCTGGTGATTGATCATACTGGCCACTGGGTCTTTCTCAAAAGGGCCTGCACTGTTTTGTTCTATTCCAGCACTGACACACCTGATTCAACTAATCAATTAATGACTAATCCTTTGATTGGTTGGATTAGATGCCAGTGCTGGGACTGAACTAAAATGTGAACCCTCTGAAACACAGTACCACCAGCCACTGAAGCAGACAGTAGATTTGAGTAATTTAGCAGACACTCTTGTCCAGAGCAGCTTACAGTAATGAGCGCATACACATATGTTTTTTCATACCAGTCCCCTATGGGAATTGAACCCACAACCCTGGCGTTGCAGGCCCCTACTCTACTAACTGAGCCACACAGCAGAAACACCAATGGACACACTCTGCTGTTTTTCTACCGTGCCCTTCCACAACCATGTGACAACTGATCCATCATGGCAACAGTGGTCATCCTTGGTCGTCCGTCCATCCCCCTCACGGGCAAGGCTGCCTGGCAGGGTACTGCCCACCGGCCTCCAACAGAACCTCCAGCCATGGTGGCATCCATCTCTCCCACACACAGCCTCCATTCACCAGACCCACCACGGAAATTACACACACACACACACACACACTCCTTTCATCAGTATCAGTCACCGTCAGGGTAGATAGCGCCGGCCGTCACAGGAATGAGTGACGACTGGGCTCTTTACCTGAGGCACTGCATGACAATGGGCCTCACCACGATAGATAGAGAGCCGAACCTGCCTCCCACAGCCTATATAGAACACTCTCAAGCAGAGGCTAGTGTACAATGCCCTTTTAACCAATGACAGGCTTGTTTACTAAACCTAGTGCCTTCAGAAAGTATTTACGTCCCTTCACTTGTTCCACATTATGTTGTGTTACAGCCTGAATATCAAATGGATTCAATTGAGATTTTGTGTCACTGATCTACACACAATACTCCATAATGTCAAAAATGAAGAGCTGAAATGTCTTGACTCAATAAGTATTCCACCTTTTTGTAATGGAAGCCTAAATAAGTTCAAGATAAACAATTTGATTAACAAGTCACAAAATAAGTTGCATGGACATTATTTTTAAATGACTACCCCATCTCTGTACCCCACACATACAATTATCTGTAAGGTCCCTCTGTCAGTGAATTTCAAGCACAGATTCAACTACAAAGACCAGTGGTTTGCAAAGAAGGGCCCTTATTGGTAGATGGGTAAAAAAAAAACGGACATTGAATATCCCTATGAGCATGGTGCATTTATCAATTACACTTTGGATGGTGTATCAATACACCCAGTCACTACAGATATACAGGCAACCTTCCTAACTAAGTTGCCGGAGAGAAAGGAAACCGCTCAGAGATTTCACCATGAGGCCAGTGGTGATTTTAAAACAGTTACAGAGTTGAATGGCTGTGATAGGAGATAACTGTGGATGGATTAACAGCAGTGTAGTTACAGTTTGTAATAAGGCACTAAAGGAAAACTACTAAGAATGTGGAAAATTCATTGACTTTTTCCCTGAATACAAAGCGTTACGTTTGGGGCAAATCCAACACAACACATCACTGAATACCACTCTTCATATTTTCAAGCATGGGGGTGGCTGTATCATGTTATGGGTATGCTTGTCATTGGCAAGTACTAGGGAGTTAATTATGATAAAAAGTGCTAAGCACAGGCAAAATCTCAAAACCTGGTTTGGTCTGTTTTCCAACAGACACTGGGAGATGAATTCACCTTTCAGCAGGACAATAACCTAAAACACAATGCCACATATACACTGGAATTGCTTACCAAGATGACATTGAATGTTCCTGAGTGACCTAAATGTGATTTTGACTTAAATTAGCTTGAAAATCTCTGGCAAGACTAGATTATGGTTGTCTAGCAATGATCAGCAGCCAACTTGACAGTGTTTGAAGATTTGTTTTAAGAATAATGGGCAAATATTGTACAATCCAGATGTGCAAAGCTCTTAGATACTTACCCAGAAATACTCACAGCTGATTCTACCCTGTATTGACTCAGGGGGGTGAATACTTATCTAATAAATATATTTTAGTGTTTTATTTTCCATTACTTTTCCATTACTAAATGTTAGAATTCTTCTTCCACTTTGACATAACATAGTATTTTGTGTAGATTGTTGACCTAAATAAATTTTTATACCACTTTGTAACACAACAAAATGTGGAAAAAGTCAAGTGGTGTGAATTGAGACATGGATTGTGTTTGTGTGCCATTCAGAGGGTGAATGGACAAGACAAAAGGTCGAAGTGCCTTTGAACGGGGTCTGTCCGTAGGTGCAAGGCGCACCGGTTTGAGTGTGTCAAGAACTGCAACGCTGCTGGCTTTTTCACCCTCAACAGTTTCCCGTGTGTATCAAGAACGGTCCACCTTTTCACTTAGGTCCCCCTTCCATCATTGGGGAACATCCCACGCCCTGACAAGTTATGAATAGTTCTCTCAGGTATGCAATGACTGACGTGACAAGAGGAAAACTGATAGATGCACTACCCAAGATGCACTACCTCAGAAATTGCACCTTGTGAATTCTACCATTACAACTGTCAAAAGTAAGTTGAAAGCCGGACTGAGTTCCCCTAGGTGGTGCGCCCCACAGTTTGGGAACCACTGGTGTTTATTGTCCTCACATCTATGCAATAAACATGTACTGTATGGTCAAGTCTTGGGCCAAGTCTCCCTTGAAAAGTATATTCCAGAAGAGTTATATTCATATAAGAATGATCACACAGTATCCAACATGTTTCAAGTCAGTGCACAGTACACAACAGACTGGTGGAGTTTTTGCGTTCATTGGAGCGGCACGGGGGAGGGGAAGGTTGTTTCCGAGCGATGCAGTAACAAAAAGCTGTTGTCTAAACAAAAGGGGCTGCTGGAATAACAATTGCCATGAATCTAATCCCGTTGTTATTGAGTTTCCGTGGGTGGCGTCTTTCAGCGACTACCGTGTGATGACAGTTGTCTTCGAGCAACACTTCAAGTGGCCATTGTTGCGTTTTTAAATTGAATTGGAAACATACATTCTAAAATGAATTGGCTACCCAATGTATAGGCCTTGGTCTCCTCGGAGTGACGCTCTTAGCAAATTCAGTAAAATCCCTCTTTATTGCGCCCCATTCAGTTCACTTCAAATTGTTTGTACACAACATAAAGGGGGATGTAATGAGTTTGGGGAGTGGTGGGCCTTCTGGGTAAGTCACATGTGTGTGTGCCTTTTTCCTTTCTCTCCTCCCATTGGCCATAACTACATATGAGGAAACCAAGGTCCAGACCTCGGTCATTTCTTGTAGTAAAAAAAGTATCATACATATGTTGTATGTCAGTCAGGTGAATAGCTTCGTGCAGAGACTATTGCAGAAACGTTGAAGGGCTCTGGCTAGTATTACTCAGCCAGCTAACTTTAAACAGAGCCTTCCTCAGCAGCAGCAAAAAAATCAGCTCCTAAATTCTCATAATAACTTTGCTTTACAGAGAGTAGGTTACTGAGACAGACGGTGATGTGGCACTTAGTAGTGAGGCTGAGGCAGGCGGCAATGCATGCGGGAGGAAGCAGAGAAGAAAGAAGGAGCTAGCGAGCAGAGAGAGAGGTTAGGACGGTGGTTCCCAAACTTGAGAAAATCTGTACTAATTTTATCAAGGAACTGAATTCTTTTTCAGTATGAACATCTAGAGATTGGCCTATCTTCCCTATAGGCCTAGTCCAGCATTAAAATGCAGACAATTGTCACAGTCGTCATATGGAGGAGACCAAGGCGCAGCGTGGTAAGCGTGCATACTTCTTTAATGAAAGAACGAACACTGAACAAACTATACAAAACAACCATGACGCTAATATGGCTAGTGCAGACAGACAACTTAACATAGAATAAGAACCCGTAAACTACCCAAGGAATATGGCTACCTAAATACGGTCCCCAATCAGAGACAACGATAAACAGCTGCCTCTGATTGAAAACCAATCTAGGCAACCATAGAAATATAAACACCTAGACATACAAAAACCCCTAGACAATACAAAAACTAAACAAACCACCCTCGTCACACCCTGACCTAACCAAAATAATAAAGAAAACAAAGATAACTAAGGTCAGGGCGTGACAACAATATAATGTCATACCTTTTGTTTGTATGGGTGGTTGTTTGTCTTATCCATTACACACCTTTTTTTTACCAATACATTACTGATATTAATACAGAATCGTAAGTAATATTCAAATAATTCATGTGAATGTGATAATGCGATCATCTGTGTCCGTTTGTGCGGAGCTTAATTAGTAATGCCTAGGAATACGAACATGAACGCTATGCAATTCGAGAAAATAGATATCTGTATTCATGGTTTTATACAATACGTCATTACAACTGATTGAGCAGTCGTGATGCTAATAGGCTATGTGCTTGAATGAACCTACAGCAGCCATGGTGATGATAATGCCCCCCAGCCTCCCCTCCCCTCCCCTCCTCCAGACCTCACTAAAACTCAAACCCTGGTTATGGCTCTGTCTCCTCCCTGTGATGTCAGAGGGCCAAGGGAGTTTGATTTACCTTCATAGACCTGTTCTACAATGCTAATGCCTCCCCCCCAACACACACATGCACACACATTCACAGACAAAAAGACACACACACACACACACACACACACACACACACACACACACACACACACACACACACACACACACACACACACACACAAACATGCAAGAGATGTTTAACAATACAAGCCCCCAAAAAGCCAGCCAATGCATAAGCATCTTTGTTTGTAGCCTTGAACTCCACCTGATCTGCTATTTATTACCGGTATAACTTGGAAAAACAAAAACTCCAACAGCCAAACACCTGAAGGGGGTTATTCCTCATGTTAGTGGGGTTCAATGCCGTCTAGCTGAGAGGCAGAAACTGACCAGACACACATTTCGCCGCTCACAACAACAATACCTTTATCCAATTAAAGAACTGCAAGCTTATTTGCGGAAGTGTGAATGGTTAAATGACTAATATCACCCAGGTAAATATTGTTACAATTCTCCGGCCCCCCTCAGAAGTTTTGCTTTGCGTCAGAAAGCAATGTTTGCACAACAGTCCGGCGTTGCGTTTTGGCGCCAACGGATAATGATTATGCTAATCCAAACAAAATGAATGCTGTTTTACATGTGGCGGAAATCCGCTGTAAACCCGTGACCTTACTAACCTCCCTAATCCTTGACTGTATACCCACGATAAGGGGCTTACACACCCTAACACACACTCCCATGTCCCTTTTCCTCAGGGCACCACCCCCCTCCCCCTCCCCATCACCCAAAACACCTGAAGATCCGTGTGCAAAGTCACAGAGCAATTAAACATAATTAACACCTGTTTGATCAAATGAAAGTTGAGCTAACGAGCTTTGAGCGAACCGTCTGATCGGTATTAAGTGGTGAGATTAAAAAGCCATCCCATAGGTCAGGTCAGCGGTGTTCATTTGAATGCGTTATTACAAGGGCCTAGATAACTCTCTCATTAGCCACACTCCAACCCTGAGTGACAACGCGGATGAGAGGGAGCATGTCGTACAACACTTAGAGCTAATTAGTGTTAGCGAGACAGTGGCACATTGTTGCTCCCCACCACCACCTCACCTCCCTGCTCTCTCACTAGCGAGAGGACGGTGGACGGAGGCATCTCCGTTTACTCAGAACTGATACCTTTTGGCGTGAGGCTAAGGAGGCAGCATTCGACGGGGATTACGGAAACTGTATGTTTTAGGGTGATTTTAGGATGATTATGGGGCTTGGAAAGTTTTACTGACCATTTTGGTAGGGATCATTTATGTTTTTGTGGAAATGGTTAGATAATGTTTTGGGGTGTTGTGGTTTTGGTCAGTGTCAATGACAAGGTTGTTTCAGATTTTGTCTCTGTCTTTGTTGACATTTTCAAAGGGAACAATGGTGTATATTTCTCTCTTTGCTACTCCTGGTATCATCACATCAGAATATAGTCACTTCTTATTTCATCTGGTTACAGTTGTCCCGGTGTGATACACCCACCCACCCACCCACCCACACACACACACACACACACACACAAACACACTCAGACACACACTCACTCGCTCTCTCTCTCTCTCCCCTGTGGTTTCTGCCATGATTGAGGTGGCTCATTGGCCACCTCAACACATACCAACAAGTTCTCACACTCTCACTACAGAGTTAGACGTTCATCCATGTTCTCCAAACGTCAAACTTCGAAGTTTCTCCAAACGTCGAATTTCTACGTGTTTTTTGTTGCTCCTGCAGCTCGGTATCGTTCCATTTCTACAAACGTCACATTTCGAAGTTGAGGGTTAGGGTTAGGCACTCATTTGGGAACGGTTAAGGTAAGGGTTCAGGTTTACGATAGGGTTCAAATCAACGACGGAAAAAAGATCACACAACCTTCTGATCCAGAGTCGTGGGATTACACCGATCTACCATCGCCGTCCACAACGCCCTAGCAAAACCCAAGCCTACTTGATGGTAGTAATGCTCGCTGTTCGCCCTTGTGGACGGTTCTCTAAGGCATTTCCCAACGTCCTCAGACATGGATAGACGTCCAATTTCGACATCGAATTGAACGACCTGGCTGACACATACAGGCGGCTTCTCTCTCGCCCTGCTAGGTCTACCTACAGCACCCACACGCCCTGAATACCAATCTCCTTACACTTCGTCCGCTGTGCTCTCAGGAGCGGCTGAATATACTACTAGCTTGACATTTTCCAAGGGGTCTGAGAACCTCTATCACGAAAAGCCGTCATACATGGGGAAAAGTTGGGCTTGAACAGTCGTTTGGCGACGTAATTTCCTGTTTCTCAGGGTGGACCACAAAGAAAACTATGAATAGTTTGTTATCATTGCATTTTTGACATTTTTTTCACACGCATACTAGCGTTTTTTGAAACAATGTTGTCGATTTTCAAAACTCTGTGGCTTTTTTGCAAAACATTAAATGCATTTGTCAAAATATAGTTGCCTTCTCAAAAAATAAATACAATCAGCAGAACTATATTATACCATCAAAATGTCTAATACATTTATCAAAAGCGAACAGTACTGCCTGCAAAAAAATTCATGCAAGCATACTTATCTCTTGAGTGCACGCAGAAAAAACTAAGTTAGTCTGTGTTTTAAAAATCCCAGTAGATCAATACATTTTCTTTGCCGTCACTAATTCCTAATGATCAAAATTAGAAGTTCAACTATCCAAAGGTGCAGAATTATGGGTAATGCATATTTTACCAAACAATTTCATATACATCAAATCAAATATTATTCCTGACAAAATAATGGCATTAATTAATCGGTACCATCACGTATTCAAAACAAAGGTGGGTTTGCTCATAGTTTTGTAGACTTTCCATTGGCACATATCAACACAATCCACAATAGAAATAAGGAAAGGTGAATAATGGAGGAACACAACTAATATGAATGTATAGGCCTTATGTATGTTATGTTATGTAGAAGTAACACAATTTAATTCTCTGCACCTCTGCATGTCCGCAATATTGTAAAAAAGCATAACAATTAGACATCCCCCATTGCCTAGATCTTGCAATACGTTGTGTACATGGTATGACACTGATGGGATGATTTAGAATGTTGTGCAGGAGGATTAACTGATTTCCGGAAACAGTGAACACAATTTCACACGTTTCTCTACTGATGAAAACAACGTGTTAGTATTATGTGGACAAAACACTTAGCAGTGAATTTGGTATTCACAGATTACATTTGTATTTAATATTTTGCAAAGGGCGGTCTGAGACTAGGTTTCCCAAACTCGGTCCTGGGGCCCCCGCCTGGGTGCACGTGTTGGTTTTTGCCCCAGCACTTCACAGCTGATTCAAATAATCAAAGCTTGATCATGAGTTGGTTATATCAGCTGTGTAGTGCTAGGGCAAAAACCAAAATGTGCACCCAGGGGGGGCCCCAGGACCGAGTTTGGGAAACCCTGGTCTAAGATATGCAAGTCAGGTACTAAGGCAAGAAAATGATCAGAAGCTCTATAAATGTATATGAGAATTTTTGCTGTTCTGCTATAGATATGTTTCAACACAGATCCCAAAATTGCTTGTATGCGGTTGAGATCATCTGTAATTTCTGTGTAATTTAGTTCTCTGCATGGCTAGCACTAATTCCGGTTCCTGTCTTCGAGGCAGAAGCATTCGTCCCTCAATCTTGTCTCATCCCCAAATTCAAGAATCAATGTCGAGGCTATCCAAAGCACTTTTTAACTCCGATGTCACGCTTCTTACGACGTGGACAAAAGTAGCTGCGGAGCTTTGAAAGAGCGAGTAAAGCCACCTAAAAGCATTTATCCCCCCCCCCTCTCCACAGAAATGGCTTCCAGCTCAAAGAAGAGGGGGATATCGAGGTTGTGATGAGGAGAAGTGGGGAAAAATAACACATTACTTCTAAATTTCTTCTTCAGTGTTTGGCATGATTATACATTCCCAGCTAAAAGTCTGGTGAAATAGGTCAATGGGATTTATAAAGTTTGGGCTGTTTCTTTCTTTCTTCTCCTCTCTTGTCAACGGAGACTGAGCGATACGATTAGAATGAGGGAAAGAGATGAGCTCTGTAGAGAGGGGGGAGAGAGAGGGTGAAAGAGAAAGCGAGACAGGGAAGATAGACAGAGGCATACATATACATATGAGAGGGGGGGGAGAGAGGGTGAAAGAGAAACTTCTCCTCTGTCACTTTCTGATTGGCTGAGAGAGAGACTGAGATAAGAAGACCAGGGATGTGAGAGAGGAAGAAATGGGGAGATACATGGAAGCTATCAGTTCAGTACACAAGGGGTACATCTCTTTATCTTGACATTAAAGAAACAATTTCATTACACCATTTCTCCCGGGAATATGCATATGAGGGCAATCAGTAAATAGAAAAGGTAATTATTTTCTAGAAGTCAGCGCCTCTGTACCTGAATATGTCAAGACATCAAACTCAGACATTTTTACATAATTTATTATGGAGATACTAGTTAATTAGCAGCTAAATTATTCAGATATTTATATTAGGTAAATGAGTTCTCTGGCCGTTGAATATTTTATAGGGCCTGTCAAAATATAACAAGTTAAGTTTGGCCAAATACAAATGTGCCTCCCTTGCTAATTTGTGAGAATGTTCATCGGCACAAATCTCCATCGGCGACTGTGATTGAATGTTACAATTAAACGTCCTAATTCAGAATCAATCTATATCTATCTATATGCATGATATATTTGCGGCTTAATTGGAAAGTACGTTTGGAAACGGCTTCCTGAGCGACTTTCTACATCACAGCCTAATCAGAATAAATTCCCCCTGTAATGAATTAAAGTTGAATATTCGTGGGGCTTAATAAAATAGTCTGTAACAGTGAATTATTTAAATGTTAATTAATGTTTCAGCATTCAAACCTGCAATAGGCACATATTATCCCATCCAGACTATCACAAAAGGCCAATCTTGCTGCTCGTTAGGCGCAGTACTAACTTCTCCTTATATTTCATGCAATCAATTCCGGAGCAGTTATCTCATCCATACTGCTCCCTAGCTAGTCACATGGAAAGATGAATCAATCAGTAATGAGAGACACTGGCTGGGAAATTACTCATCCAGTCCAATCTGGAATATCTAGCAAAAATGACGTACTTTGACAAGCATAAATCATAGGGAAATAACAACATATTTTGTTTAACCTTCAATTTGATACCGAAAACAACCACTTTATTATTGTGTTTACCAAATTGAATGTGTGCAAAATGCATTTTGGGAGTTGGTAGGACTATAGGTTGCACAGTTTTGTATGATCCTAAGTGAATTGTATTCTTGATTTGTCATAAAATGATTATTAGTGTGTTCATTTACTATTTTCCACACTTTATCGCTACCCTCGATTACATCATAGGGGGTCATTTTCTTATAACCTTTTCATCTTATCCTTTTGACTGGAGAAAGTAGAACATTGCTGTTTTCATATATGGAGACTTTGGCATGGTGCTGAAGAGAATAATTATGGTGCTTTTAAAAAAGTAGTGAAGTACCCCTTTACCATACTTATATTCTGCTCTTAAAGGTCCAATGCAGCCATTTTTATCTCAATATCAAATCATTTCTGGGTAACAACGAAGTACTTTACTCTTATTGTTTTCAATTGAAATGGTCAAAAAGAAACAAAAATTGCTTCTTAGCAAAGACCAATTTCCCAAGAAAGAATTTTGCTAGGACTCATATGGGAGTGGTTTGAGTGGGGAGGGGAAAACTGATAACTAGCTGTTATTGGCAGAGAGGTTTGGAACTCTCATCTATTAAGAAATTTACCATCTGATGATGTCACCAGGCAGGCGGAAACTCCATCCCACCACAACAGGCTGAAATTTTAACTGGTCTTTTCAACATCTCTTACACTAAAAGGGCATTATTATATATATTTTTTTACAATTTCACAGTATTATTCTAACCTCATAGTGTGGAAATATATAAAACACAGGAAATTGCATTTCTGACTTCACTGGGCCTTTAATGTTGTTATTCACTGTAAAATAAGAGGCAAACTTGAATTAACTTTAAAGCATTTATTTTCTGGGCCAAATGATTTCAAGTCAGGTTAGAGAAGTGGTGTAAAATATTGTTAAATCTTACATATATTTAAAAAAACCTGCGTAGAAATATTCACTGCTGGTTTCAAATACGTTATTGATGGCCGCACAATAGGTTGTTATTCATCACAAGACAAAAGAGAATATCATTCTGCTTGACTTAGAGGAGGGCCACCGAGGCATTTTTCACATCTGTTGAAAACAATCTGCATAGCCGACGATACGTCATGCCACAATATGCTTATTAATGCAAACAACAAAGTCGCATAATACATAATACAAATTAAGCTTCCCTTCATGCTGGGGCATAAATATTGATATTTTATATTCATCTTATTTGTATGCTAAATATATCATAACGACAGATATGGTTTAGGGAGTTATGGAGAGATGGTTGGTGATCATTTTTATGGGTTCAAAACACCTTATTGTGTGATGCCACATTGTGTTCATGATCACTTAATTTCGCAACAAAGCTGTAGTTCTATTTGGTTCCACATAGTGGCAGTGTAAGACAACAAAAATATCCTCCAACGTTCACTCGTATCCAAGTAGAGTGAAAGGAACATATTTTACTGCTTTAAAAACAAAACAACAAATAAATCCACTTATGTAGTTGAAAATAACAAGTAAATATAATTGAATTTGTATAATTTCAGGGTTAAGAAAACATTCAATTTTATACCACCTTCTTACGATACTAACACCATACAACCGAGGCTGTTCTATTGTCAATGCCCACTCAAACTTAAGTGAGCAATTTCATTAATTTATCAGATAAATGTTGTCCCCCCCTAAGTTTCCCGTCAAAATATTTAGGATCATGACGTGCCATTCAGTGGTGTTTTGCAATGGCTTGCCCATAGAAAGACCAGCCTCAGCTATGCAGGTTCTAAAGTCCATTGTACACAGTCCATACATTAAATGAAGCCAGAATTAACCACACTATGTACATAGAGTCAACACGTGACTTGAGGGAGGATTTTCACCTTGTTCTCTGGGTAGTTTCTCACAGTCGGGAGTTTGTACAGCTGCCGGGGCAGCTGGGGCACGTACACAAATGCCACCCTGGTTTTCTGGTGGCAGGATGACATCTGTTGTTCAGCAAGTTTGTTGAAATGAATTTTATCCACACTGACAGGCTCATAATACAGTCAATCTATTTGGATGTGTTTAATACCTTTTATTGAATGGCATTGATGGCTTTGAATTCAATCGAATGGAAAGATGAGATGGCAAAACAGGGGCCCAACCAAAGCTACAGGTCAGGCTTGACGTACAGTACACACTATTGTTCACAGAGGAACATTTGTATGAAACGGGTTCAGAAGGACACACAAAGGATGTTCCAGTCAGGACCACAAGGGTATGAAGTAAATATTTACATTCCTTACTTTTAGCACAGAAAACGGGTGGAGAGAGAAAAACGGACAAAGCAACATTCAAATCAAACAAAGATGGTAAAGGAGCATATGCTACAGATGAATGAGTAAAGACATAAAAACATTGTTAGGAGCGTGCAGTATGTCAACGGAACCATCTGAGACTAAGAGCAGGGGTGTATAGATGACGCCGATTCTGTTGGGAAACGTTTTGCCACAGAAACCGTTTACTGCGAAAGGAAAAAGTTTAGCAACGAAAACGAGAGTTTCTATTGGTCCCGCCCTGTTTTGTTCCGTTTGGTTCTTAAATGGTAAACCGTTTCCATTGCAAGACATAATGAATAAACCCCAGGTTGACTGTCATTTTTGGCATTACAAAGGGAGACTGACGATACATGTCACATCTCAAGTCTCTTAGTGACTATCTTTCCTTGCATCATCTGAAAGGACTGAAGAAGTGAGCAAGCCCACCAATAGACCTAGGACTGTTTTGGGTACCTTTTGTACTGTCAAGTTCCTTTCAGAACAGTCATTCTCCATTGAGATGCAGCCATAGCATCTGTCCCTTTTAACTGTGTCGGAGGCGACCATTCAGTAGTCCTGTCCCTGAGTCTTTATGCTGTAGCACTGCAGTCCTGTCTCTGAGTCTATAGACCACAGCACTGCAGTCCCGTCTCTGAGTCTATAGACCACAACACTGTAGTCCTGTCTCTGAGTCTATAGACCACAACACTGTAGTCCTGTCTCTGAGTCTATAGACCACAACACTGTAGTCCTGTCTCTGAGTCTATAGACCACAACACTGTAGTCCTGTCTCTGAGTCTATAGACCACAACACTGTAGTCCTGTCTCTGAGTCTATAGACCACAACACTGTAGTCCTGTCTCTGAGTCTATAGACCACAGCACTGCAGTCCCGTCTCTGAGTCTTTATGCTGTGGCACTGCAGTCCTGTCTCTGAGTCTATAGACTTCAACACTGTAGTCCTGTCTCTGAGTCTATAGACCACAACACTGTAGTCCTGTCTCTGAGTCTATAGACCACAGCACTGTAGTCCTGTCTTTGAGTCTACAGACCACAGCACTGTAGTCCTGTCTCTGAGTCTATAGACCACAAAACTGTAGTCCTATCTCTGAGTCTATAGACCACAACACTGTAGTCCTGTCTCTGATCCTTTACCTCAGCCTCCTATGGGTGGATCCTTTACCTCAGCCCCCTATGGACAGATCGTTTATATTTTATGATAAGAACAAATCTGACGATGCCTTTTACCATTGAAGCTGAGGACCGTTTCCCTTGTATATTGACAGTAAGGTATGTACACAGACTTTTCCCCTGCCACTGTATAGCACAGTGAACAAACCTTGAGCAGAAGTGCACAATTTGCTTACATTTGGTTGGTAAATGTTTTTCCATTCAAATCTTTGTCCTCGTCCTGCACATTTGAATGTGCGTACATCTCTTCCCTCATAATGTACTGACTTCCCAGTAACCCCTGCGCATAATCTCTGATTCACTGTTTGTAAATACAAATCTGCATTAGACTATGTGATCATTCATACCTGGGTATGGGCTCCTGTCTGGCGCCACTCCCTACCCAGGCCCAGTAGGATTTACTCTTAGTGTTACATCAAGCGCTCACTCAACTCTAACCCTCCACCGGGCACAATGAGTGGCATTGTGTATTTTTTTCACCATGAGGGCTGTATAGGATCTCAAAAAAAACTAATCTGAGCCATATAGGGGCCTTGCGGGTTGAGATATAAGATTACACACACACATTCAAACACACATACAAAGATGCCGACACACACATACGAGCATGCGCACGCAGGCACACAGACACAGAAACACACACACACACTCCTCTGTAGACTTGTGCCCCCGACCAACCCTGCATTGGCAACAACAGCTAGGCCTGGATGGCTTATAGCTGGCTCCATACTCTGTGTAGGGAATTCTCCATCCTCCTCTACCCTCCAAAAACCCTTTGTACAGATTGACTGGGAATTGGGCAGGATATAATACAAATTTGCATTCACTTGAATAAACGTAACACTTTGGCAGGGTCCTTGCAGTTCTTTGCCAAAGTCAGGGAAGAAATCAGACAAAATCACTTTCTTCCGAAGGGAGCCGAATGAGCTTAGCACTCTTTTACAAAACATTTTCAGGGTTGACAGAGAAAAGTGGTGAGAAGGAACGTCCTAAAGACTTCACAACTATAATGTGTTTCAGATGGGCTTCAAATCAAAATGGCAAATCAAAATGGGCCAAGCTTGGTTGTAGTTGATCAGAACAGAACATTGAGCAAAAAAATGGCTTTTATTGGCTGATTTGGATGATTTTCTCTGTGCCCATTGGCTGTTTAGTTATTTGTCCTGGTCTGAGATCTGTACTTGGAGATGATCCCGGAGTACCCTCTTCCAGAGTGGTACGCGGTCCACGGTCACTCTGGTCAAGAAAAGTCCATGTGGAACAGGCCAAAGCGAAACCGTCGGCCCATTCAAAGTTATCCAGGAAGGACCAGGTGAATTAAACTAGCACGTCAACACCATCCTCTCTGAGATCTAGAACAAAGGGACAAAAAGCAAGTTAATAACAGACGGCGCTATACTTATTAAATACGTGACAATGCACATTAAGGGATAATCTGAAAATACTTTCTTTGCACGCTACAAAAGAACAAGATCCCGTTGTATTGTGATAGCCATAATCTCTCTCTCTCTCTCAACCTTTCTCTGTTGAAGTGAAATAGCCTACATACCTAAGACAACGGAACAGGATCATCAAATTGGAATCAGGTGACTCAGCCTCCATAGTTTCTGGATCTTGCATATATACTAGGATTTGATGTGCAAAGCAACCTTTCAGAGGTTAAAATAGTACAAGAAGCGACTGGTCAAATTGACTTTCAGAAGAAAGTAACATCCTAAAATGATAGATTCTCCATAATATGCAGTACCTCTATTGTGGCCTGTTGTGGTCATTACCTCTGGCTACTAACCTGGATGATGTCCTGGTAAAACCCACAGTGCTGGATATCTTCCATGTCCACTGGCCCCACCTGGGAGAAGCCATTTTCTGTGATGTAGACCGCAGGGTTATTGAATGTGTCCTGTGAAAAGTGGTAGCTATCATTGTCCAACAACGCCTGAGTTCACAAATGACAGTCAAACAACACAGTGTGTGTGTGTGTGTGTGTGCGTGCGTGCGCGTGTGTGTCCGTTACACTGTTACAGAACTCCACTCATGCTAATGGAAAGTGACAACAAGCAACAAAAGGAAATTGCTCATTCTCAAATAGTGTTCACCTGAAGCAATCAATGTGACACAATTCGATGTGACAACTGTAATGGATGTTCAATCTGTTTACTGTGCAAAAAAAACAAAAACAATAGCAAGCAACTCTATTAATGTTAATAGCTTTCTCCTCACTCAAGGTTTGGCTCAATTTGATTGGCTCAAGGCAGGTGATTCAAGTCATGAATTTAATAACTCTCATGGAAAAACACAGGAAATGATCGATTCTCAAACTTCAATTTATCCTTTGAATTGACTGCTTTTAAATGGAGCTGAAGTGGATTTGTGGAAGCTGTGAAGTGGACATTTTGAAAAGTATTTTCAAAGTACTGGAACAGGGCCATTGTCCTCTTTACCCCTAATGTACTTCAGCAGTTTCTTAAGGTCGTCAGGAACCACAGCCAGCCATGACACCCCACAAATCAAATCAAATCAAATGTATTTATATAGCCCTTCGTACATCAGCTTATATTTCAAAGTACTGTACAGAAACTCAGTCTAAAACCCCAAACAGCAAGCAATGCAGGTGTAGAAGCACGGTGGCTAGGAAAAACTCCATAGAAAGGCCAAAACCTACGAAGAAACCTAGAGAGGAACCAGGCTATGAGGCGTGGCCAGTCCTCTTCTCGTTGTGCCGGCTGGAGATTATAACAGAACATGGCCAAGATGTTAAAATGTTCATAAATGACCAACATGGTCAAATAATAATAATCATAGTAGTTGTCGGGGGTGCAGCAAGTCATCACCTCAGGAGTAAATGTCAGTTGGCTTTTCATAGCCGATCATTAAGATTATCTCTACCACACCTGCTGTCTCTAGAGAGTTGAAAACAGCAGGTCTGGGACAGGTAGCACGTCCGGTGAACAGGTCAGGATTCCATAGCCGCAGGCAGAACAGTTTAAACTGGAGCAGCAGCACGGCCAGGTGGACTGGGGACAGCAAGGAGTCATCATGCCAGGACGGGTCCAACACCCCCTCTGCCTCTTGGTCACTATTCAATCCCAAAACTTCATAGGCTCCACCCTCCAAGACGTCTAGTAGTTCAACGCAAAGATGTCAGCAATAACAAAAATAATAGGCTCGTCCTTGGAGAACCTGGACGGTCTGGATCCTTCGTAACCCAGTCCTTTGCATTTGACCTCAAAACTAGACCTTATCACTTCTTGGTAGTCCCCGGTCACAAACACGGGCCAGGCGAACCAGCCTAAGGAAAAGGCGTGGTAGCGTTCAGAAGCAGCTGTGTCATCAGTGCAGTCTTATTACGACTTCTGAAGTCGGTCCCTCTCCTTGTTCGGGCGGTGTTCGGCAGTCGACGTCACCGGCTTTCTAGCCACCACCGATCCACTTTTCATTTTCCATTTGTTCTGTTTTTGTCTTATCACACCTGGCTTCACTCAATCAATTACTTGTTTATTATTTAACCCTCTGTCCCCCATGTTGCATTTGTGAGTGATTGTTTATTGTATTTTCGGTCCGTCATTGTGTGCTCGTGATGTTACTTTGTACATTTGTCATTTTGAGTAAAAGTATGTTGATTACTTATAATTGCTGTCCTGCGCCTGACTCTCTACACCGGCTACACACAGGACCCTTGCAGCTCTGCGTTTTACATCGCTGTATGACTGACAGCGGTTCTGACCTTGAGCACAGTGCGTGACAAGAAGTTGCCCTCATCCATCCCGGTAATTGGGCAACTTTTGCATATGTTTTGTTGTCTGAGTTAGGGAAATGCTGTAAATGAAGATGACTCGTTGAGGATTGTAATAAATAGGTCTACAACGTCGATGTCATACAAGCAAGCCAAACACCTGTGAGTCCAGATGTGCACTCCAAATCATAATTAATGTAATATACAGTGTCAACGTTTACAATCACTATGTTTGATGTACAGTTACAAGATGACATGTCCTGAGTGGCGCAGCGGTCTAAAGCACTGCATCTTAGTGCTAGAGACGTCACTACAGACCTGGTTCAAGTCCAAGCTGTATCTCAACTGGATGTAATTGGGTGTCCCATAGTCCGGCGCACAATTGGGTTAGGGTTTGGCCGGGGTAGGCCGTCATTGTAAATAAGAATGTATTCTTAACTGACTTGCCTAGTTAAATAAATAAAATAAAAATATATAAAATACCCTGGGATGTCCTGAACAGAATGAGCCTGTTTGTTTATTGTGGAGAAAATTAGCCGCGGCACACACACCTGAATGCACTCATGACTCCTTTCTATGCGCACCTAATGTGTTTGTTACTTGAACTCTGTGAATCATTTATTTGGGCTGCAATTTCTGAGGCTGGTAACTCTAACGAACTTATCCTCTGCAGCAGAGGATACTCTGGGTCTTCCTTTCCTGTTGTGGTCCTCATGAGAGCCAGTTTAATCATAGCTGCACTTGAAGAAACGTTCAAAGTTATTGAAATGTTCCAGATTGACTGACCTTCACATCTTAAAGTAATGATAGACTGTCGTTTCTCTTTGCTTATTTGAGCTGTTGTTGGCCTTTTACCAAATGGGGCTATCTTCTGTTTACCACCTCTACCTTGTCACAACACAACTGATTGGCTCAAACGCATTAAGAAAGAAATTCCACAAATGAACCTTTAACAAGGCACACCTGTTAGTTTAAATGCATTCCAGGTGACTACCTCATGAAGCTGGTTGAGAGAATGCCACAAGTGTGCAAATCTGCCATCAAGGCAAAGGGTTGCTACTTTGAAAAATCTAAAATCTAATATCTATTTTGATTTGTTTAACACTTTTGTAGTTACTAAATGATTCCATATGTGTTATTTCATAGTTTTGATGTCTTCACTATTATTCTACATGTATAAAATTGTAAAAATGAAGAAAAAGCCTTGAATGAGTAGGTGTGTCCAAACTTTTGACTGGTACACAAGGCGCACGTTTCTCTTGTTTTGTCAGTCACTGACAGTGTCAGCTAAAAAATGTACCGACCGGGCACGTGTCAAGGGGCCCTGACACCCCATTGATTTTGTTAGGCACTCTCACGCAGATATCATTAACATGGCATAAGTCATGGCAAAATGTGTAGAATTGCAGGAAATTAGCTTTAAACGTGCAAAAATGTCTCTCCACCCCATGACTTAATCGGTAGAATTGCAGGAAATTAACTTTAAAATTAATACATTTTCTCTCCCTGCCCGATGGCTAAATTTGTAGAATGGCAGAAAACTTTAGTTAAAACTGCAAAAATAATTATCTAGCCCATGGAAAAATGAGTAGAATTGTATGAAATGTGTTATGAAATTGCAAAATTCTCTCCGCCCCACGGCAAAATGTGTAGAACTGCAGAAAGCATGCTTAAAACGGCTCTATTTTCTCTAGTCCCAATGGTCAAATGTGTAGAATTGCAGTAAATTAACTTTAAAACATACATGTTTGCCTGCTTGGTGGGGAGGCTCCCCAAACAAATCTAGTTTAGGGCCCCCGAAAGCTAAATCCGGCCCTGCTGTAGCCTATAGGTTGTCAGCAGTTGTGTAGGCTACTTCTTGCACTTGGCCAGAGAATCTCATCTCGGGGACGCGCATTAGTTTTCCTAAATCCAATTACTGAACCTAGCTATCTACAAACGCTTGAAGAAATTATCACGTGGACTGTTTGACTACCGCCAGACAAACTATTGTTACATACCCTCGATTTGATAAGGGAATGTTGCCGCGCCCCATGCAAAGTTCGGGAACATGGTTTCAGCATCGTTCTATGCAAACAATTCCATTCAGGGCTGTTGGTTCTATTTGCCTACATGTAAAAAAAGTAAATTCTCTTGTCAAATATTGAATAGTCAAGCAAGTAAGAACGTAGACTCGGAGCTCTTCACTCGTGCTTGTTCACGATCGATGACGTGGCTAGCGCTGGACAAATTATATTTGTAGGCTACAATAAAGATGTAGCCGAGTAAAAAAAGGATAGTGGTTAGATGAGGCTAATGTAGGCATGTGTATCTGTGAACCTGCACATTGCTCATTAATCACTTGTTACCTGTCCTGCACTCTGGCTGAATTCGATTTTTTAAGTAACATTTTCATAAATGCATGAAGTTATATTTTACTTCACAAATGTGCTCATATGAGTTAATTGATAAAAAAATAACCCAGAGAATGAAATGACATCTTGAATCTTTGGCATGTGACTAGTCCTGAGCGCTTTATTGGGAGATTACAATCTACTAATCAAATTACCAGTCAATACTAGCCATTACAGACATTCATTGGACTGTAGTGACAATTATCATAGTTTATGTGTAATATAATAGAGATCAATCCTGCATCTGGAGAAATATCTTCAATTTAGTCATTTTAAATTAGTCATATAACATTATTTCATGGATTTGGTGTATTATGTAACCTTATTTTGGTCTCTTTTCTCTTTCAGTCAATATTGAAGGCCACCCTCTAAATAACTTTCATTGTGTCATCCTAAAGTATTCCTTGTTATTCTCTCCATGAGGAAGGAAAACCTATTACTACAATGACTGTGGTCCGTATGTTTGGACACAGCCTTCTTTTAGTGGATGTCAAAGCCCTGTGCGATCCTGAAATGAAGACTAATTGAAGTTAAAGCTGTGCAGCCTCTGGGTATGACGTTTCCTGAGATGACTGAGAGGTTCCGCTGCTTGTCTGTCAGCCACTCTTCTAAAGCCAAGCTGCTCAATTGACCTGAACATAGCAAATATGAGGAAAGACAGACGGACGGACGGACAGCGTCTGGCAACCCAACTTTACTTAAATGTATTTATCTAGTTTCTATGGGCCCTTACATGTCAATAGTGTTATACAAGGGTATTGTAGTACTGCATATTTGAATTATTGTATGGTCTCTTCCTGTCTGACTGACTCTGGCTTTTCATGGCGATTGCCCATTACAAAGCTAGCCTGAACTTGTTTGAGAAGTGAAAAGAGGGCTTTGTGTGAAGGCACCTAGAAAGAGAGGAGATACAATGCTGGGTGCAGTAAAAGAGAGAAGGGGTGCATTGCCAAGGGTTACTTTAATCACATTTTAAAATGAAATCATTGTTTAATTTTCTTGGCCACCTTGTTATCAAAGTAGACATGTGTAGCTATGCTATTATGCTATTATTGCACTAGTAACAACAATGTAGTACTGTTATATTGTTACATACCATTTCAAAAATGCTGTTACAATGTTGTTACTGTATGTATTGCAGTATTACTAGTACAGTATGTGTTACCAAATACATTTTATCCAAGTCATCGGCCAATAAATCGGGTTGACAACAGTATGTAAATACTAACTGGGCTACATTTCCAAATCAACAAGTTTGCTCAGTCTCAGGAACGCTCAAAAGTTCATTGACCAATACTGGACAATATTTTCCATGAAATGTAAGAACATTTCCGACCTATCAACTGCATCAAGAGAGGTTGTTTGCTGTATGACTGCTGATGTACGTGCATCAATATGCTTTTACTAGACAGTATCGTCTTATTCCTTTTGTATTTAAAGGTAGATCCAACTGCTCAGAGAGAATCGGAGAAAGGGGCGGTCTATGTGGAGTGACGTCAGTGGGTGGAATTGCAACATGGAGCCAAGGGCAGGACTGTGAGAGAAGAGTTCCCAATGGAAAGAAAGCCAATGAATACTTTCAGAGAGAGACGTGGACGCTCCAATTGAAAGTCAAGGACAGCAATTCTGGATATTTACTCAAACTTGGAAGGGACCCACTTTAACTCATATTTAAACACAAGATTACTGACTAACTCGGAGTGGGATTATGTTTCTTGCTTTCGTTTTTTTTAGGAGATGTCCCATGATTACATTTTGCACCAACAACTGGAGTCGATGGGCGCCACTAAAGTGAAAAGTTGCTTACAGCTGTTTTAGTTAGTTGTAATGCTATTTAAGTGTTCCAGTCTACGGCTCTCGGGATGAGTTCTCTTAAGGAGAAAGTTTTTAAAGCTAAGGCGTGATCAAATTTCCTGAAATGAGAGTGTGTTATCTTGGGATGACTGCAGCTGTCTCTTGGTGGAGTAGGGAAATTCTCAATTAGATCCGCGCTATTGGCAACAAAGAACACATTTTCTCTATCGCGGAAGTTTCGTTGTGTAACCCTGAAAAATCGTTACAATTACAAGTGAACAGTTGTTTTTTTTCTTTTTTCGGGAAGGCTGCAAAGACCTTATTACGAAATGGAATTGTGAATCGTGCCGTTTGGCAAACAAAGGATGTACAGACCCTCTCTCGGATTGATTGACGCTGAACACATACATCGAAACCTTTGCAAGAAATGGAGGAGGGAATCCAAATCCACATTATAGTGGACAAGATGTTTGCAACATGACTAAAACTGTCCGGGTATTCTGAGGGACGTTTTGGCTCACCCTATTTCCAGAAAGAACCAGGCCATTTTATACTACACACACAATTCCCAGCCTCCTGCGCTACTTGATATTCATATATTATTTTATTTGCCAATGCTACAGTAGCCTAATTATCTTGGAATATATTTTGAAAATGAGGGTATGTGCGGTTGCTTTGTTGCAATTGTTATTTGTTTTGCTACTCGGAGGCGATGGCTCTGCGGTATCATCTGACTGTAAATCATATGATGAACGTTCAAAGAGCGCAGGGAAAAGCACACCATCAGTGACCACGGCGGATAGGAAAGTGGTCTGCAGCAATATGGAACTCCATCAGGTGTTACCGCCGGACTCCTTCCCCAACAGAACAGTCACGTTGTAAGTATAGATCAATAGGCCTATCTGGCATCAACAAAATAATGACGATGCTGTCCCCTTGTTTGGAACAGCTTGGGGATACAGAAAGAACCATGCGGCCAAATATTTGCCTTGTTTATTACCTGCAATTTATCCTGTCTGTCGGCCTGTGGTTTGAGAAACTTATTCAACTTTCAGCCTAACACAATATGTATTTGTATTTTGACATGCCTATTGATAAGTGATGGTCTGACTGAGGTCATGCATAATTCTTCCAATATGCTATAGCCAACTATATATGTTTTTGGTTCTAGTCTGATCTTGTTGGGGTTAATCACTCAAATCTGCTGATGATTTCAACTGCTGACATACAAATACTGTCCATTACAGCTCAAATATAGTTACCATGTCCATAACAAAGGACTTGTGTCAAAGATGCTGAGGTCACTATTTGTAGCTGTATTGCCTCCTCCACATCCGTCCCTTGTCAGCTGCATACAATAATATTATCCTTTACTTATAAATCGTATGTAACATGTCATTGGCATGTCACACTATAATCTAGTCCCGTATGATGGAAATGTCTTATACCAAAATACCTTTTCATAATTGTTTATTCTTGCAGTATATAATTGTACGGCATCCAAAGTTAAGTCGTCTGCATGCTTCCCAGCCGAAAGAGTTCGGAACAGTTCCTGCATGTATTATGATGCCATTTTTGACGTTTTTGTTCCTTTTTGGACAAAGGCACAGTTTTTTGGGGGGGCTGTCCGGTCACACACAATTTCTTCTCTCTCGAGGCAAGCCAACGTCGGCAGTCAGAATCTACACCCTCTTATTGGCGATTGGTCAACGGTAGGTCTTCTTCAATGAAGTGCCAGTGGTCATTCATTGAGAGACAACGCGTCCTCATGCAAATACTTTCACTTGAGAAACACCACCAAACATCACAGTCAGATGCAAAATTGCGCAACTAATATCTCCTCTGCAAAAGCGTCAACATTAATGACAGATTTCTTAAGTTATCTTAGAGTAATTCTGACTATTTTGAGGAAATGAAAAAATGGCTATGCTGTCTTAAAATGGACAAACAGCACCATTGAAGCTTTTTTTCTCATTTTTCAAGCGAAGGTCATTTACGGAAGTATGCTAGCACTTCAGCCAAACTTTATCATGCAGACACCTTAAGCCAATGGCAGACTGGGACAATTTGTTTTCCTCGAGGCCCCATTAGCTAGATAATAATAATTTTGTGCCCCCCCAAAAAAGTGTTAGACAGACCCACTAGGATGAAATTGGACCAGTCCATCTGGCATTTGCCTGTAATGCCAGATGGCCAGTTCGCCCCTCGGCCAAGCAAAAACATGCAGTGAGAATTATTGGTGAACACATTTAGTGTGTGGTTGGCAACAGTTTTGTATCTCATTTCATTACCACAACATATGCGATACATGCAGTTGTTTGTGCAATGCAACCACACGGTGCATACCATTAAACCACCGCAACCTATTTCACATGTTGTCGCCCCGATGGAGACAAGACTGAAGCAGTGTTTTTGAGTGTACACAAGCCAAGAACATCAGTTCCTTACACCAGTACTCTACCATTGCCTTGGAATGGCCTATAAGATGGAAACAGCACAAACTTTGCATCTGCACTGTTCTTCAAGTAAATGTGTTTTTGTTACATTTTTGAGATTGAGATATTATTACCTCCGTCATGGTATGTGATATTTCTGTATGCGCTAAAATAGGCTGAACTGCTTGGAGGACCATCTTTTTGTTCTGCCTGACAGTGATTGATTGGGAAGGGAAACATATTGCTCATGTCTTGAGCGTTGAACCAAGCTCCATGATTCAAGGTATGAAAGATGGCCACCACAGAACAAGAGGGATAATGAAGTTTTCAGGCATTCCTATGGGTTTCCCACTAAACTTCCCATGGGTCTCTCAATGTTTTTGTCAACAGATTTCAAATATTGAACCATATATATATATATATATATATATATATATATATATATATATATATATATATATATATATATATATATATATATATATATATATATATATATACACAAATCCTCAGCAATCTAAGGACAAAGCGAAAACAGGTTGATTGAAATGTTTGCAAAATAATTCAAATTTAAAACAGATACCTTATTTACATAAGTATTCAGACCCTTTGCTATGAGACTTGAAATTAATCTCAGGTGAATCCTGTTTCTATTGATCATCCTTGAGACGTTTCTACAACTTGATTGGAGTCCACCTGTGGTAAATTCAATTGATTAGACATGATTGGAAAGGCACACACCTGTCTATATAAGGTCCCACAGATGACAGTGGAATTATCTGTAGAGCTCCAAAACAGGATTGTGTCGAGGCACAGAAAAATGTTTGCAGCATTGAAGGTCCCCAAGAACACCATGGCCTCCGTCATTCTTAAATGGAAGAAGTTTGGAACCAGCAAGACTCTTCCTAGAGCTGGCCACCCGGCAAAACTGAGCAATCTGGGAAGAAGGGCCTTGGTCAGGGAGGTGACCAAGAATCCAGTGGTCACTCTGACAGAGCTCTAGAATTCCTTTGTGGAGATGGGAGAATCTTCCAGAAGGACAACCATCTCTGCAGCACTCCATCAATCAGGCCTTTATGGTAGAGTGGCCAGACGGAAGCCACTCCTCAGTAAAAGGCACATGACAGCCCGCTTGGCGTTTGCCAAAAGGCACCTAAAGACTCTCAGACCATGAGAAACATGATTCTCTGGTCTGGTGAAACCAAGCTGTGCAGCAACGCTCCTCATCCACCCTGGCAGAGCTTGAGAGGATCTGCAGAGAAGGATGGGAGAAACTACCCAAATACAGGTGTGCCAAACTTTTAGCATTATACCAAAGAAGACTTGAGGTTGTGATCACTGCCAAAGGTGCTTCAGCAAAGTCCTGAGTAAAGGGTCTGAATAATTATGTAAATGTGATATTTTCATTTCTATTTTTAATATATTTGCAAAAAATGTCTAAACTGTTTTTTCTTTGTCATTATGAGTTATTGTGTGTAGATTGGTTAAAGAAAACAATTTAATCAATTTTAAATGTGTAAAAAGTCAAGGGGTCTGAATACTTTCTGAATGCACTGTAGAATCGTGAGAATCACAATATATATTGTATCAGCACTTGAGTGTCTTGATAATATTGTATCATGAGGTTCCTGGCAATTCCTAGCCCTAGTCTGGACACAGTGGGACTGGACTGGCCCGATCACAGTCAGGGTCCCTGCTGCTCTGCCCGACCTTCCCTGACCCTGAAAATCAATCACTTCCCCCTACCTGGACACTGTAGGTCCCAGACCTTTTCGCTCTGTGAGAGCAACACATTCACTCTGCCCTCCTGGCCCTAAAAGCTAAAGTTGGGAGGAGAGAAAGTGCCACAAGCAAAGTTGATATTGTAGGAAATCCAACCTCAATCTAAAACATTTGGATAGTATTCTGTTTATTGATCAATTGACTGCCAATAAGAGAGTTATTTAACTTCTCATTGAGCACACCCCAGAAAATGATTGTTTTTTGTGGCCTTTTCAACTTTTCCCCAGTGAATTTACTATGTCAAGATGTCCTATGACAGACAAACCATTGTGGGTAAGTACATTTTTCTGTCAGTTTTAGTGTTAGATCACCACCATTATCTCAGGGCAATCTTTTTTTTAAGTCTAGAGTTACCTCTAACTTGTGAAGATAATGGATGTTTTTGGACAGAGTTCACACAATCTTATCTAGCCTTAACTCCTAAACCACAGGTCTGGGGTCTGACAAACCAGCATAGCATGTTCTAAATGTGTTAATTTGGGGCATCCCTTTCCACACTTGTTATTTGGGACATTTTAAATAGTCTATTGACACGCCTGCTTCTCTGCAAATTAAAGACCTGGTCCGATGCAGTAATTCAACTTGTGTAATTAGAGCCCATTAAATCATAATCGACCTTCCCTCTCTTTGACCCACACACTTCCCGTTTCCTGTCTGGAGTGAAACTGAGCACTTCTCTGAATGAAACAAAGTAACAAGTTGGACATTTTTCTGGAATCATCAACAAAAATCTTCTAGACATTTTGGTCGGTGTAACTAATCCCTCCAGTTTTGGAACAATGTTAGTTGGCCATCGTTTGAAATTCAAATCGTTGGAAGACTTTGATTGGCTTAAGTCAAGCTCCTTTGTGCTTCTAGTGGAAGTATTTGGCGACCCTGTTGTGGAATGCACCCAGTTCTCCAGCGTGGTTCTCTCTGGGTTCAGGCTGCTGAATGCATGTCTGTGAAGAAAGGATGAGTGCAGCATTCCCAGCATTGGCACTCCCAACTGATACTGCATGCCAAAGTAATCCAAGAGGAAATGACAAACGCGTTGACACAACCAGCTCTTGTCAGAAAAGACTTGTGCAACATCAACCCTGGTGCGTTGATAACCTTTGCACCCTTTCATCCGCATAGTGGGCTAATTTCAGGTGTGTCGTGTGAAGAAGTATATATGTGCAACTGCATGTGTGTGAGGCTCAACCTGTTCATGTTTCACCCTATATTAGCACGGCCTCTGTTGAACCATATTCTTGGTGTACAGCAACAGTAGAGCTCATATTTCTTCGAGAGACTTGTTGAGTGTCATTTGGATCTTTCCCAGCAGGCACCTGGGCTTGACTATGTGGCCCAGCACACACCCTAGAGTCCACCTCCACCAAGGAGTGTGGGATTGATGTCAGGAAGAGACAGGGATTTCCTCGTACTGCATGTAAGGCAGTGTAATTTGACGACACAGTCAAGAGCACTAATTGCACGGTTCGTGGCAGGGAATCATGGGGGACGGCCCGGTATGCATCCGGTTTCCTGAAGACTTAACCTGCAGTATATGCCATTGGACCATGTTTTTAGAACGGAGTAGCTTACTCAGAATAGTTAGACTTGATGTAAAATACATTTATAGTAGAATGTAAAACATATGACAAAGACAAGTGCTGTGACAATACCAGTATCGCAATTTTTTTTTTTCATGTCAGAAATGAAAACATGAATGAGACCCAACACTTTGGTCCTTTAAATACCTGCCGTATGTAAATATTGTGCTATATCATGGGAAATAAATAAATGTGACTCTGGATGACAACATGTTTGTTTCCCACATTAGGGCTGTTTTCCTAAAGAAGTTAAATCCATTTTATTTTCCTTGTCACGATACCAATGAGTATCACGATACTGGTATCGTCCCAGCCCTAGCAAAGACAAGTACTTTATAGGCCTACAGATGCACACAACGCATTCTCTTACCTCCTATATTTGATATTGTCTTTTCAATTTGAGTGAGTTGAATTTAAATTTGCTGTGGAATCTGAAGGTAGAATCCTTTCTGTTGTTCGTTTGATTTGTTTAGCTGCTCCTACATGAAAAGGGGAAGTTGGCAGGCCGGCGGCCTTTTGAAGTGCTCGTGGAACTAGTACCCGGGAGTACACTGTCATGCATGTCCGGTGGCTAGAATGGTTTGTTTTGCTTTTCAGGCAAGCATTTGGGTTAAAGCAACGCTCCCCGTGTTTTTCTTTGCTGTCGTGTGATGTTTGGAGAAGATAACGAAATCCCAAAGGCCATTCACTGACTGGCGATTGAGTGTTCACAGCCAGGCAGCTCACGGTCTCTCATTACGCACTCAGACCTGTTGAGCATTTGGTTTGCCAGACCATACTTGGGTCTCAAGTTGATTTTCAAGGCTAGGCTATACATTTTGTCTTATGTATGTGCATCTGAATTTCCGTATAAGGACATGGGCCTTCCTGTTTGTCTATCTGGAAGGCCCCAGTTCTTGATTTCTATTCATTTGGCTGTCAGCCCAGTATTTGGATGTTGGCACCGTGTATACCATGCACCTGAAGGAGTTGTAAGATGACCGTTTTCTATACGTTCTTATACCGTGGCTTACTGGAATTGAAAGGGGATATTTTCAGGCTTATAACTATGGGAGAGTGACACAGCATAGTCGGTGCTTGAATGACAAGTGTCCTTTTCAGCTCTGCCCTAACAAAAGTGAATTATTTCAAAGACGAGGCCTTTGTCTTCCAAATGGGAGACAGTATTCAGGCCTTCATTTTGCTGAAGAGGCTTCCAGGTCATAACTTAATTAAGCAATAATCAATCGCACATTTCAAATAGTATCCTTATGGTCTCCAACGCTACATTTGACCCTTATGTCTGTATCAGTTACTTTTGATGAATGTTCATAGTTTTCCCGTTCACTAAGCTCACATTGATATCCCTTTCAGAAAGACGTTTTTTCCTCCAACTTTATCCTACCGCCAACTTTACCATACCGCCAACTTTTTTTCAGCTTTTTCCTTATATCTGTAAGGTATTGCCAGTATCAAAGCCAAAAACGATAATTGGGTAAACTTCTGCTTACGGCTTAGTATGATACGTAGCCGTAATGCTGAGGCGGCAGTGGCACGCACTACTCTTTTAAACTCTTAATGGTTGCTAAGCAGCTCCAGTTAACCATCCTCCTGCCATTTTCTAAACTTTGCGAGGCATGTTGTTTCCTTAACCACAACTGGTTGGATCCATATCACTGAATGATGGAAATATTGGAATAAAGTAGACTAATGCAATTGAAGGCATGCATCAAATTGTTGCTTACTGAAACTCCCAGAGTCATCCAATCGTTGTCATTAATTCTAAGCAATAGCCTACCCCTGTGTGGCCAATGCCACCGCGCTTGAGACAAGCAGGTACATGTCTTGATAAATCAATCAATGTCAGCTTTTTGTTTTCACTGAATGTTAGCTTAGTTGAGGCGAGTGCTACTCATGATCACCTTGTCTAGTTGACTCATTTATTAGAACCTTTTGCCAGCATGTTATGTAGTTTAACAAGTAGATTATGATTTAACATGTTCTGCTCTTCACTCGCAGTGACTTAGTAGTGTAGGCCTACTGTTCTACAGTGGCTTAGTAGCGTAGGCCTACTGTCCTACAGTGACTTAGTAGCGTAGGCCTACTGTCCCACAGTGGCTTAGTAGCGTAGGCTTACTGTCCTACAGTGGCTTAGTAGTGTAGTCCTACTGTCCTACAGTGGCTTAGTTGCGTAGTCCTACTGTCCTACAGTGGCTTAGTAGCGTAGGCTTACTGTCCTACAGTGGCTTAGTAGCGTAGGCCTACTGTCCTACAGTGACTTAGTAGCGTAGGCCTACTGTCCTACAGGGACTTAGTAGCGTAGGCCTACTGTCCTACAGGGACTTAGTAGCGTAGGCCTACTGTCCTACAGGGACTTAGTAGCGTAGGCCTACTGTCCTACAGGGACTTAGTAGCGTAGGCCTACTGTCCTACAGGGACTTAGTAGCGTAGGCCTACTGTCCTACAGGGACTTAGTAGCGTAGGCCTACTGTCCTACAGGGACTTAGTAGCGTAGGCCTACTGTCCTACAGGGACTTAGTAGCGTAGGCCTACTGTCCTACAGTGGCTTAGTAGCGTAGGCCTACTGTCCTACAGTGGCTTAGTAGCGTAGGCCTACTGTCCCACAGTGGCTTAGTAGCGTAGGTCTACTGTCCTACAGTGGCTTAGTAGCGTAGGCCTACTCCCAACCAAAAGCCTGTGACTTCACTGACTTGTCTCAGTTAATGTGACTGTTTCACTGAATCCCCATCTGTATAGGCTATTCAGTTAATTGGTTTCTGTCTGGGCAAATAAGTGGAGGTGGTATAGCTCATCTATCACTGATCAGAAACATTTACCATGCAATAATGTAGCCCGAATCAAGTGTGGGCCTCTTATTTCCCTCGATTGCCTCTAGGCAACTCCAAAAGCCAGCGGAGGTTGTGATATATGAACACGAGACTTCCATGTTTTTGAAAATAGGATTGCTATTATTTTCTATCGATATCATGATGAAGATGCTCTCAATGTAAGACCCCACGCCTGCTCACTCACAAAGTGGAGTGAGGGTAGGAAAGAGATGACATGTGGATCAAAAAGGCTTGGGCTCTGTTCTAAATATATTTCAACACTTTAACTTATACGACAGCGGTTCCACACGTTCCCTTGACACAAGTTAAAAAAAAATAATATTTGGTTATATTCTTACTACAAAAGATGTGTTTTGGCTGTGTTCAGGGAAGGTGTGTCTTGTCTGTTTTAATGAACAAAATAATGAACTATTGATTTCATTCAGTTGGACGTAACAAACTCAAAATGCCATTCTATTGTTTTGTAAATACATTTTTATTAGTCTTATGTTTCTTAGGACCTGCCTAGACGAAGTAATAATGGATTTGTTTTTGACAGTGTATATTCAATGGATTTATTAAAATGGACGCCCACCCACATCTGCTCACTACTACTACCACTCAATGCCGGCATGTACACTGGAGGTGTAACAAGGCACATGCAGGTAAGAATGTGGTAAAAATGTGCCTGTTTGTAAGGGGGTCATTGCCTGAAAAAAAAAATATATATATATATATATTTTTTTTTTATGCAGTCAAACTTCTTACCCTACCCCTGTGTTTCTAAAGGGTTATGTCTCAAGTGTTGAGAGAGCACCAGTCGACTTTGATTGCCTACTGCCTTTGAGGGGGTCGTATAGTGGTTGGCTTTTTTTCCTCAATCCCTGGTTAACTTTGTGCTAATAACCTGAGGCTGGTGCAATTCAAAGGCTGGATTTTCTCATGCAAAATGAGTGCAAACTTAGCCTCAAGACTGTGAGGCTCCTTCTGGGAAAGAATAACTGTAATATAGATTGTGTTTTTGTCTTTGAATTATTTGCTTCACTCCAAGAGCGAGCAAAGAACAGAATTATCACAATGGATTTGGTGAAATGTTAGTTAACAATGGAGATGGTTGGGTTTGACGGCAAAGTTTGTGTGATTATAGGCTACAATTCATGTGATTTTTTTCAGTCCCTAGTACATTAGTGCATATTACATGAGATTTGTCTGGATCCCACTGCTCTTTTGTTCCTGGCTCATGCTCAAGGCGGTTTTATCTTTGCGTCAAGATAAGGGTGGTTCCCCTCCTCTGCCCCTGAGCCCTGAGGAATTTACCAGTGCAGACGCTCAGGAAGCTAGTAGTCAAATGTGAGATGGAGACAACCTACAGGTGGTGCTGATTTCAGATGCTAAGTACCTTCTAGTGTGACGCTCCGAATGCAGACGTGTAGACGCTCCCAGATGTGTAGACGCTCCCAGAGGCAAACGTAAACTGAGAAGCAGACACTTGCCTCTAGGCACTTGCCCTCTGCAGATCGAACACATTGAATTGGTCAAAGGTGTCTAGACTGCCAAAAGATTGTCCACCTTTTCTGGATATGGTTCTTCAGTGCTTGATTTATCTACCTATTGAGAATCAATACATGGTGTTGTAGCTGGCTACATTCACTTTTGAAATTTGTATTTTTATTTCTTTATTTAACCTCTATTTAACTAGGCATGTCCGGCTCAGTCAGGCTGAAGTGGCTCAGTCTATAGGCCTACTTCTTTGCCGTGCTTCACATCTATTCTACTGCTTTACATCTATTCTTTACAACATATATTTTACAGCTTTTACAACATCTATTCTTTACAACATCTATTCTACTGCTTTACATCTATTCTTTACAACATCTATTCTTTACAACATCTATTCTTTACAACCAATTCTACAGCTTTACAACATATATTCTTTACAACAAATATTCTTTGTTGTAGGCTCCTAATATCTATCTACAATGCAGAAACCTTATCTCAATGAATATGTGAATGGTATGAGTGCTCAGACGGGCAGAACTATAAACACGCATTGTTCAGAGGTCGTAGTTTATGGTAAACTATATATACAGGTTTCTTTGCAGTCGTGCAAGCTAAGCAGTTCCACTCGCACTGAGGTCACACACCAGTCAGGATGAGGAGGGAGGGAGGGTGGAATGGAGGAAGGAGGGACACAAGGAGGGAGAGGAGGAGAGAGAGAGGGAGGGAGGAAGAGAGAGGGGGAAGGGAGAACAGAGCTCATGACTCTCAGGAGAAGCCTCTTACACAGATTTATTTTGACAGTTGGAGAGTCACAAGGTTGGAAGTGCATATTTATCCAGCCGGACTTGAATAATTCCTAAGAGTGTGTGTGTTTTGTAATATAGCTGTTATGTCTTTTGATTCTGAATACAATTATGTGGTTTTCTACGGAAGTAGCAGGGATATTTGTGGATAAACAAATCTGCAATTGGAGCTGCATGTGTCTACACGTCACTCAGGTCATGAGAGAGAAAATATATTGAACTTGTTATGAACGTATCAAATCCAATTGTATTGGTCACGTACACATTTAGCAGATGTTATTGCGGGTGAAGCGAAATGCTTGTGGCTGTATGTAATAACACAAACGTTCTGGGATAATAATGTAAGAAACAACACACAAAAAAAAACATACTGCAGAGGTGCTGAGGAGCTAGAAGCAGTGCCATGTCTGTTGGTGCCATCTCCCTGGCAGCAGAGCACCCCCCCCCCCAAAGAAAAAATATATAGATAAACATAATTAATTCAATGCATTAATTGCTTTCATCTTTGTGCTCATTATCATCTGTAAAAAAGCCATTGATGTACTTTACTTAGCATTCACACTGGAATTGAAATCATCCCTCCCTGAACCTTACAATAAAACATCATAGGCCATATAAATCTGGGTCAGACCAGTTATTCCTCAATGATTTTCTCGACCCAAGATCTCTGTGTGAATCCCCTGTGGCTCTGCCTAAATCATCAGTATGTGTCGAGAGCAGTGATAGACTTTGCAGTCTCGTTCCTCACCAAGCCCCGACATCTGGAGTTTCGGCACGCGGAGAAGAATGCACGGGCCACGGGGCCAGTCGTGAAACACAGGAACGGTTTGCGTTTCCTCTCTGAGGGGTTGGGAGCAGGGAAGAGAAAATGTCGATAGTCTTCACCAGCCAACCTTGTTATAAAGCTAGTCCTCAACACCCGTAATGACTCCAATCTGGCCGGGGGTTGTCGGTACTGGTTGTGTGGGACCCACCACATCCCCTCCCGAAAGTCAAAAATTAGGATGACCACAACACAAGCCAGTTGGGTTCTCCCACAGGAGTAAACATCACCATTCAATTACTAAGCCTTCGGGGGGAGAGGGTACGAATTGGGGTGTCTAGCACAGGGTGAGTAGAGGTTTGAAAAAAGGGCAAGAATTTGTACTTTGGGGTTAAAATTGGCCAGCTCTTTGTTTATGTTATGCGATATCTAACACTTCAAATTAGAAGTCGACCGATTATGATTTTTCAACGCCGATAACGATTTTTGGAGGACCAAAAAAAGCAGAAACCGATTAATTCGGCCAATTTTTTAAAATGTATTTCTAATAATGACAATTACAACAATATTGAATGAACACTTATTTTAACTAAATATAATAGCCTCAAATAAGTAATGAAACATGTTCAATTTGGTTTAAATAAGTAAAAGTGCAATATGTGCCATGTAAGAAAGCTAACATTTAAGTTCCTTGCTCAGAACATGAGAACATATGAAAGCTGGTGGTTCTTTTTAACATGAGTCTTCAATATTCCCAGGTTAGAAGTTTTAGGTTGTAGTTATTATAGGAGTTATAGGACTATTTCTCTCTATGATTTGTATTTCATATACCTTTGACTATTGGATGTTCTTATAGGCACTCTAGTATTGCCAGTGTAACAGTATAGCTTCCGTCCCTCTCCTTTCTCCTACCTGGGCTCGAACCAGGAACACATTGACAACAGCCACCCTCGAATCAGCGTTACCCATCCCTCCACAAAAGCCGCGGCACTCGCTCTGAGACTACTCCAAGTCTCAGAGTGAGTGACGTTTGAAACGCTATTAGTGCGCATCCCGCTAACTAGCTAGCCATTGCGAAGAGCTGCTGGCAAAACTCACGAAAGTGCTCTTTGAATGAATGTTTAGGAGCCTGCTGCTGCCTACCATCACTCAGTCAGACTGCTCTATCAAATCAGACTTAATTATAACATGATAACACACAGAAATACGGGCCTTAGGCCATTAATACGGCCATTCCGATTAATCGGTCGACCTCTACTTCAAATGTATGCTCTTCTGACACAGGTCATTTTCTCTGCCGATGTTTGATACTTTTTGCTGAAGCCCCCAATAAATAAAAAAAAAGAACTAAAGCTTTGGTCATGTGATTGCACTAGTCTTGACATTTGAAACTCGAATTTCAAACGACATGTTTTCTGCGAGGCCTCTCCCGTTTTCCACCGTTGAATGAAGAGACCTTTGGTGCATTTATAAATTGAGGCACAATCTGATCTGAATAGATTGGTTGAATGATGGAGGTGTTATCAAAGTGTGGACTGCTTTTTGAGTGGAGCTCCGTTGCCTGCCAAAATGTTGATAACCTCATAGCATCTTCTGAGGGCTTTTCTCAATTTCAGAAGGGGTCAAAAGTACAATACTTGCTATTTTATCTGATTGAATAGATTCTTGAGGTAATTCATTAAGGATGTGATGCATCTTACTATCTAGAGATCCGATTTATCTCAGTCAAATAAAGCATACTTTCATTGAGTCATTGTTGCCGTGACCTGGACTAGTCTGATCCTAGATTCAGCAATACCAGTGACTTGTGGATCTAGCCCCTATGAAACAATAATACCTTGTTGCCAACGACTCTATCATTATTGAAGTTTGAGACCAAACACCTGAACTGCCGGTGTCTACGATCAAGCCTATAACGTTACATCAAATGACTTCATGTAGCACTCTGGAAACAATCTCAAAGTGAGTCACAGCATTTTTGGATCCGATTATTATACCTTTAAACATCAAAGCGGAAGCGGGTTGACAAAGTATGCACCAGACGTTATCGCATCTCGCCTACCTGGATGAATTGTACACTGTAGAGACACATGCTACCAATTTAGCATCATGGAAGTACACGGTGGGCAGAAGAAAGTTGTTTTCCCCTCTTCTCGGCGCTAGAGAACATCCCGTGAACGAAGGGTTGAGAGACAATGGGATTACTAGAGCTTAGCTTTCTTTCAGTGTTGATGGAATTAAACATGTCCATAGTAGGCTCCTCCTTGTTGGGTAATGAGCTAGTTGTAGTATGAAATGTAGTTTAGTTGAAATTCTACTAACACTAATTTCTGCTGAAAGCTGCTGTACTTTTGTCGTTAAAATGTGGTCTTTTGTGGTGTCTTATTGATGTAGACACTTTTAGTGGTTGATACATCTCTTTTTTTCTTCACAGGATTTTAAGCAACAACAAAATTCAGGAATTGAGGAATGGATCCTTCACCGGGCTGTCTACTTTGGAAAGATTGTGAGTCTTAATATTTTTCATAATATTCTCATGTTTTCCACAAGCTCTGACCATGACAGAATCAACAATGAGTGTCATTATGCCTTTCATCCCTGTTTCCCTGTAGATGCATTTAAATTGTGGCCGGCACAAAAAAAGGAATACCACTGCAATGTGCCGATCGATATCCAGAATCATGTCCTGCTCTTCACATGCTCTTTGACGAGACACACATTCACTGCACATCTATTGCAACTTACAACCAGTCAGTACAGAAATTCTGCATGACAATCCAGTAGATTTAGAAGAATCAGGGGCCTTATGAAATGCACGTTGGCTTCATGCCAACAGAACATCCAGGTCACACAAAACCAGGAGGCATCCAGCACTTGGATGGCACTAGAGAGGGTTAAAAATAGGTATGGCCTCCAGGGTTAACTATCGTCGAACAATGGGATGCTCTTAGTAGGACCGTACTTCCGAAATGTGCCGGCTTCTTTTCAGTGAGTCTTAAACAAACCCCATCACCCTTACCAGACATGCCATATTATAAACAGGGTGGTTCAATCCCTGAGTGCTGATTGGCTGAAAGCCGTGGTATATTTAAGCAATTAAGCACACAGGCACTGTTGGCGCGAGTGACTCTGAACTTACAATGGCTAGCCCCAAGTTGTTATTTTTTTCTTGTGCGTTTTGCTATTTCGCTATTCGCCTCATGACCCATGCATGTTTTTTTTAATACAAACTTTATTTTCCCAACTGTGGGACAGACTGTTTGTTCCCACATTTGGGACTCTGACTCTCTATTGGGTACACGGTCTTTTGGCCTCCCATCCTATTCTAACCAGCTCTCGTCAACTTTGTATTCATGTTACCTGATGAAATTGCTGTACAATATGATCTTGTTGCCATCTGATGCACATTCAGATGTTATAAATCAGCACTGCAGAGCTCTCCCTGTACTATGCCGTGCCTTGATTGTATTACTGTTGATGATATCTGGAAATGTGCATATACACCCTGGCCCACCTACTGTTGGTAGCCCCAAATCTGACTTGGTATCTGCTTCACTGTTTTCTGTCTTTTAAAAGCCTGGGTTTTCTGCACGTTAACACTAGAATCTTATTACCTAAAAAAAATGATACATTGAAAGTGTTGGTTCAAAGCTCCTATCCAGATGTGTTGGTCATTACTGAGACGTGGTTAAGGAAGAGCCTTTTGAATACTGATGTTAACCGTTTCTGGTTATAACCTTTTTCGGCAAGACAGATCTTCCAAAGGTGGGAGAGTGGCACTTTACCAAGGATCAACTTCAGTGCTCAGTTGTCTCCACCAAGTCTGTCCCCAAACAATTTGATTTGCTGACTTTGAGCATTTAAACTTTCAAATAGCTCTTTGTTGACTGTTGCTGGGTGCTATCGTCCTCCATCAGCACCGGCCTCTACCCTACCTGCCCTAAGCTCTCCTGGCCCCTTACACTAAGTCTGAATTTGTCCTGCTAGGTGACCTAAACTGGGACATGCTTAAACCACCTGACCAAGTCCTAAAGCAATGGGAATCCCTAAATCTTTCTCAGATTATTACCAATCCCACAAGGTATGACTCCAAACACCCAGAAAAGGATATTTTCAGTGGTATTGTTAACAAACATGCCCCATAAAGAAAATGAGAATTAAAAACAGGTTCAGCCCCTGCTTCGACCGTGATCTTGCAGAGTTACTCCACCCCAAGAATTGCATTTGGCGAAAGGCTCGGCACACGCATACTCAAGCTGGCTGGTTCTTGTTCAGGCAAATTAAAAATAAGTGCATTCAGGCTATCCGGAAGGCCAAAGTTAGTTACTTTAAGGAGCAGTTCTCTCTCTGTGGGTCTAATCCCAAGAAGTTCTGGAAAACAGTTAAAGACCTGGAGAATAAACCCTCCTCCTCACAGCTGCCCATGTCCCTTAAAGTTGATGATGTGGTTGTTACTGACAAGAAGCGCATGGCTGGGCTCTTCTTCACTTCATTAAGTCAGGATTCATATTTGACTCAGCCATGCCTCCCTGCCCATCCAACATTTCCTCATCTCCCATCCCTTCTAATGTGACTATCCCCGATGCTTCTCCCTCTTTTCTCCCTGCCCCGTGTAACGGATGTGAAACGGCTAGCTTAATTAGCGGTGCGCGCTAAATAGCGTTTCAATCGGTGACGTCACTTGCTCTGAGACCTTGAAGTAGTAGTTCCCCTTGCTCTGCAAGGGCCGTGGCTTTTGTGGAGCGATGGGTAACGATGCTTCGTGGGTGTCAGTTGTTGATGTGTGCAGAGGGTCCCTGGTTCGCGCCCGGGTATGGGCGAGGGGACGGTCTAAAGTTATACTGTTACACCCGCAACAAAGTTTCTCCCTGCAGGCAGTCACTGAGTCCGAGGGGTTAAAGGAGCTACCGAAACTTGACCCCAAAAAAACATCTGGGTCAGATGGTTTAGACCCTTTCTTCTTTAACTCTTAGAACTACCCATCCCGGATCCGGTATATTTGTCATAGCGCAACAGTCAAAAAATATTACAAGAAAATATTCATAAAATCAATATTCATGAAATCACAAGTGAAATATAGCGAAACACAGCTTAGCCTTTTGTTAATCACCCTGTCGTCTCAGATTTTTAAATTATGCTTTAAAAAAAAAGCAATACAAGTGTTTGTGGAAGTTTATCGATAGCCTAGCATAGCATTATGTACACTTGGCATCAGGAAGCTTGGTGACGAAAATCATAAAGCAATCAAATGAACCGTTTACCTTTGATGATCTTCGGATGTTTTCACTCACGAGACTCCCAGTTAGACAGCAAATGTTCCTTTTGTTCCATAAATATATTTTTTTAATCCAAATACCTCCGTTAGTTTGGTGCGTTATGCCCAGGAATCCACCGGAAATAGCGGTCACGACAACGCAGACAAAAATTCAAAATGATATCCATAATGTCGACAGAAACATGGCAAACGTTTTTTATAATCAATCCTCAAGGTGTTTTTCAAATATCTATTCGATAATACATCAACCGGGACAGTTGGCTTTTCACTAGGACCGGGAGGAACAATGGCCGCCTCTCTCTTTTGCTAAAAAATCACTCTGAGAGCCCCCACCTGACCACTTATGTAATGTGGTCGTTCACGCTCATTCTTCAAAATAAAGGCCTGAAACTATGTCCAAAGGCTGGAGACACCTTAGTGAAGCCATAGAAAAAGGAATCTGGTTGATATCCCTTTCAATGGTCAATAGGGACAGGAACACATAGGTTTCAAAATAAGAGTCACTTCCTGATTGGATTTTTCTCAGGCTTTCGCCTGCAATATCAGTTCTGTTATACTCACAGACAATATTTTTACAGTTTTGGAAACGTTAGAGTGTTTTCTATCCTAAATTATATGCATATTCTAGCATCTGGTCCTGAGAAATAGGCCGTTTACTTTGGGAACGTTATTTTTCCAAACATAAAAATAGTGCCCCCTAGCTTCAAGAGGTTACGGTTGCTGCCTCTATAATCTCTGACCTTTTTTAACCTGTCTATCCTTTTCGGGGAGGTTTCCATTGCTTGGAAGGCAGCCACGGTTTGTCCTTTATTTAAAGGGGGAGATCAAGCTGCTCCTAATTGTTATAGGCCTCTTTCTATTTTGCCTGTTTATCAAAAGTGTGGGGAAAACTTGTCAATAATCAACTGACTAGCTTTCTTGATGTCTCTAGTATTCTCTCTGGTATGCAATCTGGTTTCTGCTCAGGTTTTTGAATCTGTCATTGCAACCTTAAAGTTCCTAAATGACGTCACAATTGCCCTTGATTCTAAGCAATGTTGTGCTGCTATTTTTATTGACTTTGCCAAAGCTTTTGATACAGTTGATCATTCCATTCTTGTGGGCCGGCTAAGGAGTATTGATGTCTCTGAGTGGTCTTTGGCCTGGTTTGCTAACTACTTCTCTCAAAAAGTGCAGTGTATAAAGTCAGAAAATCTGTTGTCTCAGCCTCTGCCTGTCACCAAGGCTCAATCCTAGGCCCCACACTCTTCTCAATTTACATCAACAACAGCTCAGGTAGTAGGAAGCTCTCTCATCCATTTATATGCAGATGATACAGTCTTACACTCAGCTGGCCCCTCCCCAGATTGTGTGTTAAATGCTCTACAACAAAGCTTTCTTAGTGTCCAACAAGCTTTCTCTACCCTTAACCTTGTTCTGAACACCTCCAAAACAAAGGTCATGTGGTTTGGTTATAAGAATGTTCCTCTCCCCACAGGTGTGATTACTACCTCTCGGAGTTTAGCGCTTGAGGTAGTCACCTAATACAAGTACTAGGGAGTATGGCTAGACAGTACACTGTCCTTCTCTCAGCACATATCAAAGCTGCAGGCTAAAGTTAAGTCTAGACTTGGTTTCCACCCTGGTTCAGATGACCATCCTACCCATGCTAGATTACAGATAAATCATTTATAGATCGGCAGGTGAGGGTACATTCGAGCGGCTAGATGTTCTTTACCATTCGGCCATCTGATTCGTGACCAATGCTCCTTATAGGACACATCACTGCACTCTATACTGGTCATCTCTGTCTACCCGTCGCAAGACCCACTGGTTGATACTTATTTATTAAACCCTCTTAGGCCTCACTCCCCCCTATCTACTGCAGCCCTCATCCTCCACATACAACACCCGTTCTGCCAGTCACATTTTGTTAAAGATCCTGAAGAACACGCATCCCTGGGTGCGAGGTCCCTCGTCTTTTCAGTTCGCTGCAGCTGGCGACTGAAACGAGCTGCAACAAACACTGTAACTGGACAGTTTTATCCCAGTCTCTTCATTCAAAGACTCAATCATGGACACTCTTACTGACAGTTGTGGCTGCTTCACGTGATGTATTGTTGTCTCTACCTTGTCCTTTGTGCTGTTGTCTGTGCCCAATAATGTTTGTACCATGTTTTTGTGCTGCTGCCATGTTGTGTTGCTACCATGTTGTCTTGCTACCATGCTGTGTTGTCATGTGTTGCTGCCTTGCTATGTTGTTGTCTTAGGTCTCTCTTTATGTAGTGTTGTCTCTCTTGTTGTGTTGTGTGTTTTGTCCTGTGTTTATATTAAATATTTGTATTTTTAATCCCCGCCCCCATCCCTGCAGGAGGCCTTTTGGTTGGCCGTCATTGTAAATAAGAATTTGTTCTTAACTGACTTACCTAGTTTAAATAGAAATAAGGCATGAGGGGGTGTGGTGTATGGTCAATTGTGAAAGTATTCACCCCCCTTGGCATTTTTCCTATTTTGTTGCCTTACAACCTGGAATTAAATTAGATTTTTTTTGGGGGGTTGTATCATTTGATTTACACAACATGCCTACTACTTGAAGATGCAAAATGTTTTTTATTGTGACACAAAAAACTGAACTTGAGCGTGCATAACTATTCACCCTCCAAAAGTCAATACTTTGTAGAGCATCCTTTTGCAGCAATCACAGCTGTAAGTCTCTTGGAGTATGTCTCTAAAAGCTTGGCACATCTAGCCACTGGGATTTTTGCCCATTCTTCAAGGCTAAACTGCTCCAGCTCCTTCAAGTTGGATGGGTTAGCTGGTGTACAGCAATATTTAAGTCATACCACAGATTCTCAATTGGATTGAGGTCTGGGCTTTTACTAGGCCATTCCAATACATTTAAATGTTTCCCCTTAAACCACTCAAGTGTTGCTTTAGCAGTATGCTTAGGGTCATTGTCCTGCTGGAAGGGAAACCTCCATCCCATATGGCTTTTTTCTGGCCACTCTTCCGTAAAGCCCAGCTCTGTGGAGTGTACGGCTTAAAGTGGTCCTATGGACAGATACTCCAATCTCCGCTGTGGAGCTTTGCAGATCCTTCAGGGTTATCTTTGGTCTCTGTTGCCTCTCTGATTAATGCCCTCCTTGAGTTTTGGTGGGCGGCCCTCTCTTGGCAGGTTTGTTGTGGTGCCATATTCTTTCTATTTTTTTAATAATGTATTTAATGGTGCTCTGTGGGATAATCAAAGTTTCAGATATTTTTTGTATAACCCAACCCTGATCTGTACTTCTCCCCAACTTTGTCCCTGACCTGTTTGGAGAGCTCCTTGGTCTTCATGGTGCCGCATGATTGGTGGTGCACCTTGCTTAGTGGTGTTGCAGACTCTGGTGCCTTTCAGAACAGGTGTATATATAATGAGATCATGTGACACTTAGATTGCACTCAGGTGGACTTTATTTAACTAATTATGTGACAGCTGAAGATAATCTGTTGCACCAGATTGTATTTAGGTGCGTCATAGCAAAGGGGGTGAATGCATATGCACGCACCACTTTTTCATATTTATTAATTTACATTTTTTTTAAACAAGTTCTATTTTTAATTTCACCAATTTGGACTATTTTGTGTATTTTCATGTCATGAAATCCAAATAAATATCTATTTAAATTACAGGTTGTAATGCAACAACATAGGAAAAACACCAAGGGGGATGAATACTTTTGCAAGGCACTGTACCACGTCAAAGGGCTGTTCTTAGCACAATGCAACACGGAGTGCCTAGATACACACCTTAGCCGTGGTATATTGGCCATATATCACAAACCCCCGAGGTGCCCTATTGCTGTAATACACTGGTAACCAAAGTAATTACGGCAATATAATTGTTTTGTCATACCCCTGTCATACGGTCTGATATACCACGGCTGTCAGCCAATTATCATTCAAGGCTCGAACCACCCCGTCTTAAACCACGGGTATGACAAAACATTCATTTGTACTGTTCTAATTATATTTGTAACCAGTTTATAATAGCAATGACACCTCTGGGGTTTGTGGTATATGACCAATATGCCACAGCTAAGGGCTGTATCTAGGCACTCTGGGTTGCGTTGTGCTTAAGAACAGCCCTTAGCCGTGGTATATTTGCAATATACCGCACCTCCTCGTGGCCTTTTTGCATAAATGAATCTTGTGGACGTGCTATGATAGACACATGTGCTTTATTTATTATAGACTTGGTCCCTGTTCTATATTGCAGTTATGATGCAGAATCCAATCCGAGCTTGTTCCACACACCAGGAATTTCTTAGTGATTCCTAGTGATTCTAATGGGAGTAAAAATGATTCCGTGAGCTATTCTTACACCTGTTCGGGAGGAAGAATTTAGCTTAGTTGAAAGTATACCTATTGCTTTGAGCTAGAGTGAGAGTTAGGAGAGCAAAAGAAAGGTTAGTCAGAAAGTAAGAGTGAAGGCTAGAGAGGAGCAACGCATAGAGGGGAGAGTAGGCCTGCTCTACTTTCTCTGCCTCCCTGTCAATAGGCAGCAAAGACATTTATTGAGGCGGTGTGCTCTGTCAATATTGAGTGTGCTTCGGAACGATGGCGTGAGCCTGCTGAAATTCATCGTTCCTGCCGCAGCGCAAAGCGTCTGTCTTTGGAGTTTGGAATCTCACCGCCGTGTTTCCCCCGAGATTCCGAGGAAATGCTCTCGGCTCGTGTGTTGTGGACCTCTGGTGATTTATCGCTTTGGAATGGCTTCATGCAGATAAAATAACCAGACCATTAATAGCTTTTACCCAAGGCTACAGTAACAGATGACTGCATCGATGGGGAATTTTAAGGGCATATTTTCCATCAAATTTTTCCAGGTCTTGTTAAAAGGGTCAGGAATCTGCCCGTGGGAGGTACTTGAAACCTTTTTTGGCCGCAGTCAGTCATCTGGTATTGGTTCTGAAACCATAGCCAAGCGGTTGAAGGTTGGATAGAACTAACTCATCCCCTAATGTTGGGTCACAGTGATTTAAAGTTTGAGAGTTTTACCTAGAATGTACCTAGAGTTTTACCTAGGCATAGATCTGCTTCAGAATATCACTGCACAGCAATGAGTGCACGTCATACTCCGTGGTTCTTTGAGTTACGCTTGGACTAGCCACATGCCTGATCTCACCTGACTCCCAATTTGTTTATGGGTTTGGGGAGAGCTTCCCTCCTGGTTTTTATAAGTGGGTCAGATGCTAGAATTTCAGAGTGGAAGGCCGTAAGATAAACCAGGGGCTTTTTCTGACGCTAAGTGTAAGCGTCTTTGATCCTCCAACGCTGAGGAAGTCTTTTAGTGCTCTTTACTTCGTCTTAATGCATAGTATACGGCCAGTCGCTGCGGCTGGCGAGTTCATTCTCTGTGTGAAAGAACCGTGTAGCCAGTGGCACATTTACCTTAGAAAGCAGCTCCCATTGTGCTCCCCCCCCCCCACCCATCCAGTGAAGCTCTTTGCTTTGTCATTCTAATGAAGCCAAGCCAAGGCTAGAGGTGTCGGCAGAGGGATTCACACACAATGCCAGCCCGGCCTCATGCTGAAGCATCCCTGCTTTTCTGCCTTCCAGCCCCCTCCCTCCTCATCCCCTCTCCCTCTCACCCTCTCTCCTCCGACTACAAAAAAATAATTCTGTGCCCTGGTCTGTTTGCATGCAGTGATGCGCTTGCCCCCCCCCATCTTACTCCACACCCTCCCTCCTTTCTCAGACCACAGTCCTCAAAAAGGGGTTTTCTCCTCTGCTTCGGTCTATCTGTCTGTGTGCATTGGTGCGTTTTGGGATTTCAGCTGGTTGTGTGGCAGGCAGTGGGGGGAATTGATTAGCCCTCTTCAGCCATGGCCGTGAAATCTCAGGGTACTGTGGCAACAACAGTGTTTTGTGAGGGCCAAAGGTGCCCTGGCATGAGATGAGGTCCACATTATCACCATCCTACACGGTAATATGAACCCAAGCCAGCTGCTGTCGCACGGTAATTCTCTCCCAAAACTGACACGGAGTCAAGACAGAGGGAATGGTTATTATTACAAATGAATCAGGGATAATCTCTTGTTATTTGAAAGGACTGGAGAGGTTTTGAGTTTCAAACGGAACCATTACTATGGGGAATGACAGTATATGAGGAATGCTAGTCTTTTATGCATGTAAGAGAACTGTAAGATTGTGTACCTGTAGGTTATCAACATTGCATAAGATAACAGGTTTCAAGTTTGTATTAGTCTTATGTACGAGATATGCATGGTATATATCGTCCCATGTTGACTCCAATGCTTCCCACAGTTGTGTGAAGTTGGCTGGTAGTGGATCTCGACTGCAAATAGCTTGTTCCATCTCATCCCACAGATGCTCAATTGGATTGAGATCTGGTGACTGGGCAGGCCACTGCAGTGAGATTAATTGACCGTCATGTTCGTGGAACCATACCTGAACAATCCTAGCCATGTGGCATGGTGTGCTATCCTGTTGAAAAACATGTATTTGCAGATGGATAAACTGCTGTCACGAAGAGGTGCACCTGATTGAAAATGTTCAGATATCCTGTGGCATTCAAACGTTGCTCCACTTTTATCAAGGGGCCCAATGTGTGAGAACCCACCCCACACCATCACCCCACCACCATCTGTCTGCAATGTTGACACGCGGTGTGATGAATGCATGTGGTATTCTCCATACCCAAGTACTCCCATCAGCGTGAAACAGCAGGAACCGGGATTCAACAGACCAGGCAATGTTTTTTGAATTCTTCAGTGTCCGGTGTTTTCGTTCCTTTCGTCCACTGCAAATGCCGTTTCTTGGTTTTTTTGCTGAAAGAAGTGGAACTCTGTAAGGTCCTCGGCTGCCATACCCCATTCATGTCAAGCTACGATGAGTTGTGCATCATTTTTGGGGTCTTTGGGCACTAAAGTTGGACTGGAGTGTCAGTTGACTAACTGTTGCTCTGCACAATTTGTGTCAGCCTCCTTTGTCCTCTATCAATCAATTACTTGTTTTCGACCACTGACCTGCCATTGGCTGGATGTCGTTTGGGTTTTGGACCATTCTTGATATACACGGGAAACTGTTGAGTGTGAAAAACCCAGAAGAGTTGCAGTTCGACACCTGGCACCTGCTACCATATTTTCAAAGGCGCTTACATCTTTTGTGTTGCCAATCCTTTCACCCCCTGAATTGCACACATACACAATGTCTCAGTTGTCTTAAGGCTTACAAATATTTCTTTAACCTGTCTCCTCCCATTCATCTACACCAGTGGGTCCCAAATGTTTTATAGTTCTGTACCCCTTCAAACATTTAACCTCTAGCTGGGTACCTCCTCTAGCACCAGGATCAGCGCGCACTCAAGTTATTTTTTTGCCATCATTGTAAGCCTGCCACACACACACACACACACACACACACACACACACACACACACACACTATACGATACATTTATTAAACATAAGAATGAGTGTGAGTTTTTGTCACAACCCGGCTCCTGGGAAAGTGACTAAGAGCTCATATAGGACTAGTGTGGGGACTTTGATGGCGCTGCGTGCCTTTCACAGGCACCGTTTTTAGTTGATGTCCTGGATGGGTGAGAGCACGGTCCCAGTGATATACTGTTCTGTTTTCGCCACTCGCTGAAGGGCCTTGTGGACGGAGCAATTCCCATACCAGGCCATGATGCAACCGGTCAGGACGCTCTCTGTGATGCAATGGCAGTATTTGGACAGGACCTGGGGCGCATGCAGAATTTCTTCAGCCGCCATAGGAAGTAGAGACGCTGTTGCCCCCTCTTGACAAGGGGTGGTGTTGGTCCACGACAAGTCCTCAACGTGGATGACGAGGAACTTAAAAACTCGTGACTCTCTACTTAGGGCTGTTGCAGTGACTGTTAGCGCCACACCGGCAGTCTTGAGTCATGATTGCAGTACAATTTCAAGTGACTGAGTCACGGTAATCTCCTTTTATGCACTCAGGACATGCTTTGGTAGTACCCAACTTGGTAACTTCCATCAGGTCCTAATGGCCTGGTACTCAGGGCTCTATTGTCCATCTAACCACTCTGACATCAATGCAAATACAATAGAAAATCACATCCAACACTTATCAAAACAGTAGGCCTATCATACTTTTAAAACTCACCTCACTGTGATGATCAATTTGATGAAAAGTTGAACAGCAGGTTGAAACAGTGTAAAATATGGTTGTTGTGGATGTTGTTTCAAAGCCTAATCTAACTAAATGGACAGCGCTTTCTAAGGTGATGATTCATTCATAACTCCCATACACATATTAGAGCATATGCAAATGCAAGGCCCCCCACAAAATAACCGAATGAAAATAATGATTGTGCCTCTCTACAATACATAGCCTACCGCATATTACACATGGCAGAAAAACATGAAACAAAACAGATTTTTGATGTCTTTGGTACATAATTGGTCGATCCTATACTCCAAAATTAAACAAATTCTAGTAATCGCCTTTGAGTGTGGACTGTATTATTATGCATACTGGATGGACTGATTACCTTGTGCACCACTCCAAAATGTCTGTCCATGAGTCTGAGAACGTGTAGCCCTAGACGATGCTGTTGGTTCATTGATTGTGCAGGGAGGGTTACAGTTAGCCTACAATTAGTGAATTCGATTTTGAATAGCCACGTGATAGGGATTTTAAAAATATTTTCATAATTAATTCATTGACACATTACCTTCATGTCATATTCTGACCTTAGTTCCTTTGTTATGTCTTTGTTTTAGTATGGTCAGGGCGTGAGTTGGGTGGGTTGTCTATGTTTGTTTTTCTATCATTTGGGATTTCTGTGTTCGGCCTAGTATGGTTCTCAATCAGAGGCAGCTGTCAAACGTTGTCCCTGATTGAGAATCATACTTAGGTAGCCTGGTTTCACTTTTTTGAGTTGTGGGTGTTTGTCTTCCGTGTCAGTGCTTGTTGCCACACGGGACTGTTTAGTTTATTCACGTTTATTGTTTTGTTCCAGTGTTCTGTTTGATTAAACATTATGGACATTTACCACGCTGCGCATTGGTCCTCCGATCCTTCTCGCTACTCCTCCTCAGAAGAGGAGGACGAGATCCGTTACACTACAGAACATCTCATCAACATTAGAGTCGACCGATTATGATTTTTCAACACCGATACCGATTATTGGAGGACCAAATAAAGCCAATGCCTATTTATATATATATATTAAATAAATAAGTATTTGGAATAAATGACAATTACAACAATATTGAATGAACAACTTTTTAACTTAATACATAAATGAAATCAATTTAGTCTCAAATAAATAATGAAACATGTTCAATTTGGTTTAAATAATGCAAAAACAAGGTGTTGGAGAAGAAAGTAAAAGTGCAATATGTAAAAAAAAAGCTAACGTTTTAGCTCCTTGCTCAGAACATGAGAACATATGAAAGCTGCTGGTTCCTTTTAACATGAGTCTTCAATATTCCCAGTTAAGAGGTTTAGGTTGTAGTTTATTATAGGACTATTTCTCTTTTTACCATTTGTATTTCATAGACCTTTGACTATTGGATGTTCTTATAGGCACTTTAGTATTGCCAGCCTAATCTCAGGAGTTGATAGGCTTGAAGGCATAAACAGAGTTGTGCTTCAACATTGTTAAGAGCTGCTGGCAAATGCACCTAATAAGTGCTGTTTGAATGAATGCTTAAGAGCCTGCTGCTGCCTACCACCGCTCAGTCAGACTGCTCTATCAAATCATAGACTTAATTATCCGGAAACAATAATTTCAAAAACAAAACGTTTATTCTTTCAGTGAAATACGGAACAATTACGTATTTTATCGAACGGGTGGCAACCCCAAGTCTAAATATTGCTGTTACATTGCACAACCTTCAATGTTATGTCATAATTATGTAAAATTCAGGCAAATGAATTAGTCTTTGTTAGGAAGAAATGGTCTTCACACAATTCGCATCGAGCCAGGTGACCCAAACTGCTGCATATACCCTGACTCTGCTTACACTGAACGCAAGAGAAGTGACACAATTTCAGGCACCGCATTGATTATATGCAACGTAGGACAAGCTAGTTAAACTAGTAATATCATCAACCATGTGTTGTTAACTAGTGATTATGTTTGATTGTTTTTTACAAGATACGTTTAATGCTAACTAGCAACATACCATGGCTCCTTTCTGCCTGCACTCGCATAACAGATGGTCAGCCTGCCACGCAGCCTCCTCGTGGATTGTAATATAATCTGCCCTAATTAATCAGCCATTCTGATTAATCGGTCGACCTCTAATCAACATGCATGTCCATCTCCTCCTCCTCTCTCCTTTATTCCTTTCTTGAACGAGCAGACAGGCTGTCAACCTTTTAGTGAAATGTTTCATTGTGAAAACATGTTACTGTTGATGTTCCCAAACAGATTCCAATTGGTTTCCCAAATGAAGCACTGTAGCTGCAGGAACAGTGTTGGCGAGCCCATGGAACACAGAGTTTAGGCGGAATATCACCTGTAGTTAGCGAGAGCATGCTCCTCAAACAGTGGTTGATGCGTGCAGTGAAACAAGTATTTTGATATACATTTTTTTAGCTGCTCATATTAAGCGCATGCTCTGTAGTAGCCTAAAAAAACGGACGGTGAGGAAGCGCGCAGCCAATTTGATAACGGGCCATTCTAAATCCAAACTAATTTGACAAATTAGTAAAGACAAGAATATATTGACAATAGTCTGATGGGTGAAAATATGATCACTTGATGAGAGACCAGCTGTGCAGCCTGAGGCAAAGAACAGAGCGCAAGATGTTTTTTTTGCTACTTTCTCAAATCACCGTTAGTCGCATCATGCAGCCCATATATGTTTTCTAATACATTATACGGTTGCTATCATTCACAACTAAAGTTGCCCAATATCGCAAAATCTAGCATTTAGGACTTGTTTCAAATGACAATTTCTACGCTCAACATAGCCACTTCATAGTCAAACCATCTCTGTAATAGGAAAAATATCCATTCTATTTCATTCAGCTTAGCTCAAGTATATTCTTCTTACTATAAAATTTTATAAAATAATGGCATATCTTGTCAGCAGGTCGGCAGGTAGCCTAGTGGTTAGAGTGTTGGGCCAGTAAACGAAAGGTTGCTAGATCAAATCCCTGAGCTGACTAGGGTAAACATCTGTTGTTCTGCCCCTGAACAAGGCAATTAACCCACTGTTCCTAGGCCATCATTGTAAATAAGATTTTTTTTTCTTAACTGACTTGCCTAGTTAAATAAAGGTTCAATTTAAAAAATGAACAAGCCTATGGCATGGCGCATAGCCAGATAACATACAGTAGGCCAACTCGTATTCTGTTCTGAAATATTTTCTTCATCTCGTTATGTTTTCGACCTGACTAAAATAAAGAATGGATTCATTGTGATGGTGTGTGATCAATTATTTTATTAGGCAGTTTTTAATGTAGATGTTCTAAAGGGGCTCATCAGTGGCTTGTATGTGCCTGGAGATGCTAAACCTGTTTATGTTAATTAAGGGTCAATTACCGTGAGACCAGCAATCTTTTGCATAACAATATCCGCCTGAAAAAATGTTATGACCGCAACAGCCCTATCTCTACTGCAGTCCCGCTGATGTGGATCGGGGAATGTTCCCTCCTCTGCTTCCTGAAGTCAATAATCAACTCTCATGGTCACCCTCCTTCCTATACAGTAATATGAACCCAAGCCCTGTCGCACAGTAATTCTCTCCCAAAGCTGACACGGAGTCAAGACAGAGGGAATGGTTATTATTACAAATGAAGCAGGGATAATCTCTTGTTATTTGGAAGGACTGGAGAGGTTTTGAGTGTCAAACGGAACCATTACTATGGGGAAGGACAGTATATGAGGAATGCTAGTCTTTTATGCATGTAAGAAACCTGCAAAGATTTTGTAATTGTAGGTTATCAACGTTGCATAAGATAAAGATACACTCAAGTTAAACGTATAAAAAAGTATGGGGTGGGAGATTTTCCATTTGTTCCTCACTTAACTGGACTCCGGGGGAGTGAGAACTCTCGACGTTGAGAATGAGTGTGATCTTGTGTTCTGTTTTGTTTCAGCAGACAGACTTTTTTAACATCAGCAATTTCTCGTGATTGTAACATCAATTTTCACCTTGAAAATAAACTTTGTGACAGATTTGGTAGAGTATATGGGTTAGACACCTGCCAAAGAAACTTTAACTTTAATATACTTTAATATTACTTGTGGCAGATGAAAATTGAAGAGACTTAATATTTTCCAACATCCAAATCACAAGCTTATAATGTTTGTCAGTAGCTGCTGCGCTCTTATATTGAACAGTGCATTTGGCTGTGTTTCTACATCTTTCCAAAATGCCTGCAGAGGCTTCTACAGAATCTCAGGTTCGATCTAGTCAGCGCACAAGGATAATTCCCTAAAAGGGAACAAGGGAATCCCCTAAAGTACTCTGAGGTAAATTAATTCAGATTTCATTATCCAGTCATTTACATTTTAGCATGGCAAGCAGGCCTAGCGTGTTCTTGCAAAGGGAGTTTGAAATGTGCCAGGTAGTTTGTGGTCGGCAGTTTTGGAACCTGAGGGGGGAGTTGGGATAGGTTGCACGCGGTCTACCTCTACCACAACCTGACTCGCCCCACAAGTTATTCTGCTTCTCTATAAAGGAAATCTCAAATGGTTTAATATTCTGTACTTTTACTGATAATTCTGTCAGTGCAGTGACAAAGGTGATAGTGTTGAATTTGTACAATTTAGTTTTTTCAATACATGGATGCCACCCCAGAATTTTAATCTTAGTCATGTCTGTGACGACTTGACAGTCAATCAGTAGAAGATGTAGGTCAACCAGCTTCGTAAACAACTGACAAAAACAGATCAGAAACATAACCTTTCAGTGACTCGCTTTAACGTAATCCACCAAACAAAGACCATTGTTTCCCCCGTCTAAGAAGCCACAGAACCGATCACACCAAGCTGTCATTTTGGGAAAACCACAGAACGACCATTAGGAATTGGAATTACAGAAAATTCTGAATTTCGGTTTGAAACGAGTTCAGAAAAATTGGTGCACTGTTTCACCCTTTGACAGCATTCCAGCACTATTCTTTGAGGAAATGGAAGGATCAGTAGATTGGGATTGGCTTTGGTGCTAAACTGTGGGCTGCCCCACTGGCGTTTGACACCGGTCATTTGGCTGGCACAGGGCCCCACCTTGGTATCATCAAGCCTAATCAAGGCATGGATAAATGTGAACCAAAATTGTGCCTTTTTGAACACCCTCACCCAGAGTCTATTCCATAACTTGTGACATTTTGCCCCTCGGTTGATTTACTATGGTCACCAACATGAAACGGTTGGGTCAAGACCACAGCTAGTGTTGACAAAGGCAACAGCAGCATTTCAAAGTGAAACTTTGATGGTATTTAGAGGGGAGAACAGAATTGGCTGGGGAGAAATTATTAGTAGGGTAAAGGTACCATCCGGCACAGTAAGCAAGTACAAAGATCCTCTCTCTTTTTCTGGCCTCTTACAGGTGGTCCAAGGTGATCCATTTGTGCCTCACATTTATTGCATTCTTTAAACCTTTTTTTTTGACAGCGAGTTGTACTGAGACCAAGGTCTCTTTCACAGATGCCCTATCTACACATCAATACACACTATGCACATCAATAATACATTATACACAACAATATGCACATCAATACTCTAAAAGCAATACACAATCATATAAATCAAACACATTATTTAGTAAAAAGGCTCTCAATCAGCCTTTTTGAATTGCCATGGAGGTACCAAATTCATCAAATTTCTTTTTTTTGGCCTTACCCCTTTTCCATTTGTCTTTCAACACCCCTCTACAGGAAAGCCAATTTTGCCAATGCACATCAAAAGCAATAGCTTGGCTCCTATGATCCATGTGTGGCCCTGCCTCCCAATCCCCCTCCAGCCAGATGACAGCTACTGAACATCAAACAGCCCAGTCACAGTTACCCAGCGGCCTTTGTATGGGGGATCAGGTGGCGACCTGCGAGGTCTTTAAAAACACAGATCGTAATGAGTGACTCGGCAGTGGTGGCGCAGGTGAGCGCTAGGTGCTAGCAGGTATCTGTGACCGTGCTGCCTCGAACTCAGTCCAGGGCGAAGCGGGGTGGGGAGCCTTTGTGTGTGAGGCCCCTGCAGACCCATGGCTGTCAGTTACTGGGCTGAGGAGGCTTGATTGATTTGGGGGGGGGACCTTATGTTGTCTCTGAATGTACAGTACATTCGGAAAGTATTCAGACCCCTTGAGTTCCTCCACATTTTGTTACCTTACTGCCTTATTCTGAAATGGATTCAATTAATGTTTTTCCTCCTCAATCTACACACAATACCCCATAACCACAAAGCGAAAACCATTTTTTAGACATTTTTGCAAATGTATTAAAAATAAAAACAAGTATTCAGACCCTTTGCTATGAGACTCGAAATTGAGCTCAGGTGCATCCTGTTTCCATTCGTCATCCTTGAAATGTTTTTTACAACTTGATTGGAGTCCACCTGTGGTAAATTCAAATGATTGGACATGATTTGAAAAGGCACACACCTGTCTATATAAGGTCCCACAGTTGGCAGTGCATGTCAGAGCAAAAACCAAGCCATGAGGTGGAAGGAATTGCCCGTAGAACTCCGAGACAAGATTGTGTCAAGGCACAGATCTGGGGAAGGGTAGCAAAAGTAGGGCCTTGGTCAGGGAGGTGACCAAGAACCCAATGGTCACTCTGACATAGCTCTAGAATTCCTCTGTGGAGATGGGAGAACCTTCAAGAAGGACAACCATCTCTGCAGCACTCCATCAATCAGGCCTTTATGGTAGAGTGGCCAGACGGAAGCCACTCCTCGGTAAAAGGCACAGGACAGCCCGCTTGGAGTTTGCCAAAAGGCACCTACAGGACTCAGACCATAAGAAACAAGATTCCCCTCACGTCTGGAGGAAACCTGGCACCATCCCAACGGTGAAGCATGGTGGTGGCAGCAGCATCATGCTGTGGGGATGTTTTTCAGTGGCAGAGACTGGAAGACTAGTCAGCATCGAGGGAAAGATGAACGGAGCAAAGTACAGAGAGATCCTTGATGAACACCTGTTCCAGAGCACTCAGGACCTCAGACTGGGGGGCAAAGTTTCACCTTCCAACATGACAACAACCCTAAGCACACAGCCAAGACAATGCTGGAGTGGCTTCGGGTCAAGTCTCTTAATGTCCGTGAGTGGCCCAGCCAGAGGCCAAACTTGAACCCGATTGAACGTCTCTGGAGAGACCTGAAAAAAGCTGTGCAGCGACGCGCCCCATCCAACCTAACAGAGCTTGAGAGGATCTGCAGAGAAGAATGGGAGAAACTCCCCAAATACAGGTGTGCCAAGCTTGTAACGTCATATCCAAGAAGACTCAAATCTGCTGCCAAAGGTGCTTCAACCAAGTACCGAGTAAAGGGTCTGAGGACTTCTGTAAAATGTGATATTTCAGTTTTTTATAATTTGGTTTCTAAAAGCCATTTTTTTGCTTTGTCATTATGTGATATTGTGTGTAGCTTGATGAGGAAAAACATTAATTTAATACATTTTAGAATAAGGCTGTAACCTAACAAAATGTGGAAAAAGTCAAGGGGTCTGAATAATAGGTTGACCGATTTAATCGGAATGGCCGATTTAATTGGGGCCGATTTCAAGTTCATGACAATAGGAAATCGGTATTTTTGGATGCCGATTTTGCTGATTTTGCTGATTTTTATTTTACAACTTTATTTAATGAGCCAAGTCAGTTAAGAACACATTCTTATTTTCAATGACGGCCTAGGAACGGTGGGTTAACTGCCTTGTTCAGGGGTAGAACGACAGATTTTTTACCTTGTCAGCCCAGGGATTCAATCTTGCAACCTTACGGTTAACTAGTCCAACGCTTTAACCACCTGCCTCACGAGGAGCCTGCCTGTTACGTGAATGCAGTACAAAGCCTAGGTAAGTTGCTAGCTTTTCTGGATTTTTTTCTAAATTTTGTCTGTCATAGTTGAAGTGTACCTATGATGAAAATTACAGACCTCTCTCATCTTTTTAAGTGGGAGAACATGCACAATTGGTGGCTGACTAAATACTTTTTTGCCCCACTGTATGTGAGAGTGGATTCTCTGCCCTCACTAGCATGACAACTAAATACAGGCACAGACTGTGTGTGGGAAATTAATTAAGACTGAGACTCTCTCCAATACAACCCAACATTGCAGAGTTATATCCTTACAAACTCACCATTATCATTAACTTGTGGTGAGTTATTCACAATTTTCGATGAACAAACAAGGTTTTATATGTAAGATGGTTAAATAAAGAGCAAAAGTATTGATTAGTATTATTATTTGTGCCCTGGTCCTATATGAGCTCTTTGTCACTTCCCACAAGCTCGGGTTGTGACAAAAATGTATTATACTAGGAGCATCCTTTTCCAGAAGGAGGGTCTCTTGGAGCAAAATCATGTCTGTGTGTTTTTGTTTAAGAAAATTCAATACCTTTCGTCTTTTAGAATATGAACCTAATCCGTTCACATTCCACAACGTAATTTGAATCACGTTGGTCACGTCTGAAAGGTTGTAAATATACTATTACCAAAACATGACAACTATTAAAGTATTTTAAAATCAATGCCTTTTGGATAGCCTTTGCTTTTGAATCAAAGAAAAGTGAACGACTGGTAGTGCACCCCACAGAACACTAAACTTCCCATAGAACAAACATGTCATAAACATATCCCAAACCCACGCGATACAATTATTTATTTTTTAAATCGCCCTCCCCCTAAACCAGGCCTTCTTCCGTGTGAAGTGTACCGAGGACTTCCCAGCACTGACGCTCCAACTAGAATAAGGGCGTTTTACCAACGCCAAATACAGGCATGACCATATACATTTTGATATGACAGCGATGACATGGATCAACCAAAAACAATGGACATAAAGACAGGCTGCTCATTATACTCCCAAAGAGAAGAGATTCTCTTTCTCATGAACTGTCTTAATTCCATAAGGCAGGAATGTAAGCAGAGAACCAACAACAAAGGGTGTCCGATATAGGTCATAATAATGATAAATAAGCCAACTAACACTTTGGGTTGTGCCCATCACACATGGCACGAAGATGCGAGTGAAAATAAACAAAAAAATAGATATGCTTATCTATGACCGTAAAAACAAATGATATGCTTGCCCTAGATTCCTGCTCAATCGAGTACTATAATGATATCAACTGTAAACCAGAATGATAAATTGTAGGCAGCATTCACAGCATAAACACTCAGTGAGACTATTACTCACAACATAGGAAGTTCTCTCAGCTTAGAGAAAAATGGTAGTTAATCCGTGATGAACCACCGCCATCATGGGGATCTTCCATAGCCTACCACGCTACTCAGATCGTTCGGCCTCCGACGTCCGCGACACACTTTCATGCACATGTGTCTCACCTCCATGAACGCTTTTCTCTTGTCCTGGACCTCCTTGGAGAAGTCAGGGAAAAACTTCACCTTTGTCCCTATCCAGTGAAAAGTCCTAAGTTCTTTTGCTCTGAGCCGGACCTTGTCTTTCTCACAATCCACTGTATTTATGTGGATTTCGGGAACACCTCTGATCTGAAGTGTGTTCCTTCGACTGTCATTTTATTTGAGCAGGCCTAGAGAGAATATCTTTGTGTTATTAGATGCGTAAAAGAATATGTCTTACTCATTGGGGAATGGTATTTTTGGATCAAGTTGGCTGCAAATATTCATAATATGTGTTGATAGCAATATGCCGTGACACGAACCAGGCGTTCTTTGTTGTGCACTTGACGTTTAGATTGCCTTTTTATTTTCTTGTGGCTTACCCTTTGTTTGTCTTTCACAGGGACATGCGGAACAACATCGTCAGCCGTATCGAACCGGGGGCATTTCTTGGATTGCTCGCACTCAAAAGACTGTGAGTATTATCAATATCACCATCAGCAATAAATAATTTTCATCTTAATCAAATTTGTCATGTTCTTGGCAGATGGACGAGTCATGGGCTGAACGGTTTTAAATATGCGTCTAAGCCGATCCTCTATTGCTCAACATCAGATTTATTATACTGCATCCATAACGCACCATGTCCAAAACTGTTGTATAAAAGAAAGAAAAAAAACTACACACTGTTGTATATGCTCCCACAATGCAACATTTCGACCGAGCGGTCTTTGCCAGGTTTCGACAATACCCTTGGCCCTATCTGTTGTTTCTGAGAGAGAGGCAATTGCTAACTCTGTGTCTAGCCTATCCAGTCTATGTAAGCGACAGCTGTAAAAGCTCAGACACACTGGAAGGATTGTAAAACTTTTGCCTGGCAACAGTACTTAGCGCCTTTGAACAGAGTGTCGGCAGTCGATCTCTTGTGTGTTCACACAGTGAAGTCGTCAGCCACTCGCCCCTTGTTAAAATACTCCAAACCAGAAGGTGGCAGTAGCTTCGTTAGGCAATGCATATCCGTGGGTATTGCTAATGGTCTAGATTCCAAGCTGTCTGGGGAAAAAAGTCCTTATTATATTAGCCAGATGGCCACAGCTAGATCACTACCTAGCAAGATGACGAAGAAACTATTTAATTCACACTCCATTATCCCATACTGCCAGTGGCAGTCAAGAGCCAAATGTTTAGCTAACTTGCTAATGTTAGCATATTCGTTAGTTAGCACAGCATAGCTAGCTAGCTAAGGACAATGCACTAACTCGGCAGCTAACACAGGCAGCTGATCATGGAAACTAGCTAATCCATTGTGATTTAATTATAATGTCAATTCCAGATACAATGGTTATCTAGCTTGGAAGAAGTGTTTTGGATGTGCAGAAAAAAATCCCCCTTTTATTTTACTCTCCCACGTGGGGGTTCGTGCTCTCTGATTGGCTCAAAGTAAAGTTGTTGGCCACTGACAAGCATTGTGATTTTACAAGTAAAATCGGTACGTTCGTTGCTACCGGGTCGGCAGGTACCGCTTTTGTTCTAGCAAGAGAAGGAACGGCCTCCCACTGTGATAGACTGCCGATAGGTACTTATCGGCAGTGAGATTCTCTGTGTGTTTTAATGCTTCAAGCAATGTTCTATTCAGTTCTCCAGTCCACTTGGGCCCTTGCCAGGGACCACTTGAGACTGCATGAGGCCCTATCTACTTTCACACATTCATGGAAAGGGGAATGGATGGATGGGCATGTGCGTGGGTCTGTGTGTCTGTGCTAGAGAGAGCGCGTATGAGTGCGTTTGTGCCTGTGCACTCTTCTGAGTGTTTGTGTGTCTCTGTCTGTGTGTGTGCGCCTTTGTGTATTGCAATCATCTTATACCTGCCGGTCCTTACCAACATAAACTATAGTTTGGATGCTAGTGCGGAGCTGTGAGTGAGACAGGAAGGTTGTCTCCTTGGCCTGGGCAGAGCTTAATTTCCCCTTGTCAAGCCTCAACCATTTTACAACCAACTGTAGAACTATATTTCCTAAACGTATGGCTAACTGTAATTCCCTCAGCCAACCTACAAATCATTCAGCCAACAGCTATTTCATCTTGCATGCGCCTATATAACACGATGTCAACGTTGGGTCGAAATGAATTAATCCGAAACACTGGATATCCACTGATTTTATAAATGCATCAGTATTATGGTCAGAACACACAGCAGTCTTTGCACATAATTTAACATGTTTGCCAGTGGAAATATACGGCACAGACAGGTTGTCAGGAGGTGGTTAAATCATTAATTTGCTCCTGTCTCTGGCTGCGTCTCCAACATATCGCTTACAACATATTCCTCAACCAGCAAAAGTGTGAAAGGAGTAGCTGAGGTAAAATGAGTCTTGAACTTGGGCCTGGTGCTGTAAACAGAAGCCCTGTGGTGACTGCTGGCACGCGGTGCACCTACCCTCCAGCCCGCCCTCTTCTGCTTCTGGAAAAGGGTGATGGAGTTAATTGACAGGGAGGACATGAAAATACACGCTCCCTCTCTCTTCCAATGCAGTCAGTAGCGAAAGCGCCCGACAAAGACTCAGTGTTCTCTCTCTCTCTCAGCCTCAGCCAATCTTTAATTTCTCCCATCTGTCCCTGTACCTCACTTCAAAGAGCCTAATTAGATTTTCGCTCGTTTTTAAGACTCGAGCGACTTGGCCAAACCGAAGCTGCTTGCCTCTTTTATCCGTCTTGTCGGAGAGAGGAGAGCGATGTCAGACTTGACATTTTTCTTGAAGTTTCTCTTGAAAAAACAGACATGTTCAATGCATGCTACAACGTATTACTTCACCCCTTTTCATTGTCATCATTTGTAATGAATCGAAATGTAGGTCAATGTCCATTCCAGTGTACATTGTTAGGAAATGTTATCCTATTTCAACCCAGCTGACGGATACGAGCTGCAACTGATCCGCTCCCACTGTGGGTAAATAAAAAGCAAAGCTAACATGACCGCAACGTTTTGAGGGTTGCTTTGGACACGTCATGGGACAAACATCTGATCTGGGATCAGTCACATGGTGCCTGGTCCCAGCTGTTTGGGGCTGACTGGCTAGGGGTGGTGGAGTAGATACTGTAATACCCTGGGGGGAGAGAGCCCAAGGGGAGGCTAGCTCCAACCCTGTTTTACCACCTGATACAGCTAGTCAAGGTCCTGATGTGCAGAAAGTATGTCTACACTCAGGTGCTACGTGCCCCATATATCAGCTGCATTCAGCTAAATGTATACGTTGTCAATAGAGCCATAAGATGCCAAAGCACATTTTTTTTTGCTGGATGTAACCCATTCATGTATCTCTGGGGTGAAGTTTCCCCTATCTACAGATCTAGGATCAGCCTCCCTTCCCCCAATCCTGACGTTAACCATTAGTGGGGGGGAAATGGAAAATGGACCCAAGATCCAGTGTCTAGGGGCAACTTTAAGTTACAACCCCCTACTGGCCACTCCAGGGCCTTACCACCCGGCAGCAGCCGCTACATTCCACCGACAGCTGAACAGTCACTGACCCCGTCTTGTTACTTACACACCCATCTATTTTTATATCTGCTCATATCACAACAGACAGCTTGCTCTGGGTCTGCTGTAATGTTGAGTGCTGCTACTTTAATGGACAGACCACAAGATTGAAAAAAACAAACATGTGTTGGAATATATTTGGGATGATGTGGCTAATTTGTGAGAGATGGCCATTTTCTCCTTATGTGGCCTGCTTTGACGTCACACTGCACTATCAACTGCAAAGCACTGGGCCATGTCTAATGCTATGCCATGGCAGCATTGGCAGGGTGGGAGTTTATCCCTTTAGCTAAGGGAGTTCCACCCCAGTAGGTGATCCTCCTCAGACACGGGATGCCAGCATGACTTCTTGGCAACCCTTGAAAGGTTTTTCCCTGGCCAGGCGGAACTAACCACCTCACTCAGTAAATTCCCCAGCTGCCACCCTCCCTAGGAACCACAACAATAATTAGACCAACACCAGGATGTTTACGTAATACGCTCCACACTTATTTTCTAAGCATTTAAGTGTCTGATGCTGCCCTGGCATTAGGCCTTGGGCTAGGGTTGTAGCTTGCAGCTAGCAGGGTCTAGTTTGGAGGGTATTGTGAGGCCTCTTCTGGAGGTTTCAATGTTACACTTGAGTCATTTGTTTATGCTCGAGTCGTTTAGCAGATGCGTTTTGTCCAGCTGTAACTACTTGCATATACACCACATCCTTGATTTTATACATGGTTGTTTCGACCTGCCTTCCATCATAATTTCTTCAAGTTTGAACTGTCTTTGAGTTGATCAAAATCATATTTTCACAATGTAGACTAAATAAAATCCTTGCCCAAACACGGTTTCTTCAAAGATCGATAATACTATCTGATGTTTGGCAGACACTTTGTGTCAGGTCCTGGTGAAAAAGACACACTTTGATGTGTATGACATCAATCATAATACATTAATTTCAACTAGTATAGTGTGTTACTAACAGCTTTGATGTGAAAGCCGCCTCGGGGCGAACACAGGCATCGTCTCAAATCACCTTGAAAAGTTGTAAAACTGACAGACCTGGATTTTTCAATCCCTGCCTCTGCCCCAACCTGTCTCTGCGAATGACATCACCCGTTTTTAAATTGAGTTGACGGTTTTCTCCACTTTTTGATTTGTTGAGCTACAATGTGGATTTATTAGAATTCGCCGAGTCACCACATGAGGTCAATTGACTCTAGTCATGAATTTCATGCTGTTTGTACAATTTGCGATGGCATATTACGTTTCTTAGACTGTTGCTGCTGTTTGACTTGAGTAAATCAGGACAGAATATAACCAGAATCTCCATTTGTTTTGCCTTCTACAGAGACCTGTCCAACAATCGCATTGGCTGCCTCAACGTGGACATATTCAAAGGCCTCACAAGTCTAGTTCGACTGTAAGTAGTAGTTATTTTTCTTTTATTACTTTGTTTAAATACGCCAGATGTTTTTCTTTGAAAACTGTTTGCATTTTCCCCCTATCCATCCTAAAAATAAGTCATTGATAAGGACATTCATGTGAAAGTGACATATCTGGCTCCAACGCCCTAATAGTAATTGCCCTGCTCAGAAAATGGTGGCGTCCAGGTGCTGTGATATTAGCATAATACCCATGGTTCCCCCACGGGTCTCAGTGCCACAGCTGCAACATATTATCCCATGTCCTTTTCCCTACGGTGCAACGGTGAGGATATAGATTCCTGGACATCTCAGTGGAGTTGCCAGTGACGGGTTGTGTTTGGGTCCTGATTGTGTGATGTGGCAGATTGGCACACTTGATTGGATTTGTTGTAGATGATTGATAGCCTTCATCTTGTCCTTTCAGAAACCTTTCAGGGAACATGTTTTCATCGCTGGCCCAAGGGACGTTTGACAGCTTGGTGTCATTGAAGACTTTGTAAGTATGCTTTAGAGTTTAGGCCCTGCAACACTATTCCATGACACCCTGTGGCAGTGTAGTGCGTTTTCTATTCGGGACACTTTAAAGAGTATAGTACAATACCCTGTTGTAGAAATGCACCAATAGGTGCAATCTGTAACTTTTATTTCCTGGTTCGCAACTCAAGGTAATGCAAACACATTCAGCCAGGAAGCAAAACAAAGATTCAAATGGTTCCATCCACCAAGGGCCTAACCCTCAGTTTACAAACAATTGCAGAGAGGCAATAAAAAAGGAGATAAGGGGAATACAGCGTAGAAAGTAGGTTATGGAACGGGGGATCGAACAGGGGACTATCACTTTTTTGACTGTAAATGAAACTGAAAGTAATGCTCCTTTTTATTTATTTTTTTAACTCTGCCTGTCCCCACGTTACCTCAGGGAGTTCCAGACGCCGTACCTGCTGTGCGACTGCAACCTGTTGTGGCTGCTGCACTGGATCAAAGACAACAACGTGGGGGTGAAGGACACCAGCTGCTCCTACCCCCGCTCCCTGCAGGGCCAGCTCATCACCTCCACCAAGCCTGAGCTGTTCACCTGTGGTAAGGACACACACACACACACACACACACACACACCTGGTCCTACAACTACTCATCACCTTAAAGCCCTTAAGCTCCACGTACATACAAAGTTTCGTGAGAACACAAACACACACCTGTTACCCCTTGTTTGTACCAGAGCTCCTAGTAAGAGACTACCTTTTGATGTGTACACACACATCTTCAAACTCTAGCACAGTCACGCATAACCATGCCCACACATCTGATCTGCGCACTTCGACCTCACATGAACACATTTTTACATGGCATCAGTCGTTAGCACGCGGTCGTCCAAGACCGATATACAGAATAGATGGACGTGCAACATCTAGCATTTGGCTCTGCACTCTATTTTCAGTTCAGAATCACCTTTATTCGCCAAGTAGCTACCTTTCCACATGCTCAGAGTTGTACTTGGTGTTATATGGTGCTAGTGATTGACTACATTTAGAGACCGAATACAGACAACAGAGTTTACATACAACTAGGTAGAGTGAGTATAGAGCTATAAGATCTTTATTTTTTTTAACTTTATTTAACTAGGCAAGTCAGTTAAGAACAAATTCTTATTTACAATGACAACCTACCAATTGTGCTGGGTCAATTGTGCGCCACCCTATGGGACTCCCAATCACGGCCGGATGTGACGCCTCTTGCACTGAGATGCAGTGTCTTAGACCACTGTGCCACTCGGGAGAAAGAACAGTTTATATACAAATATACAGTGTATATACAGTTGATATACGGTGGATGTACAGGATATATACAGTTGATATACGGTGGATGTACAGGGTATATACAGGTGGATGTACAGGATATATACAGTTGATATACGGTGGATGTACAGGGTATATACAGTTGATATACGGTGGATGTACAGGGTATATACAGTTGATATACGGTGGATGTACAGGGTATAAACAGTTGATATACGGTGGATGTACAGGGTATATACAGTTGATATACGGTGGATGTACAGGGTATATACAGTTGATATATACAGGTGGATGTACAGGATATATATAGTTGATATATACAGGTGGATGTACAGGGTATATACAGTTGATATATACAGGTGGATGTACAGGGTATATACAGTTGATATACGGTGGGTGTACAGGGTGTATACAGTTGATATACGGTGGATGTACAGGGTATATACAGTTGATATATACAGGTGGATGTACAGGATATATACAGTTGATATATACAGGTGGATGTACAGGGTATATACAGTTGATATACAGGTGGATGTACAGGGTATATACAGTTGATATACGGTGGATGTACAGGGTATATACAGTTGATATACGGTGGATGTACAGGGTATATACAGTTGATATACGGTGGATGTACAGGGTATATACAGTTGATATATACAGGTGGATGTACAGGATATATACAGTTGATATATACAGGTGGATGTACAGGATATATACAGTTGATATATACAGGTGGATGTACAGGGTATATACAGTTGATATACGGTGGATGTACAGGGTATATACAGTTGATATATACAGGTGGATGTACAGGGTATAAACAGTTGATATATACAGGTGGATGTACAGGGTATAAACAGTTGATATACGGTGAATGTACAGGGTATATCAAAATGCAGAGAGATGAACAGAGAACAAATGGTGTATAGTGCAGTTATTTTGTGTTCAGTTCAGAGATGACTTTAGTTGCTGCCGTTTTTGGGAGTGGGAGTTGTCCAATGACACATGCGATAAGGGAAGGGCCAGCAGTACGGAGCACTGCAGTGTTTTGTTTGTCCTTGCCCTGTCTTATCAGTTTGGCACTCTCCACTGCACGGGTTAGGAAATACGTGGCACAGCTTTCACAAGTGGAGACACATGACCGAGTGACAAATAGGTACCAACTTTTGACTATTGAAGGGATCCCCTTTTTATTTTTTACATTTTATTTCACATTTATTTAACCAGGTAGGCCAGTTGAGAACAAGTTCTCATTTACAACTGCGACCGGGCCAAGATTATAAATCAAAGCAGTGCGACAAAAACAACAACAACACAATAGAAAAGTGTATGTACAGTGTGTGCAAATGTAATAAGATTAGGGAGGTAAGGCAATAAATAATTACAATTTAACATTAACACTGGAGTGATAGATGTGCAGATCATGTGCAAGTAGAGATACTGGGGTGCAAAATAGCAAAAAACTAAAAAACAATATTGGGATGAGGTAGTTGGGTGTGCCCTTTACAGATGGGCTTCACTTCGCACCTGGCTTCACCCCTCGCTTCACCCCTGAGGAGAAGAATTCAGTTGTGAACAAATAACTTGAATTAACCCAAACCTACCCAGACATGCAGTCTAGAGAGAGCGATGCACTAAAATGTAACCCGCATACTCCCCTACCCTCCAGATGCACCCCTGGAACTGCCTTCCTTCCAGCTGACTCCGTCCCAGCGTCAGGTCGTGTTCCAGGGCGACAGCCTGCCCTTCCAGTGCCAGGCCTCGTTCGTGGCGGAGGACATGCAGGTGCTGTGGTACCAGGACGGCCTCATGGTGGAGCCCGATGCAGCCCAGGGCATCTTCATCGAGAAGAGCATGGTACAGAACTGCTCCCTCATCGCCAGGTAAGGGGGACGGTACTTGTGGGCGGGTTGGTGGATAGATAGAAGACAGTGGTAATTGGAACGGCACCCTTAGATGAGCACAGTGGTTCCTTCCACGGGTTCTTCCTCCAGGGAGTTTTTCCTCACCGCTGCTGCTGCTTGGAGGTTAAGGGAAGGTTACTGTCAAGCACTTGATGACAAATGTTATTGTAAAAAGGGCTATGTAAATAGGATTTGATTGATTGTTTCCACAAAGCACAACTGACCTAACCCTCTTTAAATCAGCTAAGCAGTAGGCCGCAAGAGACAGCTGGGGTACCACTTTTGGACTGTAAATTAAAATGACAGATTGTGCATTTAAACATCTGATGCAAATGGTGCCTCTCGGCATACATTGTTAAAACGGTCTACTCTCTCTTTCCGTCTTTGGCAGTAATATTTGATTTACTTGTTCCCCTCTGTTCTTCACTCAGTGCGTTGACCATCTCCAACATCCAGCCTGCTTCAACTGGGAAATGGGAGTGTCGTGTGAGGACCAGCCGAGGGAACACCACCCGTACCGTCGACATTGTGGTTCTGGAGAGCTCCGCCAAGTACTGCCCACCCGACAGAGTGTCCAACAACAAGGGTGACTTCAGGTGAGGGGGTGCTACTTTCACTATCACATTTTATGATAGACTAGGTTATTATTAGTTGGTAATCTGTCTGTGAAATTTTTCAGGTAAATGTTTATAGTTGTATTAATCTATTTTATGAATCTAATATATTTATCTATTGTATTAATATATCTAGTGTCTTATTTAATCAGGTACTTGTTTAATTTTAATGGGCTTGTTGAGGTAAACAAGTTTGTACCAGACAGTTATTTTTGGAACAAACTCAGCTCGGTGGCACCACCTAGTGGCTGAATATTAGACTTGTTGTTAGTAGTAAAATCTGGGTCGTATTCATTAGGCCTTACTAACCTGAAATTCCAATAGTTTAGTTTGTACACTGTTTTGGTATGTTTTCCCACAGTGTGCACTAATGAATACGAACCAGTTGAGTGACTGTCAAAAGCATTTAATCCATTAAGTGAATAAGTAGTACTGGGCAGGAACTAAAGCGCTCCACAGTTTTCAATGATGATGAGCTCAGTAAACCGCTGTTGCGGATAAGTAATCACATGTTCCTGGAACACATCATGTGAATCATGCCACCACATTGTGGCAAACCCACCCTTCTAAGACGTCACTCACTGTCTCTCTGTCCCTCTCTTTCTATCTATATACTATGTCTCTCTCTCTCTGTCCCTCTCTTTCTATCTATATACTATGTCTCTCTCTCTCTGTCCCTCTCTTTCTATCTATATACTATGTCTCTCTCTCTCTGTCCCTCTCTTTCTATCTATATACTATGTCTCTCTCTCTCTGTCCCTCTCTTTCTATCTATATACTATGTCTCTCTCTCTCTGTCCCTCTCTTTCTATCTATATACTATGTCTCTCTCTCTCTGTCCCTCTCTTTCTATCTATATACTATGTCTCTCTCTCTCTGTCCCTCTCTTTCTATCTATATACTATGTCTCTCTCTCTCTGTCCCTCTCTTTCTATCTATATACTATGTCTCTCTCTCTCTGTCCCTCTCTTTCTATCTATATACTATGTCTCTCTCTCTCTGTCCCTCTCTTTCTATCTATATACTATGTCTCTCTCTCTCTGTCCCTCTCTTTCTATCTATATACTATGTCTCTCTCTCTCTGTCCCTCTCTTTCTATCTATATACTATGTCTCTCTCTCTCTGTCCCTCTCTTTCTATCTATATACTATGTCTCTCTCTCTCTGTCCCTCTCTTTCTATCTATATACTATGTCTCTCTCTCTCTGTCCCTCTCTTTCTATCTATATACTATGTCTCTCTCTCTCTGTCCCTCTCTTTCTATCTATATACTATGTCTCTCTCTCTCTGTCCCTCTCTTTCTATCTACTGTATCTTTCGCTCCCCTCTCTTTTTCTTTGTTTCTTTGTTTTTCTCTCTCAATCCCCCCCACCTCTCAGATGGCCTCGTACCCTAGCAGGCATCACAGCCTACCTGCCCTGCAACAAGCTGGCGTCGGGCACGGGAATCTACTCTGGCTCGGTGGGTGAGGAGCGGCGTGCGCAGCGGAATTGTGACCGTGGGGGCCTATGGGCCGAGGGCGACTACTTCCGCTGCCAGTACCAGAAAGATGTAACTCGCTTCCTCTACATCATCAACCAGGTGACCATGACACTCTGTCTGACCATGTTTGATTTGCTCTTTTTGTCTGTCTTTTCTTTCTTCAACTTATTGTATATCTCCCGCCAAGACTCCCCTCTTGATTTGTTATTTTTCTCTTTCTTTCTTTTGTCGGCGTTGTCATTCTTTTTGTCTTCCTACACTCAAGTGTTGTTTTTTTGAAGCGTTCACCCTTGTGTACAGTCCTTCTAAACCTCTCTGTCTCTCTGTGTTCCAGATGCCTCTGAACATGACCAACGCGGTGATCACGGCCCGCCAGCTGCTCGTCTACACAATCGAGGCCGCCAACTTCTCAGACAAGATGGACGTCATCTTCGTGGCTGAGATGATCGAGAAGTTTGGCAAGTTTGCCGAGAAATACAAGGAGGTGAGTCCCGCTTCAGTCTCCCAGTCCCACCTTGTACCTCCTTTATGGATGAATAAGATGTTAATATAAAGAAGCGCACACACACACACACACACACACACACACTCTGAGAGGACAGTAACATGCACGGCCTCAGGCATAAGTGTAATGAGAGGAAATGGGGTCAGAACCAAAATAAATGTTATAAGTAGAGCTAGGTAATAGTATTTTTTAAGTGTGTGTTTACTGTGTGCAAGTGAGAGGTGCGAATACGCCACACAGTGTCTTCACCTCCAGCTTACTGCTGATACTTTGGCCCTTTATGTTATTCCGCTCCTCATAGTTACAGAGCAACCCTGTCGTGTTTAAATCCACAGAGGAATCGTAATGAAAGCGAATGAGCTAGGATCTGGAATGGGGGATTGTTCCTGTCGAGCTGTGGGGGATTGCAAAGGAAGGCCGGGTCAGGTTTCTTTGTCTGTTGGGTTTCACACCTGGCAGTTTGCGCTCATTGGGGAAGGCTTTGAATGTTGCACCTGAGCAATGTTGCACCAAACTCGTAAAAGACACACCATCGTCCAGTTTCCCTCGCCTTAAGCTCTTGGGGGAATCCCCGCAGCCATATTTGTCGTCGGTCCAAATGATTAGCCAAGCAAGGGAAGTTAAGTAAGCCCCTCAGCCCTCGTTTTTAATGGAGTTTACGAGTGTAAAATTATGTTCACTTCGGGGCCTGAAACGCGCCATAATTCAATTTGCGATGAGTGTACATCCGCTAAGAAAAGTATCGCCAAAACTTAAACGTCATTATGGAGAAGTCAACATACAAGTGCAAGTAAAAATGAATGTAAATAAGAAATTGTGCTACTAATGCATAAACGCGTCTCGTAAAAGTAATTATGTTTTTGTTTGGTTAGCTTTTGCAAAATGTACAAATAAAACATTTTCCTTCTTCAGAAGTAGCTAGGCAGGCTAACGTTGGTTGGGTAATTAATTTGCTAGCGATCATAATAATTATATAGTTAATATAAGTCGACATGCAATCATAATTGATTGTAGCGCATATAAAGCACCCACAAGGCTGAAAACACAATCATCGCGGGGTCAACGAATGACGAATTTCTGGGCAAGGATGGTCCATTTAATTTTTTTTTTTTAATCCGTCCTCCTTCCCCCTGCAAGTGTATACTCGTCAGACATCATGAAACGTCATCAGAAGTGTCCACTTACTTTGAGGGCTGAGGGGATAGGGTGTGTCTGTTAAGTGTTTGGAATGCAGCCCTGGTCTAGAGCCCTGTGCCCTCCGTCAGCGCTGAGAGGAACCCGAAGGCTCAAATTCAGGTATTTCCAGGGCGATGATAATAAAGACTACATTGAGTGTTGGATAAAAAAAAACAAAGCACTCTATTGTTTCGATTGATAAGGCCCGTGTATGCGTGTGCCTCTGTCTGGCCCTGCGTGTATTTTCAGGTAACTGTGTGTAGTTCTGTGGTTTCTTGGTGTGTGTGTGTGTGTGTGTGTGTGTGTGTGTGTTAACCCTGTTCTGTCTGTCTCAGTTGGGGGTTGTGATGGTGGACATCTCCAGTAATCTGATGCACGCTGATGAGCGGGTGCTGCGGCTGGCTCAGCGTGAGGCCAGGGCCTGCTCCCGTATCGTGGAGTGTCTCCAGAGGATCTCTGTTCATCAGCTTGCCAGCGGAACCCAGGCCTACTCCACCGTAAGATCGCGCCAGATCATGAGATCGCATTACCAAATCCTAAATGGCATCGGGGTGTAAATGCATTGTCGTTGGGAGGTGGCGTTTTGTATGTGTGTTTTTACTATTGGAATTTAAAAGTATATCTGATTGTTGTTTATTTGACCTCATGCGTATTTTTCCTTTTCTCTTATTCCTATCATTTGTTCCCAGAATTCCCATAACATCGCCCTGGAGGCCCACGCCATCAAGGCGAGCAGCTTCAATGGCATGACCTGCACACTGTTCCAGAAGCTGATGCCTGAACGCATCGCTCTCCGAGACCTGGGCCCACGCATTGACCTGGACGGCAACCCTGACCGCCAGCTCAGCTTCAAGTGTAACGTCACCAGCACCCTGTCCAACCTCTCTCTCAAGGTCAGTATCCCGGATTGACCGAAGGAGAGGCAATCAATCCAATGTGTAGAAACACAAACTTTTTTACATCAGCACTTGTCACAATGTGCTTATAAAGTAGCCTAGACTGCAAAGAGCAAGCAGCAGCAGTCATTAAAACAGGTCCCCTTAGCCTTAACAATATATAGACTGAATATGATGCATCATTCGTTTAAGATATCGCCATCATTGCCCCTTGAAATGTTTTACCAAAGTGAGGTGTGTTGTCTTGAGGTTCACCCATAGCACAAACCTAAGAACAGCTTACCATATAACATGTCTTTTCTAAGTAAATGCTAACTAAACAATGAATTGTAGACTAAAACGTTAACCAGAATCACACATTATGCTGTACACTCAATCATACTTTTTATTTTATCTCTATGGGACTAAATAAAGGATAAATAAAATGAAAGAATAAATCCTCTCTTTCTCTCCCTAGAACACCATGGTGGAGGCGTCCCTGCAGCTCCCCCCCTCTCTGTTCTCTCAGTACCTGGGCCAGGCCGACGACAACGTCTACAAGCTTCACTTGCTGGCCTTCCGCAACGGCAAGCTCTTCCCATCCACGGGCAACTCCACCCTGCTGGCTGACGGTGGGAAGAGGAGGAACGTGGCCACCCCCGTTCTCCTGGCCAAGATTGGTGAGTCCGACATGGACCCTACTGTACCCTAAAGTATTAGATGGGTTTTGTTCAAGATACTGTTGTGACTTGTTTTAAGAGTGAATTTTGTGGTTTGGGCAAAGACTTTTGATTTAGGGATCCATCTGTAATGCAGATAGGCAAATCCGTTAAGAACTAATTCTTATTTACAATGACGGCCCAGGATCAGTGGGTTAACTGCCTTGTTCAGGAGCAGAACAAAAAGATTTTTACCTTGTCAGCTCGGGGATTTGATCTAGCAACCTTTCGGTTACTGGCCCAACGCTCTAACCACTAGGCTACCTTTCACCCTTTTGTCTTGCATTGGATTTTAGAAAAGGTAGCTAAAAAAAGGACCAATAAATAAAAGCACCAGGATATGTTTTGAAGACTCACGCCTCTCTCTCTTTTTCTCTCCCTCTCCTCATCTCTCTCCTCCTCTCTCTCTCTCTCTCTCTCTCTCTCTCTCTCTCTCTCTTTCTCTTCCTCTCCTCATCTCTCTCCTCCTCTCTCTCTCTCTCTCTCTCTCTCTCTCTTTTTCTCTTCCTCTCCTCATCTCTCTCCTCATCTCTCTCCTCATCTCTCTCTCTCTCTCTCTCTCTGCCTCTGATTGGTCAGAGGGTTTCCAGCTGCGCGGACTGCGTGTGCCGGTGAACGCCACGCTGCGGAGGTTTGCCCGTGGCTCGGACGCCGTGCCCGCCTGCTGGAACTTCAGCCTGCTGGGTGGGCAGGGTGGCTGGCAGAGCGAGGGCTGCCGTGTCCTGCGGCACCATGACAACTTCACCACGCTCTCCTGTGACTCGCTCAGCAACTACGCCGTGCTCATGGTGGGTGGCCAGGGGTTGAATGGCCTTTTAAACTCAATGAACAAATGTGACTCCGGGAGACAACATAAGGCTGCTTCCAACATGTTTTCCTCAGTAAATGCAGTACGCTTCTTCTCTTGTTTTCTTGCCACGATGCTTCTGAGTATTTAGGATACTGATATCGTGACAACCATAACTTTGTTTTGAGACATTAGCCTTTTCAAGACGGGCTCAACATCTCTTTTCGGGTTCACAGGCTCTATAAACACTACCTGTTTAGTTTTGGGACAATCACATGACAATCTCCTGAGTTGACGAAATTGTCTCAGACCTTTTCTTCAGGGTTAATTTGTTTTTGTATGACACATTGTCTAAAGTGATGAGATTGGAACATTTTGATGTGTGTATCCCACAGGATCTTACTGGGGTGGAGTATTTCTCTCCCAGCATTGAGCCTCTCCACCCAGTCCTCTATGCCACAGCTATCGTCCTCCTGCTCTGTCTGCTGGCCATCATCATCAGCTACGTTTACCACCACAGGTAACAGCTCTACCTCCTAGTAGAATCTAATACAGTGTATACCTAGTGCATAAGATACCAAGTATCCATCTTACTAGAAGTACGGTATCTAATATTACCAAATGATGGACTTTGACTCGCTTTCGGGTCGCAGCACAAGATTCCAGGCCAGAATGTTTATTTTGGGGTAGGTGACTATGCAAGGAAGTTTGGGGACCAATACTGTCCAGTCTCGAACTAATATGTTCACACCTCCACGAGCACATCTCCACCACTCCAAACTCGTAACAGATTTTGAATGAATCAAACAAACAGACGTGATATTTTATTTTGATGAATCTCACTATGCCAGTTCTGTGTGGTTGCGTGTCCAGGTCTGTCCGGATTAGCCGTAAGTTCTGGCACATGCTGGTCAACCTCTGCCTCCACATCTTCCTCACCTGCGGCGTCTTCGTGGGTGGCATCAACCAGACGCGTTACGCCAGCGTGTGCCAAGCTGTGAGTATCCCCCCCCACCATAACCCACTGGTGTGCCAGCCTATCTGCCTACCAACCTGCCAGCCAGACTGCCAACCTGCCTTCCCTTGCCAAAAGCATCTCACAATTATATGGGGATCTCAAGATGTTGTGGAGGAGGCAAAATTGCCTTTGGCAACATAGTGTGATTCCTGATTCTCCGCCCTTTTTCCCCAAAGTGTACACTTGCTGTTTCCACCATTTAAATCCATGAGAAGGGTGGAGAAACGCGACTGAAGGCAGTGTAGCAGCCCCTGCTGATTTGCACTGGGTTCTTTTCATTCATTCATTGTCCTTAACACAAAGAGCCCAGCTGGTAGAGAACATCTTGGAAAATAACAGTTTGCCCCCTAAAATAAAGGATATCCTACAGCTAGGCTCTACTTTGTCAAGGAAGTTTACAAACGGTCAATTAGTACAATAGCATTTTATGAAATGAGTTTTCAGAATGCGTAGTATTTTGCTCATAAATTATTAGTGAAGCATCTATGTAGTGCTTATGTAGAATTTGTGAATGCTCTATAAAGCCTTTATATAGTCCAGGCAATATGTGAACTTTTTCATAAAATCATGATACTTGGTACACTCATACAGTTTGGCGCATTGAACATTTTCATAATGAAGTTGTTTGTTTAAAGTGGAATGTTTAAATCGTGACTGAGCTCGGTGGCGATTTTTTTTCCCAGGTGGGCATAGTTCTGCACTACTCGACCCTGGCCACAGCTCTGTGGGTGGGCGTGACGGCACGCAACATCTACAAGCAAGTGACCCGCAAGGCCAAGCACTACGAAGAGCTGGACGAGCCCCCGCCCCCTCCACGACCCATGCTGAGGTAAAATACTACATTTCCCACAATGCACAGTTATGAAAAGGTTTGGTCATTATAGCCGAGTCAGACTAACTGTTTAGTGTGTGGACGAGGGTCAGTTGAAATGCTGTACAATCTCATTTTGCGTTTCTCTCCCTTTACAAGGAGCTGCTAATACTCTTATGTGTGTATTATGTATCTTCTGGAAATATAGCTGTGACTTGTGGAGAGAGAGGGTTTGGTTTGCGTCGTTGGTTTAACACCCACCACATGGTGTCAGTACGGAGGCCTGAAGCACACATGCCACCTCTGCAACCAACTCACCACCAATTTGATCCCAAGCAGGTCCTACTCAGTTCTTTTTTCCACTACCTTTTCCTACCAGGTTCTACCTAATAGGCGGAGGGATACCGATCATCGTCTGTGGCATAACCGCAGCCGCCAACATCAAGAACTACGGTAGCCAGGCCAACGCACCATAGTAAGTAGTGCCAGTTTACTGTCACATTGTATGGAAACCAATTAGTTATTCTACTATAGTGTGTGTTTATGGAAATTGTTCTGTTTTATATCGACAGAAGGCTTTGTGTATATATAAAACTAGACCCAAGAGAAATCGCTTTTTGTTTTCGACTGGCCAGAATGCGCGTGTGCGTAGCTTTATGTAAATAACAAATATTTTGTGGGGGGAGGAAAAGTTCTGAGTCCCTGTGAAGTTCCGAGAGCCCGATTGGGGAGCGCTATTTATAGTGTGTGTCTCGGCACCTCACGTCTGCTGCCATTTTCCAAGTCTGTCGGTCTCTCTTTCTTCTCATTCTTCCTCTCTCTGTTTGTGTTCTCGCTTCTCTCTTTCTGTCGCTCTCTCGCTCTTTCTTTCCCTCTCCCATTTCTCCCCCTCTTTTTCATTCTCTCACTTTATGGTGGCAGCTGTTTGGGTTGTAATTTGGAAATCTGGACCTGTGTCTGTCTGAAGTCTTTGGAGTTTAATTAGTTTGCAGCTGGGACGAATGGAACCCGCCCCGTGGAATATTCCGGAACAGATACTCGATTCCCGCTTTTCGCATTTTCAAAGAGACTCAATGCCTGCATGTGTTTTTTTTAAACTTGATTTAATGAGCTATGGGTTGAGTCGAACACAAAACAATGTTGAAGTTGTTATAATTTAAAAATGGTTTGTGGACCACTTGAATGGGTGACACTTGACTCATATGGCAAAGATTTGTCATGTCATACTTGTCTTATGGCTTCATTGCCAACATGTGTTTTTACTGAATGCAGCTGATATATCGACACATCTGCACAATACATTTGTGTGTATGATATTGTACGTGTGTACCACATTTACATAAATATTTATTGTATGTTTGTACTGATGCCTTCCCCTTCTGTCTTCTCCTCAGTTGCTGGATGGCGTGGGAGCCCAGCCTGGGGGCCTTCTACGGCCCCGTCGGCTTCATCGTCTTCGTGGACTGCATGTACTTCCTTAGCATCCTCCTCCAGCTGCGCCGCCACCCCGAGCGCCGCTACGAACTCAAGGAACCCGCCGAGGAGCAACAGCGGCTGGCGATAGCGGGCAGCGATGCCGGAGACGTCCCGGCCACACTCCTCCACCTCCAGTCCCACGACGCCTCGTCCTCGACGGTGTCGGCTCCCCATGCCGTGTCCCTGTCAGCGCTGGAGAACGAGCATACGTTCGCGCTACAGCTCCTGGGCGCGGCGGTTGCTCTGGGGCTCTACGCGTCACTGTGGGTGTTTGGCGCCATGGCCGTGTCCCAGGAGAGGCCGGCCGACCTGGTGTTCTCCTGCCTGTTTGGCGTTGCGGCGCTGGCTCTGGGTGGCTTTTTGTTGGCACACCACTGCGTCAACCGCCAAGACATGAGGCGCCACTGGGCCCAGGCCTGTTGCCCCGAGAGACGGGCCTACTCGGCGCAGGAGGACGCCCTGCTGCCACTGCCGGGGGCATCCACGGTGTCCGCGGCTGGGTCGGTCGGTAGGGGCAACGACGATGCGGCCAAGTGTGCCCACAGCAGCGCAGAGTCATCCTGCACCAATAAGAGTGGCCCCAGTGTGCGAAATTCCACCCAGGGAAGTAAACTGACCAATCTGCATGCAGAGGCAGCGCAGAACAAATCCTTGCCCCTACTAGCCCTGCCCGCCAATGGGGCAGCCATGCTGGACAACAGCCTGACGGAGCACTCGGTGGACAACGAGATCAAGATGCACGTGGCACCCGTGGAGGTGCAGTTCCGGCCTAACAACAACAATCCTGCCGCCAACGGACCCACGGGCCGGCATCACAAGAACAGGGCGCGGGCCCACCGGGCCAGCCGACTCACGGTGCTGCGCGAGTACGCCTATGACGTGCCCACCAGCGTGGACGGCAGCGTGCAGAGCGGCCCCCACAGGCGGCATCGCCACGAACACCACGACAGTCAGCAGGCGCGGTGCAGCCGACGGGCAGTCTACATGGCCTACAGGGAGCGCCACCAGAGCCAGACGCAACAGGACAGCAGCGACGCCAGCACGTCCCTGCCCCGACGCTCGCGCTACACCGACAAGGGAGGGGGCAGCACTAGCGCCCTAGGCAACGGAGCTATCGGAGTAGTGGGAAGTGGAAGTGTAGGATCAACAGTAGGAACAGGAGGAGAAGGTGAGGGGGCTGGGACTTCTGCGTCCGCTACGAGTAAAGACAGTAGTAGCATAAAGCAGCCCAATAACACCGAGCTGGTGGACGGCCAGCCCAAGTCGTACGGGCTCAACCTGGCTACACAAAACGGCACGCTCAGAAACAATGGGCAGATCATGCCTATAATCAACACAGAGAGCTCGTGCTCAGCCAACATAAAAACGGGACTATGGAAACACGAAACTACTGTGTAGTGTGTTTTCTGCACCAAAGACTGCATGTCACGTGCGCTCTCCCTTCAACTGTGAAATTTTTGTTTCGATCATTGTTTTTATTATTTTATGGTACAATGTTTCAAAACAATTGTTATTGAAAAAAATATCTTCAAAATAGTCACGCTATTTTGAGTTTGTGGAACGTGTGTGTTTTGGATGCCACTGGTCTGTCTCTGTAGTAGACATTTTGTAAATGGTTTATTTTTCTATCATTTAATCCTAATTAAATGAGTTATGGACGTGAAACTGCATGTTCTGTGCCGTTGCCTAGTGTGTATCCACTGGGCGGGTTCTTTTTTATTTTCTAGTTTGTTTCAGTGTAATAAACCAAACGTTTCTAATTCCATTCACGTAATTGAAAGTTTCTTATTCCCTTTTTCTCGGCTAACCTTTACTCCGACATATTTCGAGAGGAGTGCAAAAGGTGAGTCCAAGCATCTTGGTTTTCAAAAGATCTCTCTCTCTCTCTCTCGGCAGCTACCTTGACAAGCTTGTAATTGGGGATTTGGTGAACTGTGTCCTCTTCTTTTTACACTCACCTGGAGAGTCAATTATTTAATTGTGGTTGAGGTCTTAGTCTGGATCTAATTAATATTTTCTTTTCTACCCCGGAAACTTCCAGGGGCCCACTGGTAACGCCTGAGGTAATTGACAGCTGATTCTCAGGGCGGAGTCCGTGTCACTGTCGGCAGTGAGAGGAAGGGATCATTAATGCAGTGCATCGTCACCTTCTCACCTTTCCTCTCCTCTCTAGCAGACCATCAGCGCTATTCACAGCTGTAAATCCCTGTTAGGAAAGAGTCAGCAGGGGGGACAGGAGCATGACTCGACAAGTGAGCAGTACCTTTGCAACGCAACGTGTTGGACAGAGACGGATTGCCATCCTTTTAGTCTGTTAGGTGAATCCTATCGTCATCAATTGATATCAGCGACGGTCCTAACCCATTGATTAGCAATTCTCCTGGGGGCCAAAGGGCAATCCATCCAGAAGGATCTGCCTTAGATGTTGACATTTGTTTTGACATACTGTGGCCGTTACTTATCAACCTGTCCGTTTCTGAGCTGTTGTGTGAAGGTCATGTAACGTTGAAAGTGATTCATTAAAAAAGTATTGACTCTCTAACTGTCCCAGTCACAAAGGACACAGCAAAGAAAGTAAAGGTATCACTCTGCCTTTCTGCTAATGATGTATTGTACAGCATATTTCAGGCGGGCAGCGATATATTACCCAGCCATCTTGGAAATGACAAAACCATAATAAGACCTTTGAATAATGGATTGAGCAATTATGTCTTGATTCGTGTTGGCTTCAGTGATTCCCTCCAGTCAGGAGAGTGAACCTCAAATAATGACAGAGGTTTCAAGGAGTCGATCCCATCTGTTAGAAAGTTCACTTGAGGTTGACACTTCTGTTTACTCTCTGGATCAAGTCAACCAACAGGCCGATTCAGTCTGCCTTGAAATCATGCGGACACCTTGGGCAGAAAATTGATATATTAAATATCAGATATTAAGTCGGGTGCTTTCCCAAATGTGTGTTCAGAACTCAAAGGGTATCCATTTCTTCCAGGACTCGACAGTTAATTAAAAACATTTTTTTAAGTAGTTGAGAAACTTCAAATGTTGACTGCCATATTGAGATGTATAAAATGATATCCATTTTTCCCCCCATTGAGTATCCTAAGAGCGTTACCAGACGAGTGATGCATCTCTTACATTTTTTCCGATTGTTTGCCTACAATGCCTGGAAGAAGCATCTGGCTTTGTTGTGGAAACTTGCCAGGGGAATAAAAATGGATACCTAATACGAAGTCAGGCCATCTGTGCTAGTCGCAATTAGCTGTCTCGGAACTGTTTAGAGGAACATTAATATATTACCTGGAACGTCCTAATTATCTACAACTTCAGAGGCCTGAAATATAGATTAAAATATAAATCAGCAACCAGCGTTTCTAATGATTATGCCAGTGTCAAGCCATTGTTTATAAGGTAAAATATGAATCATACATTCTAAATCGGGTGCTTTCTAATGGATGTACAGTATATACAGTGCATTCGGAAAGTATTCAGACCCCTTGACTTGTTCCACATTTTGTTACATTACAGCCTTTTTCTAAAATGGATTAAATGTTGTTTTTTTCCTCATCAATCTACCCACCCCATAATGACAAAGCAAAAACATGTTTTTAGACATGTTTGCAAATGTATACAATTAAAAAAAAAACTGAAATATAATGTTTACATAAATATTCAGACCTTTTACTCAGTACTTTGTTGAAGCACCTTTGGCAGTAATTACAGCCTCAAGTCTTCTTCCTACAAGCTTGGCACACCTGCATTTGGGGATCTTCTTCCATTCTTCTCTGCAGATCCTCTCAAGCTCTGTCAGGTTGGATGGGGAGCGTTGCTGCAAAGCTATTTTCAGGTTTCTCCAGAGATGTTCAAGTCCGGGCTCTGGCTCGGCCACTCCTGGACATTTAGAGACTTGTTCCAGAGCAACTTCTGGAGCAGGTTTTCATCAAGGATCTCTCTCTACTTTGCACTGTTTATCTTTCCTGACTAGTCTCCCAGTCCCTGCCGCTGAAAAACATCCCCACAGCATGATTCTGCCAACACCATGCTTCACAGTAGGGATGTGGCCAGGTTTCCTCCAGACGTAACTCTTGGCATTCTTTTAGCCTGCTAGCCCCGTGCCGCTATCTGCCTGAAGCCACGCACTGGACTTGTATGATCACCCGGCTACGCATGCCTTTCCCTAACGTCACCATGCCGTGTCGATTGCTGTTCTGGTTTGTAACTATTGTTTTATTTCACTGTAGAGCCTCTAGCACTGCTCAACACGCCTCGGCTAATAATTTAGTTCCACCCTCCACACACGCAGTGACATCACCTGGTTTAAATGCTATTTCTAGAGACAATATCTCTTTCATTATCACTATATGCACAGGTTTACCCCCACTGTATTCACATCCTACTGTACATTTGTCTGTACATTATTGCTTGAATATATTCTACCGTGTCCAGAAATCTGCTCCTTTTATTCTCTGTTCTGAACGTACTAGGCGTCCAGTTCTGTTAGCATTTAGCTGTACCCTTATCCTACTCCTCCTCTGTTCCTCTGGTGATGTAGAGGTTAATCCAGGCCCTGCAGTGTCTACCTCCACTCCCATCCCCCAGGCTTTCTCATTTGTTGACTTCTGCATCCGTAAAAGCCTTGGTTTAATGCATGTTAACATTAGAAGCCTCCTCCCCAGGTTTGTTTTATTCACTGCCCTAGCACACTCCACCAATCCGGATGTCCTAGCCGTGTCTGAATCCTGGCTTAGGAAGACCACCAAAAACCTTGAAATTTCCATTCCTAACTATAACATTTTCAGACAAGATAGAACTGCCAAAGGGGGCGGTGTTGCAATTTACTGCAAAGATAACCTGCAGAGTTCTGTCTTACTAACCAGGTCTGTACCCAAACAATTTGAGCTTCTACTTCTAAAAATGAACCTTTCCAGAATCAAGTCTCTCACCGTTGCCGCTTGCTATAGACCACCCTCTGCCCCTAGCTGTGCCCTCGACACCATATGTGATTTGATTGCCCCCCATCTATCTTCTGAGCTCGTGCTGCTAGGTGACCTAAACTGGGACATTCTTAACACCCCGGCCATCCTACAATCTAAGCTTGATGCCCTCAATCTCACACAACTTATCAATGAACCTACCAGATATAACCCCAAATCCGTAAACACGGGCACCCTCATAGATATCAACCTAACTAACTCACCCTCCAAATACACCTCTGCTGTTTTCAACCAAGATCTCAGCGATCACTGCCTCATTGCCTGCATCCGTAATGGGTCTGCGAGCAAACGACCACCCCTCATCACTGTCAAACGCTCCCTAAAACACTTCTGCGAGCAGGCCTTTCTAATCGACCTGGCCGGGGTATCCTGGAACGACATTGACCTCATCCCGACAGTAGAGGATGCCTGGTTATTCTTTAAAAGTGCCCTCCTCACCATCTTAAATAGGCATTCCCCATTTAAAAAAATGTAGAACCAGGAATAGATATAGCCCTTGGTTTACTCCAGACCTGACTGCCCTTAACCAGCACAAAAACATCCTGTGGCGTTCTGCATTAGCATCGAATAGCCCCCGTGATATGCAACTTTTCAGGGAAGTTAGGAACCAATATACACAGGCTGTTAGGAAAGCTAAGGCTAGCTTTTTTAAACAGAAATTTGCATCCTGCAGTACAAACTCAAAAAAGTTCTGGGACACTGTAAAGTCTATGGAGAATAAGAGCACCTCATCCCAGCTACCCACTACTCTGAAGCTAGGAAACACTGTTACAACCGACAAATCCACTATAATTGAGAATTTCAATAAGCATTTCTCTACGGCTGGCCATGATTTCCACCTGGCTACCCCTACCCTGGTCAACTACTGCCTGGCACCCTCCACAGCAACCCGCACAAAGCCCCCACCATTTCTCCTTCACCCATATCCAGATAGCTGATGTTCTGAAAGAGCTGCAAAATCTGGACCCCTACAAATCAGCCGGGCTAGACAATCTGGACCCTCTCTTTCTTAAATTATCTGCCGAAATGGTTGCAACCCCTATTACTAGCCTGTTCAACCTCTCTTTTGTATCGTCTGAGATTCCCAAAGATTGGAATGCTGCCGCGGTCTTCCCCCTCTTCAAAGGGGGAGACACTCTAGACCCAAACTGCTACAGACCTATATCAATCCTACCCTGCATCTCTAAGGTCTTCGAAAGCCAAGTTAACAAACAGATTACTGACCATTTTGAATCACATCGTACCTTCTCCGCTATGCAATCTGGTTTCAGAGCTGTTCATGGGTGCACCTCAGCCACGCTCAAGGTCCTTAACGATATCATAACTGCCATCGATAAGAGACGTTACTGTGCAGCTGTATTCATCGACCTGGCCAAGGCTTTCGACTCTGTCAATCACCACATTCTTATTGGCAGACTCAACAGCCTTGGTTTCTCAAATGATTGCCTCGCCTGGTTCACCAACTACTTCTTTCATAGAGCCCAGTGTGTAAAATTGGGCCTGCTGTTCAAACCTCTGGCAGTCTCTATGGGGGTGCCACAAGGTTCAATTCTCGGGCCGACTCTCTTCTCTGTATACATCAATGATGTCGCTCTTGCTGCTGGTGATTCTCTAATCCACCTCTACGCAGACGACACCATTCTGTATACTTTTGGCCCTTCTTTGGACACTGTGTTAACTAACCTCCAGACGAGCTTCAATGCCATACAACTCTCCTTTCGTGGCCTCCAACTGCTCTTAAATGCAAATAAAACTAAATGCATGCTATTCAACCGATCATTGCCCGCACCTGCCCGCCCATCCAGCATCACTACTCTGGACAGCTCTGACTTAGAATACGTGGATAACTTCAAATACCGAGGTGTCTGGCTAGACTGTAAACTCTCCTTCCAGACTGACATTAAGCATCTCCAATCAAAAATGTAATCTAGAATCGGCTTCCTATTTCGCAACAAAGCTTCCTTCACTCATGCTGCCAAACACCCTCGTAAAACTGATCATCCTACCGATCCATGACTTCGGCGATGTCATCTATAAAATAGCCTCCAACACTCTACTCAGCAAACTGGATGTAGTCTATCACAGTGCCATGTGTTTTGTCACCAAAGCCCCATATACTACCCACCACTGCGACCTGTATGCTCTCGTTGGCTGGCCCTCGCTTCATACTCGTCGCCAAACCCACTGGCTACAGGTTATCTACAAGTCTCTTCTAGGTAAAGCCCCGCCCTATCTCAGCTTGCTGGTCACCATAGCAGCACCCACTCGTAGCACACGCTCCAGCAGGTATCTCACTGGTCACCCCCAAAGCCAATTCCTCCTTTGGTCGCCTTTCCTTCCAGTTCTCTGCTGCCACTGACTGGAATGAACTGCAAAAATCTCTGAAGCTGGAGATTCCCATCTCCCTAACTAGCATTAAGAACCAGCTGTCAGAGCAGCTCACAGATCTGTTCATAGCCCATCTGTATACAGCCCATCTATCTACCTCATTCCCATACTGTATTTATTTATTTTGCTCCTTTTGCACCACAGTATCTCTCTACTTGCACATCCATATTTTGCACATCTACCATTCCAGTGTTTAATTGCCATATTGTAATTACTTCGCCACCATGGCCTATTTATTACCTTAACTCCCTTATTTGACCTTATTTGCACTCACTGTATATAGACTTTGTTTTCTTTTTTTTCTACTGTATTATTGACTGTATGTTTTGTTCATTTCATGTGCAACTATGTGTTGTTGTATGTGTCGAACTGCTATTCTTTATCTTGGCCAGGTCGCAGTTGCAAATGAGAACTTGTTCTCAACTAGCTTACCTGGTTAAATAAACGTGAAATTAAAAATGTTTTAAAAAATTCAGGCCAGAGTTCAGTCTTGGTTTCATCAGGCCAGAGAATCTTGTTTCTCATGGTCTGAGAATCCTTTAGGTGCATTTTGGTGAACTGCAAGCGGGCTGTCATGCGCCTTTTACTGAGGGCTGGCTTCCGTCTGGCCACTCTTCCATAAAGGCCTGATTGGTAGAGTGCACTTCTGGAAAAATCTCCCATCTCTACAAAGGAACTTGGGCGCTCTATCAGAGTGACCATCGGGTTCTTGGTCACCTCCCTGATAAAGGGCCTTCTCCCCCGATTGCTCAGTTTAGCAGGAAGGCCAGCTCTAGGAAGAGTCTTTATGATTCCATACTTCTTCCATTTAAGAATGATTGAGGCCACTGTGTTCTTGGGGACCTTCAATGCTGCAGACATTTTTTTAGTACCCTTCCCCAGATTCCTTCGAAATCATGGCTTGTTTATTTTCTGTCAACTGTGGGACCTTACATAGACAGGCGTGTGCCTTTCCAAATCATGTCCAATCAATTGAATTTAAAGTTTAAACAAAAACAGTAATTACCGTTACCGAGTCAAGGTGGAAAGGTACGGGTTAGTCGAGGTAATTGAAGTCATACAGTGGGGCAAAAAAGTATTTAGTCAGCCACCAATTGTGCAAGTTCTCCCACTTAAAAAGATGAGAGGCCTGTAATTTTCATCATAGGTACACTTCAACTATGACAGACAAAATGAGGGAAAAAAATCCAGAAAATCACATTGTATGATTTTTAATGAATTAATTTGCAAATTATGGTGGAAAACCTTTGTTATTGACCAAATACTTATTTATCTCAATACTTTGTAATATACCCTTTGTTGGCAATGACAGAGGTCAAACGTTTTCTGTAAGTCTTCACAAGGTTTTCACACACTGTTTCTGGTATTTTGGCCCATTCCTCCATGCAGATCTCCTCTAGAGCAGTGATGGTTTGGGGCTGTTGCTGGGCAACACGGACTTTCAACTCCCTCCAAAGATTTTCTATGGGGTTGAGATCTGGAGACTGGCTAAGGCCACTCCAGGACCTTGAAATGCTTCTTTCGAAGCCACTCCTTCCTTGCCAGGGCGGTGTGTTTGTGATCATTGTCATGCTGAAAGACCCAGCCACGTTTCATCTTCAATGCCCTTGCAGATGGGAGGTTTTCACTCAAAATCTCATGATACATGGCCCCATTCATTCTTTCCTTTACACGGAACAGTCGTCCTGGTCCCTTTGCAGAAAAACAGCCCCAAAGCATGATGTTTCCACCGCCATGCTTCACAGTAGGTATGGTGTTCTTTGGAGGACAAAGAATGCTGAGTTGCATCCAAACACGATGAGTTGAGTTTTTACCAAAAAGTTATATTTTGGTTTCATCTGACCTTATGACATTCTCCCAATCTTCTTCTGGATCATCCAAATGCTCTCTAAAAAACTTCAGACGGGCCTGGACATGTACTGGCTTAAGCAGGGGGACACGTCTGGCACTGCAGAATTTGAGTCCCTGGCGGTGAGTCCATATTGATGGTAGGCTTTGTTACTTTGGTCCCAGCTCTCTGAAGGTCATTCACTAGGTCCCTCCGTGTGGTTCTGGGATTTTTGCTCACCATTCTTGTGATCATTTTGACCCCACGGGGTGAGATCTTGCGTGGAGCCCCAGATCGAGGGAGATTATCAGGGGTCTTGTATGTCTTCCATTTCCTAATAATTGCTCCCACAGTTGATTTCTTCAAACCAAGCTGCTTACCTATTGCAGATCCAGTCTTCCCAGCCTGGTGCAGGTCTACAATTTTGTTTCTGGTGTCCTTTGACAGCTCTTTGGTCTTGGCCATAGTGGAGTTTGGAGTGTGACTGTTTGAGGTTGTGGACAGGTGTATTTTATACAGATAACAAGTTCAGCAGGTGCCATTAATACAGGTAACGAGTGGAGGACAGAGGAGCCTCTTAAAGAAGAAGTTACAGGTCTGTGAGAGCCAGAAATCTTGCTTGTTTGTAGGTGACCAAATACTTATTTTCCACCATAATTTCCAAATAAATAAATTAAAAATCCTACAATGTGATATTCAGAATTATTTTTCCTCATTTTGTCTGTCATAGTTGAAGTGTACCTATAATAAAAATTACAGGCCTCTCTCATCTTTTTAAGTGGGAGAACTTGCACAATTGGTGGCTGACTAAATACTTTTTTGCCCCACTGTATGTACATTAGATAGCTCCCGTACGGACTCGGGAGAGGCGAAGGCCGAGAGCCATGCGTCCTCCGAAACACAACCCAACCGCACTGCTTCTTGACACAATGCCCACTTAACCCGGAAGCCAGCCTCACCAATATGTTGGAGGAAACACTGTGCACCTGGCGACCGTGTCAGCATGCACTGTGCCCGGCCCACCACAGCAGTCGCTAGTGCACGATGGGACAAGGACATCCTTGCCGGCCAAACCCTCCCTTAACCCAGACGACGTTGGGCCAATTGTGCGCCTCCCTGCTGGTCTCCCGGTCACAGCTGGCTGCGACAGAGCCTGGACTCAAACCCAGAATCTCTAGTGGCACTGCGATGCAGTGCCTTAGACCACTGCGCCACTCGGGAGGCCCACGACTAAGCATAGATAATAAACCGCGAGTAGCAGCAGTGTAAAAAAGGGTGTCAAATAGTCTGGGTAGCCATTTTATTAAGCTGTTCAGCAGTATTATGGCTTGGGGATAGAAGCTGTTAAGGAGCCTTTTGGTCCTAGACTTGGTGCTCCATTACAGCTTACCGTGCGGTAGCAGAGAGAACTGTAATGGAGCACCAAGTCTAGGACCAAAAGGCTCCTTAACAGCTGACTGGGTGTCTTGAGTCTTTGGCAGTTTTTAGGGCCTTCCTCTGACAGCGCCTGGTATAGAAGTGCTGGATGGTTGGAAGCTTGGCCCCAGTGATGTACTGGGCCATAAGCACTACCCTCTAGCGCCCTTGGACAGATATTTTAGATGGTCAGAACATTTTTATTTTTAGATTGTCAGAACATGCCATTTTCAGAGAGAATAACACAGGCCTACAAATAGCAACATACCGTAACTCTCTCCATCGCTCAATGACCACAAATGGCCACACGGTTAAACACAATTGTAGAGATTAGCTACTTGTCATTTGAAATGGTTACACTTTAGTTGCTGAATCCATTTTTTGGACATAAATGTGTATGTGTACTCATTGAGTCTTGAAGATCATAACTTATAAACGCCTCGTGAGCTTAGTTCAACTGTCATACCCCATCAGAACCCAACATATAAGATTGTTTTACGCCAATGTTTGCAAACAATGTAAATGTAAATAAACACTGTATAGCCTCAAATCATGGTTAAAACTATACAATTGATATCATATCAATCCCTGCATCCATAGCTCTGTCTATGAATTAGAGAGTTACATTTCAACAGCCTCCCCTTAGCTTTTAGATGATTTGCATATCTGTACAGTACAGTACTCCATGGCAGACCTATCCGTTAACTTTGACCTCAACTTTACAGAGGATGGCCCCAGTGAATGGAGTCACTCCATTGTCAACTGCGTAGAATGTCACCTCTCTTGGTCCACTAGGTGAAAAACAGTCTCTTTTGGTTTCACTATAGTGTGTCTCTACAATGGTCTCATTTTATGGTGTCTATTATTACCAAGTGTATTCTCACTCATGTAGTACTCAATAGTTTTCTCTCCACCCTCCACAAATATGAAGACAAATAGCTTTATTAAACGGTCATCTTTAATGTATGGGCATTGAATTGTGATGGCCTGTGTGCTTCTCATGATTTTATATCACATTGATGCCTTTTTTTGTGTTAATTTTTCTTTGCAAACTGTTAGGAAATGGCAACTTAGAGTCCATTTACTTTAGACAGCACTACCACATAATCCCACTCCATACCGTCAGATAGCAGAAGCTACAGTTCTAACTAGAGGGACTACTTTAGATACAGCTGCAACTTTGTTTTGTAGCAGGTTAGGAGAACTTACACAGCGGGTTAGGAGAATTAACGTAGGAGGTTAGGACAATTAGGTTAAGGTTAGGAGAAGGGGTTAATTTTTTTTTTCTCTCCTTACCTGCTATGAAAAGCCACTTGCGTTGATGTGGTGTATTTGTAGGGAGTTCCGTTTTTGATGTGCTTCTGCACATCCAGGTCATTTGGACTGTGAGGGAGAGCATGCAGTCCGGTCCCCTTGATACAGCTTTTCTTTATTTTGTATTCTGTTAAGAGAATCATGTTCTCAATGTTCATAAACTGAACTTCAATTGAACTACTCGCTCGGTCTGTTACCAAGAATTTGTAAGATTCTTGTTGAAATGAAACAGACAGAGGCCAGTCTACAATAGTCAGCAATGTTTATTCACGAGAGCTCTGCCAATCATTACATGTACATTGGTTTAAATACCTCTCATTTCATCATAAATGTCCCTCCTCCTCTAAGACAATGACAATATAGTTTTACAAGTCTTCTCCTATGCATACATTGCTTATCATATCCTGCAACATGTTACACAATCTACTGCAAGCCCAAGGTTTCTCCCCTCCCTGGGTGGGGAGACTTCCTTCCCTGTTATCAGTTTCACAGTGGCCACAAAGTTGTCTGCCACAGTTCCTTACCTGCTAACAGTCCCTCTTTTCTTATGGACAAACATTCTTCATCGTTATACAGAGACAGGGTAGAATTCTGTTAGATATAGTCCTATCATTACTTTAAATGTATACATCATTTAGTCATTATACATCAAATTCATAACATATTCTTGGTATCACCTCAACTAAATACAACTGAATGACCAAACAATAATGGAGACGGCCGGCCTAGAGGGCCAACGCTGCCAGATCTGAGGTCAGATGATGGAGAAGGTAAGCTGTCTGTGTGCCTTGGGCCTAGGACTTAGACAGAGCCAGACTATTGAACAGCATACTCTCACTAACTGGTTTCATAATGACGAACTTCCTATTTAGCTGTTCTGACAGAATATGATGGGTAATCATGTGCATTTTATCTGATTGCTTTGTTTGCAGTCACATCTGGGGAAGTTGACTGAGAGCGGGGGCCTCAACTGATGCGACCTGGAAGAATTTGCCTTTTAATTGAGTGAAATGGATGATATTCATCATTGGCCTATGCTGAACTCCAAGTAAGTCATCGTTTGCCTTGCTTGTCCTGAATCCAACTGTTGTTGGTCTTTTAGGTCTATAGGTATAGTCACCAAGGATGTCTGTATCACAGGAGGTTGGTGGCACCATAATTGGGGAGAACACGCTCATGGTAATAACTGGAGTGGAATAAGTGGAATTGTTTCCAGGTGTTTGATGCCAATCCATTTTCTCTTTTCCAGACATTATTATGAGCCGTTCTCTCCTCAGAAGCCTCCACTGGTCCATATAGACACAGTGGGATCCCATTGTTTATTTCTTTTCAGGCTTATCTAAGGGATTCTTGACTATGAAGATGGCTAGGTGTGGGGCCCATTATGCAATGGGCAGAGGTTCAGATTCAGCTAAGTGTCAGAGATAGGAGAAGAGGGAGAGATGGAGGGGGAGGGACAGAGGGAAGGTGAGATTGAGGGAGAAACTGCGGGACGGACAGAGTGAGGGTGAGACTGACAGAGAGGGGCAGATGGAGACTGAAGAAGAGAAAATAAGAGGGAGAGTGAAGGGAGAGGTTAATGGAGAGATAAGGTAAGATTGAGTTGGAGAGGAGGAAGGAGACGGGAGGTATTTATCCCCACAGGTTATCTCTGACAGTTATTTTTTTATTCTACTCCTGGAGGACTCCCAGTGTGCTCAATTTGTTGGTCAGTTGAAACACCTTGCAATATGTTACAGGTTTACAAGAAAGTCACTATATTGTATTATTTTTTAAATAATTTTTAGAATGATAAAATATACAATCTACCTGCAGTGAAGCCCCTCAACATTTACATTACATTGTCATCTAAAAGACTCCAGAGCGACCCACAGAAGCAACCAGGATTAACGCCCTGCCCAAGAACACGTTGACAGATCCCCCATCAAGTCAAAACGGGGACCCGAACCAGCGACCTGTCGGCCATGGGCCCAAGCTCCCAACCGCCAGGCCACCAACCCTCCAAGATCCCCCCCCCACACACATACACACAGTTTCCTCCCGAGAGCTGCTCCACAACTAACCGAGACCACCCCACCTCTCCCTCGATTCCCCAGCCCCAAACCCCCCCAAGCCATCGTCCCCCAATGCACCAATAACCAAGAAGAGCAAAAGAGAAAAACAACGATGTAAAAACAATACGTCAAGGACAACAAAAATCTAAACAGCAAGAACAACTGGATAAGTTTCAGTGCATGTGTGTGTGCACGTGTGTGTGCACATGCGTACAAGCACCTGCACGGCATCAACCTCAGGCAAACGGGCATTATATGTAACAGCGTTGCAATATTGCATTATTGATATGTTCCAAGTAATCTGAAATCTTTCGACTCCATTTAAATCTTCAATGTTAACTGGCACGTTCATGCTTCTGGCATACATTTCAATTGGAAGGCATGCATTTAAGGCTATGACTACCCTGGATGCCTCAGAGCATCTGATTGTTGTGTACTATATAGCCCACATAATAGTACGACTTTAGACTGGAGTTACATAAACCCATCCCATTAATAGCCTCAGCGTTAGTCTCATCACCCCTAAGCCAGACTCACTTGTCACTGAGTTCAACACGTCAACTGCAGAGTGGAGTCAGGAGCAGTGGTGGGAAAAGTGCTCAAATTTCATGCTTGAATAAAAGTAACGATACCTTAATAGAAAATGACTCAAGTAAAAGGGAAAGTCACCCGGTAAAATGCTACTTGAGTAAAAGTCAAAGTATTTGGTTTTAAATATACTTAAGTATCAGAAGTAAACGGAATTGCTCAAATGTACTTTAGTATCAAAAGTACAAGTATAAACCATTTTAAATTCCTTATATTAAGAAAACCAGACAGCATAATTAAAAAAATATTTTGATTGGCGGATGGCAAGAGGCACACCCCAACACTCAGACATAATTTACAAATGAAGTATTTGGTTTTAGTGACTCTGCCAGATCAAAGGCAGTAGGGATGACCAGGGATGTTCTCTTGATAAGTGTGTGAATTGTACTTTTGGGTGTCAGGGAAAATGTATGGTGTAAAAAGTACATTTATTTTCTTTAGGAATGTAGTGAAGTAAAAATATAAATAGTAAAGTACAGATACCCCAAAAAACTACTTAAGTAGTACTTTAAAGTATTTTTTAAAACTTAAGTACTGGTCAGGAGGTTAATATTTACTGTATAGAATCACTCAAAGTTGCATGTGAATGGGAAGCTACTGTGACAGACTGAACCACTAGCTTTTGGGGTAAACTAGCTAGCGTATTTGATGCACTGCAATGTGACTCTAGAGCATGTGCACACATTCATAGGCTATTCACATCAACAGAAGTGAATGTGCTGGCAATGGTATTTACAAGAGATATCTACACTGAACAAAAATATAAACGCAACATACAACAATTTCAAAGATTTTATAGTTCATATAAGGAAATCAGTCAATTGAAATAAATAAATTAGGACCTAATCTATGGATTTTACATGACTGGGAATACAGATATGCATCTGTTGGTCACAGATATCTTAAAGAAAAAGGTAGGGGTGTAGATCAGAAAACCAGTCCGTATCTGGTGTGACCAGCATTTGCCTCATGCAGCGTGACATATCTCTTTCACATAGAGTTGATCAGACTGTTGGTTGTGGCCTGTGGAATGTTGTCCCACTAATAATCAGTGGCTGTGCGAAGTTGCTGGATATTGGAGCGAACTGGAACCACTGTTGTACACGTTGATCCAGAGCACCCCAAACATGCTCAATTGGTGAGTACGCAGGCCATTGAAGAACTGGGACATTTTCAGCTTCCAGGAATTGTGTACAGATCCTTGCGACATGGGGCCATGAATTATCATGCTGAAACATGAGGTGATGGCAGTGGATGAATGACAAGACAATTTGCCTCAGGATCTTGTCACGATATATCTGTGCATTCAAATTGCCATCTATAAAATGCAATTGTGTTTGTTGTCTGTAGCTTATGCCTGCCAATACCATAACCCCACCGCCTCCATGGGATACACTGTTCATAACGTTGACATCAGCATACTGCTCACCCACACGACGCTGTCTGCCATCTGCCCGGTACAGTTGAAACCGGAATTCATCCATGAAGAGCACACTTCTCCAGCATTCCAGTGGCCATCGGAGGTGAGCATTTGCCCACTGAAGTCGGTTATGATGCCGAACTGCAGTCAGGTCAAGACCCTGGTGAGGATGATGAGCACACAGATGCGCTTCCCTGCTACAGTATCTGACAGTTTATGCAGAAATTCTTTGGCTGTACAAACCCACAGTTTCATCAGCTGTCCAGGTGGCTGGTCTCAGATGATCCCACAGGTGAAGAAGCCGGATGTGGAGGTCCTGGCCTGGCGTAGTGATCTGTGGTTGTGAGGCTGTTTGGATGTACTGCCAAATTCTCTAAAACAATGTTGGAGGTGGCTTATGGTAGTGACATTCAATTCTCTGGCAACAGCTCTGGTGGAATTTCCTGCAGTCAGCATGTCAAATGCACGCTGTGTCCTTGTGTAGTGTGACAAAACTAAACGTTTGAGTGGTATTTTATTGTCCCCAGCACAAGGAGCACCTGTATAATGATCATGCATTTTAATCAGTTTCTTGATATGCCACACCTGTCAGGTGGATGGATTATCTTGGCACAGGAGAAATGCTCACTAACAGGAATGTAAACAAATTTGTGCACAACATTTTTGAGAAAAGGTTTTTGTGCATATGGAACTTTTTCTGGGATCTTTTATTTTGGCTCATAAAACATGGGACCAACACTTTGTGGTTATATTTTTGTATCGTGTAAGTAGGACACACATCTTCTATGGTATACCCTGCTACGTGAGGCTTGTATGCAACTAGGGTTACAAAATTCCAATACAGTATGTTTGCCAAAATTCGTAGCTTGGAGGATTCCCAGATGTCCTGATTCCAGGAATTTTCCAATCAAGATTTCTGGAAAACCGGGGAATTTTGGGGAAGCTACTGGAATTTTGCAACCTTTACGCAATGCTATACAGTAGAATGTTCAGATAGAACTGTGCTGTGTAGAACAGACATTATTCTCTCTCAAGCAGCATAGGGAGTCATGTAAGCGCTATCCATTACATTACTTTCTACAATCTTCTAAAAGTTGTAACTAGCCTAACTGTGGTACTTTGTCAAAAAAAACTGATTGAAAGTGACTATCCCTTTCAGGTAGTACAGTGTGAATTTAGCCAGGGCTAATTAGTTGTAATATTTCATGAGTGAATCTCCTCTGATGAATTTTGCATTTTAAATATGGCCCTCCCCTTACCCTCCCTTGCATAACATGTATTCATGTGAATCACAGTATGATTGGAGATTGTATAAGAATACGTTGATTTGCACTTCCTTTTGCGTTTGCATCTGATAATACCCATGACGGGTGGATGGGGGGCATGTCTGCAATAAGCATCATGGCTCTTTAATGTTTCATACTTGCATACTAGATTGTGAAATTGTATTAATGAATCATCAAGAGACCATTATTCATTATTATGTCAGAAATGAGTAACTGTAACTAATGACATTTGCTCTAATGCTTTCCTCCATATAAGTCAATATTAGCTCACATGTTGTGCTGTGGATATGAAAATATAATCTTAATGTAATGTGTGATCGGGATATAAATTGATTGTAATCGTCCCTTCTACTGTACATAGTGTCAGCTGCCCTTTTCGTCCTTATGCTAGCTAGCAGTGGCAACCGCAGCCATTTTGGAATGGCAGCGTCAGCCAATCAGCTCCTTTGTTGTTCAATGTGGCTACTGCTAGCTTGCATAAGGACGAAATGGTCAGTTTTCCTGCAAAACTAGCTGTATTACAATATTTTTGATGGAGCAGTGTGGATTAAGGTAAAAATGTGGAATAGATGTCTTCATGAACATACCCAAACCAGATTACCCGAGATCTGACCCGGTATCCAACTGGGGCAGAACCAAAATTCTGTAGTTGACTCTCAGAACCCGGGTCGGATCACGCTCGGTGGCCATGGACCTCGGAACTGTGTGAAAATGCCGACCAGATCCGAAATGATATTTTGAAGAAGAAAATATTATGATTAAACAGCCTGCTTTCATAGACGTAACATAGTAAACATAAATCTGAGACACTCAAATTAGTATGATACGTAAAGTTTGGTATGGTTACATAAGAATCAAGTCAAATGTATTTATAAAGCCCTTACATCAGCTGATATCTCAAAGTGCTGTACAGAAACCCAGCCTAAAACCCCAAACAGCAAGCAATGCATGTGTAGAAGCACAAAATTCTGTAGTTGACTCTCAGAACCCGGGTCAGATCACGCTCGGTGGCCATGGACCCTGGAACTGTGTGAAGACAGAAGGTTACTTAAGGCAGGGTAGTTGGTCGCGGTGGATGGGTGGGTTTATAATGCGAACGTCAAGCAACCCAAAGGTTGCATGTTCAAATCTCATCATGGACAATTTTAGCTAATTTTGCAACTGCTTACTACTTTCTAGATATTTTGCAACTACTTAGCATATTAGCTAACCCTAACCTTAAAGCCTAACTCCTAGCTTGGCTAACGTTAGCATTAGCCACCTAGTTGGCGTTAGCCACAACAAATTGGAATTTGTAACATATCATGCAAGTTCATAACATATTGTTCGAATTTAAATTTGTTCTATGTTAAACAATGTTAACTCAAACAGTATGTGGCCAGTGGGTTAGGCCTATCAAGAAGGAAAGTGTTGGAAAGATTTTTCAAATACAGTGAGGAACTATTCGCAATGGATGTCAAACACTTGGTTGACTTTCTGTGTGAGGGGATGAAAAAATACTGCACAGCCCAAGTGGTGGTGAGTTAATGAGAAATACGATCAGACATCACCAAATGGTAACTTTTAGGCCCTACATTTTTACACAGGCCAGGTAGGTTACTTCTATGCATGCTCAAGTAAAATATATCAAAAAATAAACATGAATTAATTAAAAGGGTAAACAATTTACACAGTGAAATAATGAATGGGCACGAATTAGTGGGAGACCAAGAGTACATTCTGGAGAGAGACATGCCTCTGCCACACACCCCATCCTTTCTTCTTGTCACAACATTTTAAATTAGGGATGTCATTTCTGAAAATACTAAGCTGTAGTGTTGACAAATCAGTTATGAGATAAATCTGAAAATGAATGTGAAACGCTCACTGTCAGACAAGTCAAAACAGTTTACTAGCTTTTGTGGCAATAAATCCATTTTTTTTTTTTTAATCTTTGGGATCCATTTGGGTCCGAAACAGACCAGACCCAATTTGGATTCGATTCTCTCTCATCTCTGACATATTTTGGGTCCAATCCACCTTGGATACAAAGTGGATTGGGTATTGAAAAGAAAAGTGGATCGGGTATTGAAAAGAAAAGTGGATCGGGTATTGAAAAGAAAAGTGGATCGGGTATTGAAAAGAAAAGTGGATCGGGTATTGAAAAGAAAAGTGGATCGGGTATTGAAAAGAAAAGAAAAGTGGATCGGGTATTGAAAAGAAAAGAAAAGTGGATCGGGTATTGAAAAGAAAAGAAAAGTGGATCGGGTATTGAAAAGAAAAGAAAAGTGGATCGGGTATTGAAAAGAAAAGAAAAGTGGATCGGGTATTGAAAAGAAAAGTGGATCGGGTATTGAAAAGAAAAGAAAAGTGGATCGGGTATTGAAAAGAAAAGAAAAGTGGATCGGGTATTGAAAAGAAAAGAAAAGTGGATCGGGTATTGAAAAGAAAAGAAAAGTGGATCGGGTATTGAAAAGAAAAGAAAAGTGGATCGGGTATTGAAAAGAAAAGAAAAGTGGATCGGGTATTGAAGAAAAAAAAATGGATGGGTCTTGTCGATTTCGGATGGGAATTTCATGGCTCCAATTCGGTTCGGATCTCAATTTCGGGATCCGAGAAGAACTCTAATTTGGAGTACAGGGGCATATCCCATCCCTGCAATGGGCACCTGCTCCACAGTGTCTTAATGTAACCATGACTGTGCTCAGACCCTAGTGCAGTTAAAACAAGCATAATGGTGGGTCGGTACACTTCTGGCAAAGTGTCAACAAGTTCTGCTATCAACTGAGTAAATTGCCTCCTGTTTCAAACCAATGATTACCCCAAGCTGTCCATTATACTTTAGTAAACAGACATTAGTGGTGTATAGTACTTAAGTAAAAACCCTTTAAATTACAACTTATGCTGTTCCAACATGCTTCAAGAGAGCCACCATTGTTCCTGTTCCTAAGAAAGCTAAGGTAACTGAGCTAAACGACTACCCCGTAGAACTCACTTCCGTCATCATTAAGTGCCTTGAGAGACTAGCCAAGGACCATATCACCTCCACCCTACCTGACACCCTAGACCCACTCCAATTTGCTTACCGCCCCAATAGGTCCACAGACAACGCGATCGCAACCACACTGCACACTGCCATAACCCATTTGGACAAGAGGATTACCTACAGTGGGGCAAAAAAAGTATTTAGTCATTCACCAATTGTGAAAGTTCTCCCACATTAAAAGATGAGAGAGGCCTGTAATTTTCATCATAGGTACACTTCAATTATGACAGACAAAATGAGAGAACAAAAATCCAGAAAATCACATTGTAGGATTTTTTATGAATTTATTTGCAAATAATGGTGGAAAGTAAGTATTTGGTCACCTACAAACAAGCAAGATTTCTGGCTCTCACAGACCTGTAACTTCTTCTTTAAGAGGCTCCTCTGTCCTCCACTCGTTACCTGTATTAATGGCACCTTGTACGGCAACTGCTCCGTCCACAACCGTAAGGCTCTCCAGAGGGTAGTAAGGTCTGCACAACGCATCACCGGGGGCAAACTACCTGCCCTCCAGGACACCTACACCAGCCGATGTCACAGGAAGGCCATAAAGATCATCAAGGACAACAACCACCCGAGCCACTGCCTGTTCACCACGCTATCATCCAAAAGGCGAGGTCAGTACAGGTGCATCAAAGCAGGGACCGAGAGGCTGAAAAACAGCTGCCAACATACTGACTCAACTCCAGACACTTTAATAATGGAAATTGATGGGAAATTGATGGAAAAAATGTATCACTAGCCACTTTAAACATTACTCATATCATATGTATATGTATATACTGTACTCTATATCATCTACTGCATCTTGCCATCTTTATGTAATACATGTATCACTAGCCACTACATTACTCATCTCATGTATATACTGTACTCGATACCATCTACTGCATCTTGCCTATGCCGTTCTATACCATCACTCATTCATATATCTTTATGTACATATTCTTTATCCCGTTACACTTGTGTGTATAAGGTAGTAGTTGTGGAATTGTTAGGTTAGATTACTCGTTGGTTACTACTGCATTGTCGGAACTAGAAGCACAAGCATTTCGCTGCACTCGCATTAACATCTGCTAAACATGTGTATGTGACCAATAAAATTGGGTTTGATTTGATAAGTAGTTTTTTTGGAGTATCTGTACTTTACTATTTATATTTTTCACAACTTTTACTTCACTGCATTCCTAAAGAAAATCATATATTATTTTTCTCCATATATTGTCCCTGACACCCAAAAGTACTTGTTCCATTTTGAATGTTCAGCAGGACAGCAAAATTGTCTAATTCACACACTTATCAAGAGAACATCCCTGGTCATACCTACTGCTTGTGAACTGGCAGACTCACTAAACACATGCTTTGTTTGTAAATTAGGTCCGGGTGTTGGAGTGTGCTCCTGGCTAGCTGTAAATAAAATTAAAAAAAACAGAAAATGGTGCTGTCTGGTTTGCTTAATTTTATTTGTATTTATTTCACCTTCATTTAACCAGGTAGGCAAGTTGAGAAGAAGTTCTTATTTACAATTGCGACCTGGCCAAGATAAAGCAAAGCAGTTCGACACATACAACAACACAGAGTTACACATGGAGGTACAGGTCGCAGTGGTGGGTAGTATATGGGGCTTTGGTGACAAAACGGATGGCACTGTGATAGACTGCATCCAATTTATTGAGTAGGGTATTGGAGGCTATTTTGTAAATGACATCGCCAAAGTCAAGGATCGGTAGGATGGTCAGTTTTCGAGGGTATGTTTGGCAGCATGAGTGAAGGATGCTTTGTTGCGAAATAAGAAGCCAATTCTAGATTTAAATTTGGATTGGATATGTTTGATGTAAGTCTGGAAGGAGAGTTTACAGTCTAACCAGAGACCTAGGTATTTGTAGTTGTCCACATATTCTAAGTCAGAACTGTCCAGAGTAGTGATGCTGGACGGGCGGGCAGGTGCAGGCAGCGATCGGTTGAAAAGCATGCATTTACTTTTACTTGTATTTAAGAGCAGTTGGAGGCCATGAAAGGAGAGTTGTATGGCATTGGAGCTCATCTGGAGGGTTGTTAACACAGTGTCCAAAGAAGGGCCAGAAGTATACAGAATGGTGTCGTCTGCGTAGAGGTGGATCAGAGACTCACCAGCAGCAAGAGCGACATAATTGATGTATACAGAGAAGAGAGTGGGCCCAATAATTGAACCTTGTGGTGCCCCCATAGAGACTGCCAGAGGCCTGGACAGCAGGCCATCTGGTTTGACACACTGAACTCTATCAGAGAAGTAGTTGGTGAACCAGGCGAGGCAATCATTTGAGAAACCAAGGCTATTGCGTCTGCCAATAAGGATGTGGTGATTGACAGAGTCGAAAGCCTTGGCCAGGTCAATGAATACAACTGCACAGTATTGTTTCTTATCGATGGCAGTTAAGATATCGTTTAGGACCTTGAGCGTGGCTGAGGTGCACCCATGACCAGCTCTGAAACCAAATTGCATAGCGGAGAAGGTGCGGTGGGATTCGAAATGGTCGGTAATCTGTTTGTTGACTTGGCTTTCGAAGACCTTAGAAAGGCAGGGTAGGATAGATATAGGTCTGTAGCAGTTTGTGTCAAGAGTGTGTGTCCCCTGGCCTCCTGGGTGGCGCAGTGGTTAAGGGCGCTGTACTGCAGCGCCAGCTGTGCCATCAGAGACTCTGGGTTCGCGCCCAGGCTCTGTCGTAACCGTGGGGCGACGCACAATTGGCCTAGCGTCGTCCGGGTTAGGGAGGGCTTGGCTGGTAGGTAGGGATGTCCTTGTCTCATCGCGCACCAGTGACTCCTGTGGCGGGCTGGGCGCAGTGCGCGCTAACCAAGGTTGCCAGGTGCAGGTGCACGGTGTTTCCTCCGACACATTGGTGCGGCTGGCTTCCGGGTTGGATGCGCGCTGTGTTAAGAAGCAGTGCGGATTGGTTGGGTTGTGTATCGGAGGACGCATGACTTTCAACCTTCGGAGTTGTAGCTATGAGACAAGCTACTAAAACAATTGGATACCATGAAATTGGGGAGAAAAAGGGGTAAAATTCACAAACAAAAAAAAAGTGAAGAGTGACCGCAGCTGCTTTCCAATCTTTGGGAATCTCAGACGACATGAAGTAGTAATAGGCTAGTAATATAAGGAATTTCAAACTATTTATACTTTTGATACTTAAGTATATTTTAGCAATTACATTGACTTTTGATACTTGAGTAAAAGTATTTGGTTTTAAATTAAGTGTAATTTGACTGGGTGACTTTCACTTTTAGTCATTTTCTATTAAGCCATCTTTACTTTTACTCAAGTATGACAATTGGGTACTTTTTCCACCACTGACTGACAATGTGTCAAAAACAGAGAAAATGTATATTCCCAGTGGCACAGTTCTTGGAACCAAGAACTGCAGACCAAGTGTGTGTTTTGTATTTGTTTGTTTGTTTGTTATTGGCCCCCAGCATGGCAAATGATTAACTTTGTAACATTATACTCCTGCATTGTGTCAACAGAAGGAAAAAAGTATTTATTGTGAGTCACCTTTTCATATCCAATATAGACTATAGGAGATTTAGAATGTACATTGAGAAAAAACGTCACTTTGTTTGATCTTGTTTGGCTATTTTTTTTTCTACAGAAACGGGCTAATACCTATATATGTAGATTCATGAGAGGTCTAATCTTTAAAATATTAAATTCCCTCAATTTGATAACACCATATACAAACAGAACTTAAACAGTCGTTATAATAAGAGGTAATGTCAAACAACCGGTTCCGATTCCAATTTAGAAATTTGCTTATTGCAGCTGACTGAAGTTTTGATGTGTCGTATGCTCGCCCCCCATTGAGAATGCCATGCGCAAGATTTCTGCAGAATCTGCACAAGCTCGTGGGCAAAGCAGCGTCAACTTTCCAGTGCTCCAAGTCATTTACTCACTGTCGCTCAAACTAAACTAACGACTTTTATAACCATGGATTCAAAGAGAGTGGAAAGCATATCTGCCCGAGTGGATGCTGCTGGACGTTCAACTGGTAGGACAGTATTTGCATGTTTTATTATACAGCCTTTGGGTTGATATGTTGATGCTGATACTAGGCGAAGCATGCTGGTGGAGTTGGCGTGTCAGAGGCGTCGGGTTTACCTCGAAGTGCTTTGCATGGAGACGTTTGCTAAATTATAAAATGTTGAATGAGTCATGTTTCTACTTTTGCCTTCTCGGATATTATAGGAACGAAATGTACCGTATTTGGAGTACATACTACAGCTACTTAGCACTACCTGTCTTGTCTATTTGAACAGCTGTTTTTGAATAGAAACACTTGCATGAGGTTTCGTTCATTGCGTTCTATATTTGTTTTAATTTATTGTAGCCTAATTAGTCGGAAAATGTTGGTCTATCCTTTTTGTTGTCATGTAGCCTATACTTTTAGCTATTTACTGGCATCTCTAGTCTGGTTTGTGAACATTTTAATGGCTTATGATATGAATTATATGGTACATAATACGATTTGAATGTGAAACATTAACATTTGAAACACTGAATTTGGCACAGCATTCGTGCAGTTATCTTTAATGACTACTATGTCAGATTACTATAAATGCATATTCTGCTGCCACCATAATAAAAATGATTTACCGTAGTCAGGACTACAACTTTGTAGACCGTTTTATGTCGAGGAATATGTTTTTCATTATATAAAAACGTACACAGTTGAATTGACATTCCCTCCATCAACATTGTTGCTCTTACCTGCTCAACTCCATTACTATCTCTACAAATAAATTACTTAAATACAATGTAACACCACATTTTTATACTGTAGTGTTACCTAGCGCATCACGTAAAAATCACTAAGATGCGTCCCTGCAACTACTGCATGTGTCCTTTAGTGTCGTGGAGAGACATCAAGGAGAGGTAGAGGTCATGGACAACACAAATACAGTTTGTTCTCGAAGTGAGCAAGTGACCACCTACGTTCCTACCCAGGCTTCTTTTCTAATCAGAACTTGGTTGCCTTCCAAACTGATAATCACTCTGGCAGCTCATTGCTTCTCTCATAACGCAATGGAACAGTAGTTAACAGATCCTCCACACATTTCAATGTTTGTTTTGGCTGTTTGCATCTTTAATTGGGTCCTAATTATGCCTGCAGACCTGGCGTTTGAACCAAAGGATTTCAAGGAATCCAACTGTGAGTGGACAAATTGTGCTGATCACAACTTTCTCTAAAGTGGTCTGTGGAGGTAGAAAGTGTTCCTTATGCGATTGTTTTCTCTAGCTATGTACTCTGAGGTGAGATATGAAACTGTGATTTATTCTGACTGGGTAATTCTGTACTTCCTCAACTCTCTACTGACAAGGCAAATTAACAATGCACTCATTTGATGTTGCGGTATTGCGAGAAATGCTCTGGCAAGATTAGCCTAATTGTTTTAATTTGCATATTCAGTGCCTTTAGCTGCTTAGTAATTTCTTGTAAAGGTTTTTTTTTTCATGTGGTGTTAAAGCATACTCATGTTCAGACTGTCTTTCCTATAGAATTTGGCCATTTTGTGGCCAGTTTTAGATTTTGGAGTTGTACAATGGAATTGGTTGCACATTTAAAAAATGTTGACTAACTTTGTGGTACAATGAGCATCTGTCCAGTCAGTGTTTGTACAGAACACCTTCTTGTGAGAATTATATTCTGTAATCCTATAGTGCTACTAGGTACATGCAGGTTCTAATCAGGACATTCATTAGCTGAATTAGGTGTTAGAGCAGGGCTGCAACAAAAACCTGCAGCCTCATTGGCTCTCTAGTAGGATTGTCCACCCATGATGCAGTATAATGTTATTGCCACCAATCCGTGTGATGTGTAAATAGGCAGGGGTACTCTGCATGTAATCGTATTGCTGACTATGGTTAGCCATGTCATTGCATTGCATCAGCTAACTGATGGCTGGCCAGTAACACACTCACCCTTTCAGTTGTTGATCATTGTTAGCAAACGCAGATCAAGCTTTTCACGTCACTCAAGTGGCAGCACTTGTACTTGGTTGAAATTACTGGGACTACCCCTTTACTTTTCTTGGAATGGAATTGTCCCTTGTGTAAAAAGCTACAACCAGCCACCCAGCTTGGGGTACTGTTGGGGCAATGATGACTGGCATCCCTGCCTCATTCATTCCCCTAGCAGATCACCACTGAACTTTTACAGTGGAGGAAGATACATTCTGGAGGCGTTCGGCTGCTAGTTCTCTGTATTGTTTTCTCTTGTGATGCTATAATTTGCCAGCTACAGTTGAAGTCGGAAGTTTACATACACCTTAGCCAAATACATTTAAACTCAATTTTTCACAATTCCTGACATTTAGTCCTAGTAAAAATGCCCTGTGTTAGGCCAGTTAGGATCACCACTTTATTTTAAGATTGTGAAATGTCAGAATAATATAAGAGTGATTTATTTCAGCATTTATTTCTTTCATCACATTCCCAGTGGGTCAGAGGTTTGCATACACTCAATTAGTATTTTGTAGCATTGCCTTTATATCGATTTAACTTCGGTCAAGCTTTTCGGGTAGCCTTCCACAAGCTTCCCACAATAAGTTGGGTGAGTTTTGGTCCATTCCCCCTGACAGAGCTGGTGTAACTGAGTCGGGTTTGTAGGCCTCCTTGCTCGCACAAACCTTTTCAGTTCTGCCCACAAATTTTCTATGGGATTGAGGTCTGGGGTTTGTGATGGCCACTCCAATACCTTGACTTTGTTGTCCTTAAGCCATTTTGCCACAACTTTGGAATTATGCTTGGGGTCATTGTCCATTTCGAAGTCCCATTTGCGACCAAGCTTTAACTTCCTGACTGATGTCTTGAAATGTTGCTTCAATATATTCACATAATTTTTCCTCCCTCATGAAGCCATCTATTTTGTGAAGTGCACCAGTCCCTCCTGCAGCAAAGCACCCCCCACACCATTATGATGCCACCCCCGTGCCTCACGGTTGGGATGGTGTTCTTCGGCTTGCAAGCCTCCCCCTTTTTCCTCCAAACATAATGATGGTCATTATGGCCAAACAGTTCTATTTTTGTTTCATCAGACCAGAGGACATTTCTCCAAAAAGTATGATCTTTGTCCCCATGGGCAGTTGCAAACCGTAGTCTGGAGTTTTTATGGCGTTTTTGGAGCAGTGGCTTCTTCCTTGCTGAGTGGTCTTTCAGGTTTTGTCGATATAGGACTCGTTTTATTGTGGATATAGATACTTTTGTACCTGTTTTTCCTCCAGCATCTTCACAAGGACCTTTGCTGTTGTTCTGGGATTGATTTGCACTTTTCACACACAAGCACCTTCATCTCTAGGAGAAAAGAATGCGTCTCCTTCCTGAGCGGTATGAGTGGCTGCGTGGTCCCATGGTGTTTATACTTGTTTATATTGTTTGTACAGATAAACGTGGTACCTTCAGGCATTTGGAAATTTCTCCCAAGGATGAACCAGACTTGTGGAGGTCTACAATTTTTTTCTGAGGTCTTGGGAGAAATTGGGCACTGAGTGGGCACTGAGTTTGAAGGTAGGTGTTGAAATACATCCACAGGTACACTTCCAATTGACTCAAATGATGTCAATACTGGAGCACATTACCACCTCTCTGGTATCCATCCACTTCACAAAGAGCAGGCCATCTTCACGGATCCATCGCATGGTACCCCGCTTAGCCCGCTTAGGCATGTCGTTCACCTTTGTCTTTGGAAAGCCCACTCTGTTGGTCCGAATGGTGCCACAAGCCCACACATCCCGCTTCCTCAGCTCTGTAAACAGTGTAGGGCTTGTGTAGAAGTTGTCCACAAACAGTTTGTGGCCCTTCCCCAGCAGTTGAAAATCCAATAACTAATATATTGCAAATAAAATAAGAAAATCAAAAAAATAATCTCAAATGAATAATATTTGATATTATTAATTTCAAACAATGACATTAGCATTAGAATTTTCCAATCCAGCATAGCATCCTCGCCATGCAGAAACATGTCTTCCGCCTGGGAGTCAAAACTAGCTTCGCTGAAAGATTCTTCCTGAAGCAACTCGGTCTCGCTGTATCTATCTATTTCCTCTATAATTTGGGTTAAATCTGTATACCTAGACTTTGTTTTAGCTTTTCCTGATTTATTCGCCATATTTTAAATATACAGTGCCTTGCGAAAGTATTCGGCCCCCTTGAACTTTGCGAACTTTTGCCACATTTCAGGCTTCAAACATAAAGATATAAAACTGTATTTTTTTGTGAAGAATCAACAACAAGTGGGACACAATCATGAAGTGGAACGACATTTATTGGATATTTCAAACTTTTTTAACAAATCAAAAACTGAAAAATTACGCGTGCAAAATTATTCAGCCCCCTTAAGTTAATACTTTGTAGCGCCACCTTTTGCTGCGATTACAGCTGTAAGTCGCTTGGGGTATGTCTCTATCAGTTTTGCACATCGAGAGACTGAAATTTTTTCCCATTCCTCCTTGCAAAACAGCTCGAGCTCAGTGAGGTTGGATGGAGAGCATTTGTGAACAGCAATTCTCAGTTCTTTCCACAGATTCTCGATTGGATTCAGATCTGGACTTTGACTTGGCCATTCTAACACCTGGATATGTTTATTTTTGAAACATTCCATTGTAGATTTTGCTTTATGTTTTGGATCATTGTCTTGTTGGAAGACAAATCTCTGTCCCAGTCTCAGGTCTTTTGCAGACTCCATCAGGTTTTCTTCCAGAATGGTCCTGTATTTGGCTCCATCCATCTTCCCATCAATTTTAACCATCTTCCCTGTCCCTGCTGAAGAAAAGCAGGCCAAACCATGATGATGCTGCCACCACCATGTTTGACAGTGGGGATGATGTGTTCAGCTGTGTTGCTTTTACGCCAAACGTAACGTTTTGCATTGTTGCCAAAAAGTTCAATTTTGGTTTCATCTGACCAGAGCACCTTCTTCCACATGTTTGGTGTGTCTCCCAGGTGGCTTGTGGCAAACTTTAAACAACACTTTTTATGGATATCTTTAAGAAATGGCTTTCTTCTTGCCACTCTTCCATAAAGGCCACATTTGTGCAATATACGACGGATTGTTGTCCTATGAACAGAGTCTCCCACCTCAGCTGTAGATCTCTGCAGTTCATCCAGAGTGATCATGGGCCTCTTGGCTGCATCTTTGATCAGTCTTCTCCTTGTATGAGCTGAAAGTTTAGAGGGACGGCCAGGTCTTGGTAGATTTGCAGTGGTCTGATACTCCTTCCATTTCAATATTATCGCTTGCACAGTGCTCCTTGGGCTGTTTAAAGCTTGGGAAATATTTTTGTATCCAAATCCGGCTTTAAACTTCTTCACAACAGTATCTCGGACCTGCCTGGTGTGTTCCTTGTTCTTCATGATGCTCTCTGCGCTTTTAACGGACCTCTGAGACTATCACAGTGCAGGTGCATTTATACAAAGACTTGATTACACACAGGTGGATTGTATTTATCATCATTAGTCATTTAGGTCAACATTGGATCATTCAGAGATCCTCACTGAACTTCTGGAGAGAGTTTGCTGCACTGAAAGTAAAGGGGCTGAATAATTTTGCACGCCCAATTTTTCAGTTTTTGATTTGTTAAAAAAGTTTGAAATATCCAATAAATGTCGTTCCACTTCATGATTGTGTCCCACTTGTTGTTGATTCTTCACAAAAAAAATACAGTTTTATATCTTTATGTTTGAAGCCTGAAATGTGGCAAAAGGTCGCAAAGTTCAAGGGGGCCGAATACTTTCGCAAGGCACTGTATAAACTTGTTGAAAATGCTATTGAATATGTACTGCTATGCATAACACCAGTGGCTCCCTCAAGTAGGATTTGCAATGGCGAAAGAACCTCTTTTATGCCAGAGTTAATGACAAAGTCTGGTCTTCAAACGTATAACCATTACGTATTGCCATTTACCTTAGCTCATTGGCTATCTTCCAAGCTAGATTTCAAGATGATCAGTGGTCATTGGGCCAAAATACAGTCAATCAACGATAGACCGGTCCTACCATTGGTACGCAATGATGTCATTGATTGGTGTCTTCAAATCGGGTTGTTTCGGTTAATACATCCTGGGAAAAGAACCATCAAGTATGATTGTGTTAGTAACAACCAGAGGATTGCAATGAAACCAACGATGACTGGATAAACGTTTGTTTAGTGTGTTTAATTACCACGAACGCATCGTCCAAAGTTGAATGAGACGGAAATCATGACGCAAGCGGTTTACAAATGTTTTGTGTTAGGCTATAAAAATGGATTTTATCAAACAAAACAAACATTCACTGTGTAGTTAGGACACTTGACATTGCCACCAGAGGAAGATATTCAATGGTAAGTGATTTATTTTGTTATTTTTGACTTTCATGACCTAATGCTTGGTTGGAAAATGCTAGTAATACTTGTGTGTGCGTGGCGCCGTCCTCAGAAAATAGCATGTTTGCTTTCGTAGTAACGGCTTTTTGAAATCTGACACAGCGGCTGGATTAATAAGACGTTCATCTTTTAAATGATGTAAGATACATGTATTTACAAGAATATTTACTATAACAAATGGTGTATTTAGAATGTTAGAATGTTAGCTCTCTGCAGTTTCACCGGATGTTGGCCTGGTGGGACGTTAGCGTCTCACCTACCCTAGAGAGGTTAAAAAGACTAGCTAGTTATTTACTAGGCTGATTTCATGATCCGATTTAGAAAAATGTCACCCCCCCCCCCCCCCCCCACAAAAAAAAACACGGTCTCCTAGGCGCTCTCCACCAGGTTCTGTTTGCTTAGGAGCCAGCTTTTGTTTATCCCGTTGGGTTGTCATGTCGGGAAGCATCTGCTAGGATGACCGCCTGCCGTCTGACTCAGGCCAGAGAGCAAGACAGTGAGAAAGAGAGGGAGGGGGAGATTGAGAGAGGGAGGGGGAGATTGAGAGAGGGAGGGGGAGATTGAGAGAGGGAGGGGGAGATTGAGAGAGGGAGGGGGAGATTGAGAGAGGGAGGGGGAGATTGAGAGAGGGAGGGGGAGATTGAGAGAGGGAGGGGGAGATTGAGAGAGGGAGGGGGAGATTGAGAGAGGGAGGGGGAGATTGAGAGAGGGAGGGGGAGATTGAGAGAGGGAGGGGGAGATTGAGGGGGAGATTGAGGGAGGCGGATATTGAGGGGGAGATTGAGAGAGGCGGATATTGAGGGGGAGATTGAGGGAGGCGGATATTGAGGGGGAGATTGAGGGAGGCAGGTAAGGAGGGGGAGATTGAGGGAGGCAGGTAAGGAGGGGGAGATTGAGGGAGGCAGGTAAGGAGGGGGAGATTGAGGGAGGCAGGTAAGGAGGGGGAGATTGAGGGAGGCAGGTAAGGAGGGGGAGATTGAGGGAGGCAGGTAAGGAGGGGGGGAGATTGAGGGAGGCAGGTAAGGAGGGGGGGAGATTGAGGGAGGCAGGTAAGGAGGGGGGGAGATTGAGGGAGGCAGGTAAGGAGGGGGGAGATTGAGGGAGGCAGGTAAGGAGGGGGGGAGATTGAGGGAGGCAGGTAAGGAGGGGGGGAGATTGAGGGAGGCAGGTAAGGAGGGGGGGAGATTGAGGGAGGCAGATGGGGAGGGAGTGAGAGAGGGGAACTGGTGGAGTTTATATGCGGTTGTGGCAGAAATAAACAGCGCAGGGAAGAGTGAACAGAAGGAGTGAGTTTATGATTGTTGGAGGCCAAAAGGAGAATGGACTGCCTTTCATGTTTAGATAATCAACTCCTAGGCTTGTTTACGCCACAAATTTCACTCTGTTTGACTTCCTTGGATGGGCATGCCAAACAGGCGGTGCCACCGAGGGACAAAGTGCCAGTCTCCTTCACTGTAGTGCATTTCTATTCATGTAGTGCATTTCTATTCTTATCCAGAGCAACTTACTGGAGCAATTAGGGTTAAGTGCCTTGCTCAAGGGCACATCAACAGATGTTTCACCAAGTCATCTCCTGGGTTCGAACCAGCAACCTTTCGGTTACTGACCCATTGCACTTAATCACTAGGCTACCTGCCACCCATTCTCTTAGTATCAGAGAATGTAGCCTTATATGTACAGAGTTGAACTATAGAGGTCTGTCTGCCCATATCCTGATAAGTACCAATATGTCACGCTACATCTATAACCATCAGCCTCCCCAAGTCAGCGATAATGTTCTAATGTGAATCACTCATCGTCCCTGCGCTCTTCATTTATGTCCTGTCTGAAAGCTATGGAAGAAGAACATTTTATGAGGTCACGGTTCAAGTTTGATATATGATGTAGGAGGTGGAGCATAACACGCAATTAAGTAAAATCATCTATGTGCAGTGGAATGCCTGTCCAATTTGATTTTTTTCTGTTCTGAGTGCTGTGATTGGACAGATGGATAGAGAGACATCGTCATCAAAGGTGAGGAGAGATGACAATGTACCGTTTATATACACTGAACAAAAATATAAACGCAACATGCAACAATTTCAATGATTTTACTGAGTTACAGTTTAAGGAAATCAGCCAATTGAAATAAATTCATGAATCTATTTATTTCACATGATTGGGAGTACAGATATGCATCTGCTCACAGATACCTTTTGTGCACAACATGTAGAAAGAAATGAGCTTTTTTGTGCGTATGGAACATTTCTGGAATCTTTTATTTCAGCTCATGAAACATGGGGCCAACACTGTACATGTTGGGTTTATATTTTTGTTCGGTGTACATTGATTTTCTACATTGAAACACTCCTTGTTTGTCACTAGCGTTCCGCTAACCCGTTTTCTGGAAGCATATTTCCGTTTGGAACATACTGTATTTGATATTGTGAACTAACCATTTGAATAGTCATTGTCATTGGTTAAGGGGAAAGGAACACCATCACACTACCATGCACAATAGGAATCAGTTTAACCCTGGAAGAGTTTCACTACCCTAAAATCCACTAAAATCAATCGTAGGTTTTGGTCGAACTTGTTAAGATTTCACATTTTTTGTGCAAATGGATTCTGTCCCAACATGGCTGTGCAAGTGGTCAATAGATTTGATATTTCTCATTTGACCAATAATTGTTTTCATTGTTTTTGGGTGCACTGCAGATGGCAGTGAAACTGGTTTACCAGACTGTTGAAGTAGAGGAAGGTTTGGCATGTCAATTAGTGGTCATGATTTATAGTCCAAAAAAGCTCCCTATTAAAGTAGTCTGCCAACTCTATCATTGTCTTATATCATTTCTTATTTCATTACTCAGCATAAGCTACACATTTGATTGAAAATAATGTCTGCATTTCTTGTCTGTCTGTGGTTGTTGTCGTGTCAGATTTTGTATTTAGCAACCAATGTTGTCGTACCAGTTAAATGTTGGTCCTGGAGGGCAGAAACTCTTCTGGTTTTCATCCTCTCCCTCTTCTAAGAGATTAATTTAGCATCATGCAATTAACTACCAGGTAGAAACAAAAAACAGTAGGGATTCAGCCCTCCAGGACTGGAATACAACCACCAAACGTTTTCCTTGTGTTCCTCGTACTACGTACTACTTAAGCTGAGATTCAATTGGGTCTGTGCTATCCGGGATCCTTGGAACGTCCCTATCCTAAAACCTAACCTTAACCCTTACCCTAACCTTAACCATAAGCCAACCATAACCCTTAACCATTTTACAGTTCAACTTCAATGGAATAGGGACGTCCTGTGGAACCCTGATGGCACGGACCCAAATGCAGGGAAAAAGTTGTATTCGTTGTTATTAAAAGTATGAATTTCAGCACCCAGCGGAAGGACCGCAGTTGTACAGAGGACAAACAGGTACAGGTAAGCGTTTTCAAGTTTGACAAGAATGGACTGAGGGTGACTCGATGTTGTTGCTGTCTGAGCATAGGGTGAGTTCGTAAATTCACTCTGGACACTCTACTCTGAAATGTGAATGCTCTGGTTCGAGCATCTAGAGCGCTTGATAATGACGAATTTACGAACGATCAAACGGTTCACAGAAAAGGCGTGACTGCTTTCTTTTGGGTAGTAAACAATGTTTAATCTATTTTTGAGAGCAGGATGTCATTGATGATACCATAGATGGTGTGCTCCGGGTCATGCTACACGGTGAACAGGAAGACAAGCAACAACCGTGTTCCAGTAGTTGTTTCATCATGGCAATCTTCTCTGTGTGCAGTGTCTGTGCTTCCAATGCCCCTTTTTCAGCTGCTTGCTGTGGTGTACCAACCTCCACCCTGTAATCTTTAAACCAAGCTGGCTCAACAATCAGGTTCAATGTTAGCTAGCTAACTTGGGCTATAACTAGCAATACAAATGTCTCTGCGATTAGAATACTATTACTCCGCAGATCATCATTACCTACCGAGATAGCCAGCTAGCTAACAGTTGACTTTCTGAATAAATTAGAAACGGGTAATATCTGAAAATGTAGCCAGCTAGCTAACAGTTGACTTTCTGAATAAATTAGAAACGGGTAATATCTGAAAATGTAGCCAGCTAGCTAACAGTTGACTTTCTGACTAAGTTAGAAACGGGTAATATCTGAAAATGTAGCTAGCTAGACTATCTATACATGGATGGACGCTTCCCCCTTCTGTCACGGGTGCCATGGTTGCCCATAGTTTGAAGATGTAATCCAGAGACGGGTGTTTTATACAACAGTCTTTTGTGTGTTATTTGCAATCAAACTGCAGAATGTTCTCCATCTCCTTAGCTATCATACTCTAATTCCACTGATTTCACAACTCGGTCTTCTAGAAAGTGGAGATTCACACTTATGCAATTTTACTACGTGATACCTTTTCAAAAGGTTAGAAAGGATTACCTTCACATACTGACCAGCTCTTATTATAGACAGAAGTGTGCTACATTGTGTGCCCCTCTTTAGTGTGCTAGAAGTGTGCCACTCTTTATCTCAGCCAATCATGGCTAGCTGGAAGGTTGCTGTTTTTTTTCGTGGCTAAACCAACTAGGCTTGTAATTTTAACAATTGTATTCGTATTTACAGATGGCAGACAAGCTTGTTATTAAGGCACATGAAAGTTCACATGGTCCAGAAGACATTTCTGGCAAAAAAAAATGCATTTGGATTTTTTTTTTTTAAATGTTCATGTTCAAATGGCTCTCCTGTGAAGTAGGGATGTGCGACGTACACCTAGTTTCCCGAAACGAGTCACGGTTAGGTAAGAGACACAACTTAGTCTCTTACAGTGCATTTGGAAAGTATTCAGACCCCTTGACTTTTTCCACATTGTTACGTTAAAGCCTTATTCTAAAATGTATTAAATTGTTTTTTGTCCCTTGTCAATCACACACAATACCCCATAATGACAAAGCAAAACGTTTTTTTGTTTGTTGCAAATGTATCAAAAATAAAAAAAACTATCACATTTACACATGTTTTCAGACTCTTTACTCAGTACTTTGTTGAAGCAGCTTTGATGCTACAAGCTTGGTACACCTGTATTTGGGGAGTTTCTCCCATTCTTCTCTGCAGATCCTCTCAAGCTCTGTCAGGTTGGATGGAGAGCATTGCTGCACAGTTTTCTTTTTTCAGTTCTCTCTAGAGATGTTTGATCAGGTTCAAGTCCGGGCTCTGGTTGGGCCACTCATGGACATTGAGACTTGTCCTGAAGCCACTCCTGCGTTGTCTTTGCTGTGTGCTTAAGGTTGTTGTCCTGTTGGAAGGTGAACCTTCGAACCAGTCTGAGCACTCTGGAGCAGGTTATCCCTGTACTTTGCTCCGTTCATCTTTCCCTCGATGCTGACTAGTCTTCCAGTCTCTGCCACTGAAAAACATTTCCACACCTTTCACCGTGGGGATGGTGCCAGCTTTCCTCCAGATGTGACGTTTTGCCATTTAGGCCAAAGAGTTCAATCTTGGTTTCATCAGACCAGAGAATCTTGTTCCTCATGGTCTGAGAGTCCTTTAGGTGCCTTTTGGGAATCTCCAAGCAGGCTGTCATGTGCCTTTTACTGAGGAGTGGCTTCCGTCTGAATGGTGGAGTGCTGCAGAGATGGTTGTTCCTCTGGAAGGTTCTCCCATCTCCACAGAGGTGCTCTGGAGCTCTGTCAGGGTGACCATCAGGTTCTTGGTCACCTCCCTTACCAAGCCTCTTCTTCCCTGATTGCTCAGTTTGGCCGAGTGGCCAGATCGAAGAGTGTTGGTGGTTCCAAACTTCTTCCATTTAAGAATCATGGAGGCAACTGTGTTCTTGGGGACATTTTTTGGTACCCTTCCTCAGATCAGTTACTCGACACAATCCTGTCTCGCAGTGCTATGTACAAGTCCTTCGACATCATGGTTTGGTTTTTGCTCTGACATGCACTGTCAACTGTGGGCCCTTATATAGAGGTGTGTCTTTCCAAATCATGTTCAATCAATTGAATATCCCACAGGTGGACTCCAATCAAGTTATAGAAACATCTCAAGGCTGATCAATGGAAATAGAATGCACCTGAGCACAATTTTGAGTCTCATAGCAAAGGGTCTGAATACTTATTTAAATAAGGTATTTAATGAATGTGCAAAAAGGTTTAAAAAAAATATTTTTTCGCTTTGTCATTATGGGGTACTGTGTGTGATGAGGGTGAAAAAAATATTTGCAGCAATTTTAAAATAAGTCTGTAACGTAACAAAATGTGGAAAAAGGGAAGGGGTCTGAATACTTTCCAAATGCACTGTGTCATGCCCTCATCAGTATGCAACCAATGCAACCACTTTAAATTGCCCCTATTCTTAGACTAAAGGCTACGTGGCCATAGGGGATTTAGACTTAAAGCCACATTACATCCATCTTTATATAGTTTCACAGCATTGTGATTTCAATCGGTTTAGTGAATGTGGAAGCAGAACCCTTATACTTTATGATTTAGACATAATGCATATGGATTTTTAGCAAGGATCCACAATGCTGTTTGCAAAATCTGTCATAAAACAAATGGTTACGGCTCCATTTATTTAAAGACCGTGAGATTTACAACAGCTATCCTGTCGTGGGGCCAAACAACATAGAGCTGTCACGTGCTGCATTCATTCATTCCTGATGTACAGTCGTGTGAAAAAGTAAGTACACTCCCTGGAAAGTTGCCTTTACATTTCCATCTGTCCAAATATAAAAATTAATCTTCACTTCAACACGAATGACAACACTTGGAAGATAATACTTTGCAATCATTGAATCATCAAAAATCAACAGCAATGCAATTCCATGGTGCGTAAAAAAATAAGTACATCTCTAGCTTCAATAGATGGTGTTGCCCCCTTTGGCTGAAATAACGGCAATGGTTCGTTTTCGCCAAACATGGCATCTGGCATTGCGGCCAAACAACTCCACCTTTGACTGTCCAGAGCACATTGTTCCAGTAGTTTTGGTCTTTACCCAGCTGTTGTCTGGCAAACGTCAGTCTTGTCTTATTATTATTTTTGAGAGCAGAGTCTTCTTCCTTCCTGACCTCCCATGTAGGCCATGTTTGTCTCTTTCTGACAGTTGACTCATGCACTTTGACATTGATTGTGGCAAGAGAGGCCTGTAAGGTCACTTGATGTTACCCTGGGGTTCTTAGACTTCTATGAGCATCTTTCGGTCAGCTCTTGGACTGAATTTGGTGGGACTTCTCCATTTGTAGATGAGCCGTCAGACAGTGGGATGATGTACTTTGATTTGCTTGGAAATTGATTTGTATCCCCTCCAACTCATGGGCATCAATAGTCTTTCTTCTGAGGGCCTTGGGTGGGTCTTTTGATCTTGGCATGATGTTCCACACACCCATATGATTTTCTAATCATTTGCACCTGTTTTGGTGCACCTGATTCTAATTTTAGCCATTTTATGTGATGGTAAAGGTTGGGGTGTACTAACTTTTTCCTCATAAGGAAAATACTTTTTTATTTTTTTTAATTGCGTAACATTTTCAAAGTAGATTTTTTTTTAGTTAAATCTGGTTACCTTTCTAAATTAATGTGGTGGGAATTTAGCTCAAATATCCATGTGTCCAAATTTGTACAAAAAATTTACTTTCCAGCGGGTGTACTTTTGTCGCTGTCTGTGTAAATTCTGACCCCAACTAGCCTCAGGCTAGTGAGCTGAGAAAAGGGAGCCCCTGAGAAAGTAGTTGTGACCTGTACAATGTACAGCACTTTGTCTAATTTGTCTTGTGCTCTATTGCCACAATGATACACAGCTCTTCACGGACAGAGGCCTAATCACCAAGTTTATACAGTGTCTTTGGAACACGCTGACCAGCAAAAGAGCCACTTGTTATCTGCAGATAGCAGGCACCGCTCGGCTGAATAATTTATGCAGACATTCCGACACATTGACTCAGAGTGGGAAAAGGTTCCTGTGTGTCGTGACTCATGTTCAGTCAAGTGGCTTTCTACTCAGGCTGTAGTGCCATGCTCCATTTAACAGGTGAAAAGGCTGCTCTGGGGAGAGAGGGGAAACCATGCAACAATGGACTACACCGCTCTCACTATTCATTACAGTTATGCTGAGTTGGCTCTTCCCTGGAGTATTGACAATTCCCATTAAAAAGTGCTGAACTCTCATTTGGGAAACAATTACCATTAGTGCATAATTAATACTGTAGTATGAAAATAAATGGTAATTGTATTACACTATTAGAATACAACAGCCCTTTCAGGTTATTTTATTCTTTACATGCTTATTGTAGATTAGTTTGTAGGGTGAGGTGGTGGATCCTGGCTTACACTAACATGCATAGCCTGTTTGAATATGGAAGTGATCCTTTATTTTTCATTTGATGACACATTATTGATATCAAACTGCCCCTATTTCCAGTATATACAAGATGGATTTTACGAAACAAAATGCAGTGAAAGAAACAATGGTGTTTTTTTCCTAGTAATGTTACCTAGTAACCAATTTAATGTGTCATAAATAGACAACCAAATAAAATAGACTTCTCAATTAAGATGTCGGAGAGCTCATAGTTTCATGGCACATACAGCAGGTAACTTCACACTGCAGATACAATAATTCCAGCGTTTCTCTTCTCCCCAGTTCACATGCGTACAGTTCTCATTTCCCTGGTAGTTATCAGGCTGTATGTTGTCGCGGTCGTAAAACCTGGACCCGTCGCTCCACAGCCAAAGGCACTCCTGGGTAGCAACTTCCCGATCCAGGTTCTCGCGAGGTCGTGCGTATGTCTGCAGACCTCGAGAGGTGGGTTCTGTTCCAACGTAGTTTCCCTTGGCACCCATGTCCTCTATATGCACTCTAAGAATGTGGGGTTCAACAAGGGTTCATCTAAGAGTCTCAAAGGTCTTCGAAAAACTTTAGGGTTCTTGGCACTGAAAAAGGTTCTTCCAAGAACGACAAAGGAGGTGGGGTTAATCAAGGAACCTCCTTAATTGGTGGGGGTTCTTGCAGGAACCTAACTGCCCAACTGAAACAGGCCCTTAACTGAAAAAATGTTAAGATCTCCTCAATTGAAGGTAAGGTTTGTCCCTTGTATGATCTAAATTGATACTGTTTTATGATGATACCATCTATCTTTTCATGTATGGCAAATCTTTCTAAAAACCCAAAATGGACACAATTCAATGGATATCAATCAGAGGTAAGAAAATGTAGGCTATAAGAATATGTTGAAAGCTAGCAGTGTTGGGTACAGATGACTGAACTGCTCACTTTTGTGCCGGTGTTTGCAGGTATACAGACGAGGAGGCATACAAAGGTATGTGAATTGGTATTATGCTATGCAGAGCACATTGACCATCCTCCTCCCTTACCTCTTCAATGAATATCCCATAGGCCTCTACGTTATGGAGAAGAAATGTGTATGAAAACCATTATCAAAACAGGAATCCTGTTCAATGACCATGCACTGTAAAATCATTCTGGGCTGTGGATACGGAGAACATCAACACACCAGAGGACATACCCATTATACTTGGGATCGGCTGGGAGTTTACCTCCTATTTAGATTTTTGAACTCTGCTTTGCCACTAAAATCATGATAAACAATGACAACTAAAATATGGTGTTATTGTTATGCTTATAATTATTATTAATAATAATAATAATAATAATAATACGGGAGGGTGGGGGGGTAGTGACATTTTTTTTTACCCAAAAGTTTTTTTGAGGAACCATTAAAAGGGGTCCCCCACAGTTTCAATTTGAAGGACCCCTAAAGGATACTCCAGGAACCTTTTCTTTTTAGAGTGTAGGAGGAACGTGTTTCACGTCAGTCTCCTGTAAGGGTAAGGATCCGTGGATTTGCCGTCTCCTGTAGGGGTTTAAGAGGATGAAGTTGGGCCTCTAGTAAGGGCGTTTCTGTCGCTGAGCGCAAAGACAGTGCTCACGAGTAGGAAACAGCGCTGTCAACTTCGCCATGGCATTCGTCTCCTGTTAGAGAGGGTTCTGTTCATCTGCAGAAGGAGGCACACCTTTTTATACAGTACAGGTAGCTTTGATGGCCACGTGGAAGGTAACTATTGTTTGAAATTAACTTGCATGCTGAAATGTTTTATAAGCGATTCACATGGCAAAACAGGTTCATATCTACTTCCTTATTTCTTCTGATGTTGTATGAATAAAACATTTGGATAAAACAATGTTCAGTGTTAACGCAGTTGACTGCCTTTTTATTTTATTTTAAAAAAATTTTTACTGTGTAATGAATTCACTTGGTTTAATGTTGTTTCATAGCCTTTGTTTTTAACCTGAACATTGTCTTAAGATTTTCCCAATGGTATATCATATGACTTGATATGGTCAACGAGGTCATGGTATCAATTTCCCGGGCTTGTGAGTGGTACAGTAGTATCTGAACACAAGCGCACAATAATCCACGGCGCTCCTCTTTGTTGATGTGTTCTGTTAAATGGCACAAATTGTTGTAAAAAGGCAGCGCTATCGGAGTTGGTGTACTAAACTCAATGCCTGGCTGGCTCAGAACCTCCCTAGATTGAATGCTGCAGGTGATTTCTTTGAGGAGATGATTTGCTATGTCCCGTGTTCTGCTATTTTTAAACCGCTGCTGTTTTGATGGACGACAAGGTTACAGTACTGGTGAATATGTGGGTGACGTGAAGTGGGCTCGGCCTAGATACACTCAGCTCAATGCTGCTTCTGTCTGGCCCTGCTGGGGCTACCCACTGACCTGTTGTCATGGGAGCCACAGGGCTTCTGACCACAATGACATTGTGCAGCTGGGCATGATGACAAGCAAGCATGTACACGCATGGTAACAAACTTGTAGAGCAAACTATTATCTAGGCCAAGCACTTGTTGATAAAACGTACACAACATCAGTTCCGTTGTGCATACTTGCATGGACATAAACTGGACATTTTTTTTTTAAAGATGAGAAATAAAATGATAGATCATCTTGGAAAGTACAGTAGGGAGGGCCAGGGAATTCTAAATATACGACTGTTCCCCTCATCTGGGAGAAAACAACTTTGGTAAAACTTTCTATGAACCATAGTGCTTTATGAATGCATTCATAGTCCCATCACCCATGATGCTTTAAAAATCTGCATGTAAGCATCTATAACTGGTTGTGGCTAATGTAATGGCATGTATTAGCGCACTATTCGCTGCAATATCCAGAATTCGCCATTTCCTGGTTGCTAAAATTTGAATAGTTTGCCTAATTTCAGTTTGTGACAAAACAAGCAATGAATCATTGTACCATCTAAACCACTGTGACATATATTTTCTATAACCCAGAATATTGTTTTCAGCTGTTTGAAGCTGGTGTACAAAACCTAAAGTAAAAGACGCAAACATTTAACTTCAGAATGGGAAGCAATAGAAATAGCACACACAGAACAGATCTACCACTTCTTAGACTTGCTTTCAATGAGAACGAGTTATAGATCTGTCACTTTTCTACGTGAATTTAGTCGGGTCGCCCCCAAAAAAGATACGTATTGCAGCTTTAACACAAATCATCACAAACCTAGGATGTGTTCACAGAAAGTGATTATTAAACCTGTCATGGAGTTTCGAGGACTTGAGCCAAGGAATGTTCTCATGCCTTCATGACGATGCTGTTAGCTCTCAGCAATGGCCTCCTTCATGGGTTCTACTGTAGCATTACCCTCACATTGGCTTTATGGAAATTCAGAGCTGGGGTGGAGATGAGCGTATTGTTTTGAAATGTGTGTTCCATCTAGGGCGGTCCCCAGTTAGTTACTGATCGATTGTTTGGTCGATAGGCTGTTATTCGGCCAAGTATTTTTTTTAGTTGAGCAGTTGCAAAAAATGTAAATAAAATGTATGGTATATGTCTTGATTGCCGCCTGTCTCAGAGGATTAATCCATTATGGGGGCCTTGGGGATGGCACACCAGTATCACAGGTAGTACATTTTACCGTTAATTCCCATCACTTCTAACCTACAATGTTTGTTTGGTTAACCTAATTTCTGTTAATGCATTCAATATAGTATTATTATAACAGTCTTACAGTTCTGCATGTCAGAGTGGACACGTTGGTTGCAGAGTGCACAACCTATGCTACACTTGTGAGAAACAAGTTTTGGTTTATTTCATTCCATGTACGAGTTATCAATTCATTCATTGTATTTTGTTTGGCGTGCTCCTGTCAATGTTGAGTAAGGACGCGCACCTGACTACACGTAGAAGTAGGCCTAGGCTATCATCCCTGCGTGCAAACGTAGACTTATAAATGTGCCCATTTGGGGATCTGATGGTATTTCTAATTGTCTTAACTTACCACCACAAATTAACTGGAGCTTCTCAGTCATTTTTTTCGTCACTTCAAACTTGCTGTAAACAAAGTCTGTTTTTACGTCCATTGAGAATGACAATAGTTCTTCAAAGTAGCCCATTTTGAGAAATCTTTCCAGCTCTCTCCCTTTTGATAACCACTCGGCGTGAAAGGGAAAACAAATGTCATGCTGTGATCTGGTGGAATTGTCATAAAATAGGCTTGCCTGATTATCTCTTGCGCAAATACAGCTGTGTCTGTCTGGAGCTCACTGGCCGGGGAACTCTGAGGGTCCAGAATATTTTATATGGTGTTGCAGGTTTGTTGGTGCAAGCTTGGGGCTGGACCGAATGAATAGTTGATCAAATGTTTCAAGTTCCTTGCAGACAGGCCATGCATATCCAATGTGATTTATTTTATATTTTAATTTTTTTATATGTACCAGCTTTTTCTTGTCAACATATAGCTTACCTTTTCTCAGATGTTCTTTGTTTTGGTGGTAACGTCACTATTACCCCAGGGAATTTAGCCCAGGGAATTTACCCCAGGGAATTTAGCAGTCTAATGACATGGTGTTGGGGTTTGATGATTTTGTCAAATGGATACTCACGGATGGCCTTTTCCCACATTTTACAAGTTATGTGCGTGAGAGCTTGCAAGGTGAATGCATCATGTCCTAGACTGGAAAAGGTCAGCTGTTGATGTAGACCTTCATTCAAATTCCATGGATAAAAAAAAAAAAAAAAAAGTAATCATAACACCAGAGGAAGTCATGTAAGACTGAACGCTGATGTTTTTTTTTTGGCAGAAATCATTGTCTACTGTTTATTTTTAAGTCCCTGAAATATGCTTGATCCTGGACCGGAATTAATCATTGAGTGTCTTGCTGCATGTGGCAGGGTTGCAAGATGAATCAAATTCTGATTGAAATTGCGATATCGACATGTGCAATACCCATATAGCAAGAGGCTGCGATTTTCTCCTTTTGATACTATGTTAATACAGCAAAAACTGGACTACCGTGCCTCCTCTAATGACATGCGCATGACTACGTTCATTCACTCTCTACATGCACAGAGGATGCTGACCAATCACAAGCGGGCTCTCTCTCTCTCTGCATGACATGCACATGCTGACCAATCTCAAGTGTCCCCGCTAAGAGTGCACAATGAAAAAGGCTGCTGAGGAGAGATAGGGCTTCTTCGCCTCAGTGTGTCGGGAACCCGAGTGCTGATAAGAGCTAATGAAAAAACATCCCGCAGTCACATAGAAATCACCGAGGCTATCACCTACTGTACAGTGCCTTTGGAAGATATTCATGTCACTTGACTTATTCCACATTTTGTTGTTATAGCCTGAATTCAAAATGGAGTGAACACATATTTTTCCTCACCCATCTACACACAGTACCCAGTAAAAACATGTTTTTAGAAATGTTTGCAATTTTATTGAAAATGAAATCCAGATATCTCATTTACATACTGTAAGTATTCACACCCCTGAGTCAATACTTTGTAGAAGCACATTTGGCAGTGATTAAAGCTGTCTTTCTAGGTAAATCTTTAAGAGATTTCCACACCTGGATTATTCAACATTTGCCCATGATTATTTTCAAAAATCCTTCAAACTCTGTCAAATTGGTTGTTGACCATTGCTAGACAACCATTTTCAGGTCTCGCCATAGATTTTCAAGTAGATTTAATTCATCACTGTAACTCGGCCACTCAGGAACATTCACTGTCTTTGTAAGTAACTCCAGTGTACAGCTGAAGTCGGAAGTTTACATACACCTTAGCCAAATACATTTAAACTCCGTTTTTCACAAGTCCTGACATTTAATCCTAGTAAAAAATCCCTGTTTTAGGTCAGTTAGGATCACCACTTAATTTTAAGAATGTGAAATGTCAGATTAATAGTAAAGTGATTTATTTCAGTTTTTATTTCTTTCATCACATTCCCAGTGGGTCAGAAGTTTACATGCACTCAATTCGCATTTGGTAGATTGCGAATTGACGGCATTGCCGTTAAATTGTTTAACTTGGGTTAAATGTTTTGGGTAGCCTTCCACAAACTTCCCATAATAAGTTGGGTGAATTTTGACCCAATCCTCCTGACAGAACTGGTGTAACTGAGTCAGGTTTGTAGGCCTTCTTGCTCGCACATGCTTTTTCAGTTCTGCCACAAATTTTCTGTAGGATTGAGGTCGGGGGCTTTGTGATGGCCACTCCAATACCTTGACTTTGTTGTACTTAAGCCATTTTGCCACAACTTGGGAAGTATGCTTGGGGTCATTGTCCATTTGGAAGACCCATTTGCGACCAAGCGTAACATGATGTAACTGATGTCTTGAGGTGTTGCTTCAATATATCCACATTATTTTCCTACCTCATGATGCCATCTATTTTGTGAAGTGCACCAGTCCCTCCTGCAGCAAAGAACCCCCGCAACATGATGCTCCCACACCCGTGCTTCACAGTTGGGATGGTGTTCTTCAGCTTGCAAGCCTCCCCCTTTTTCCTCCAAACATAACGATGGTCATTATGGCCAAACAGTTCTATTTTTGTTTCATCAGACCAGAGTTAATTTCTCCAAAAGGTATGATCTTTGTCCCCATGTGCAGTTGCAAACCGTAGTCTGGCTTTTTTATGGCGGTTTTGGAGCAGTGGCTTCTTCCTTGCGGAGTGGCCTTTCAGGTTTTGTCGATATAGGACTCGTTTTACTGTGGATATAGATACTTTTGTACCTGTATTTCCTCCAGCATCTTCACGAGTTTCTTTGCTGTTGTGCTGGGATTGATTTGCACTTTTTGTACCAAAGTACGTTCATCTCTAGGAGACAGAACGCATCTCCTTCCTGAGCGGTTTGACGCCTGCGTGGTCCCATTGTGTTTATACTTGCGTACTATTGTTTGTACAGGTGAATGTGGTACCTTCAGGCATTTCGAAATTGCTCCCAAGGATGAACCAGACTTGTGGGGGTCTATCAATTTTTCTGTGGTTTTGGCTGATTTCTTTTGACTTTTTCATGATGTCAAGCAAAAAGGCAGTTTGAAGGTAGGCCTTGAAATACATCCACAGGTACACCTCCAATTGACTCAAATGATGTTAATTAGTCTATCAGAAGCTTCTAAAGCCATGACATCATTTTCTGGAATTTTCCAAGCCGTTTAAAGGCACAGTCAACTTAGTGTATGTAAACTTCTGACCCACTGGAATTGTGATACAGTGAATTATAAGTGAAATAATCTGTCTGTAAACAATTGTTGGAAAAATTATTTGTGTCATGCACAAAGTAGATGTCCTTACCAACTTTCCAAAACTGTAGTTTGTTAACAAGAAATTTGTGGAGTGGTTGAAAAATTTGTTTTAATGATGCCAACCTAAGTGTATGTAAACTTCCGACTTCAACTGTATATTTGGACTTGTGTTTTAGGTTATTGTCCTGCTGAAAGGTGAATTCATCTCCCAGTGTCTGGTGGAAAGCAGACTGAACCAGGTTTTCCTCTAGGGTTTGTCTGTGCTTAGCTCCATTTATTATCCTGAAAAATGCCCCAGTCCTTAATGATTGCAAGCATTTCCATAACATGCAGCCACCACTATGCTTGAAAACATGTTTGCCCCAACATAACACTTTGTATTGAGGACAAAAAGCCAATTGCTTTTCCACTTTTTTTGCTTTTCTTTATTGACCTGTTGTAAACAGGGAGCATGTTTTGGAATATGTTTTTGCTGTGCAGGCTTCCTTTTCACTCTGTAAATTATGTTAGTATTGTGGAGTAACTACAATGTTGTTGATCCATCCTCAGTTTTCTCCTATCACAGCCATTAAACTCCGTATCTGTTTTAAAATCACCACTGGAATCATGATGAAATTCCTGAGGGGTTTCCCTCCTCTCCGGCAACTGAGTTAGGAAGGGCCCCTATACCGTGCATTCATTAAGTATTCAGACCCCTTGACTTTTTCCATGTTTTGTTACATTGCAGCCTTGTTTTATTTTTTACTCATCAATCTACATACCCAAGAAGACTCGAGGCTGTACTCGCTGCCAAAGGTGCTTCAACAAAGTACTAAGTAAAGGGTCTGAATAGCTAATGTAAATAAAGCATTTCTGTTTTTAATACATTTGCAAAAATGTCAAAACAACTGTCTTTATGGGGTATTGTGTGTAGAATGAGGATTAAAAAAAAACGTCATCCATTTTAGGATAACAGTGGAAAAAGGGAAGGGGTCTGAATACTTTCCAGATGCACTGTATCTTTGTAGTGACTGGGTGTATTGATACACCCTCCAAAGTGTAATTAATTACTTCATCATGCTCAAAAGTAAATTCAATGTCTACTTAAAAAAAACGAAGAAATCTACCAGTAGGTGCTCTTCTTTGCAGGCATTGGAAAACCTCCCTGGTCTTTGTAGTTGAAACTGTGTTTGAAATGCACTGCTTGACTGAGGGACCTTACAATTATCTGTATGTGTGGGTTACAATAGTGTTAAACACTTATTGCACACAATGAGTCCATGCCAGTTATGTGACTTGTTAAGGAAATTCTTACTCTTGAATTTATTTAGGCTTGCCATTACAAAGAGGTTGAATATTTGACTCAAGACATTAAAACTTTAAAAGTTTTATTAATTTAAAAAAATGTCTTAAAACATAATTCCACTTTGAGATTGTTTGTAGGCTAGTGACATTTTAAATTCTGCCAGTGTTGTGGATAAAGTCATTGGGTGTGAATACTTTCTGAAGGCACTGTTTCTATCACATGATTCCTATTTACAGTCTGCAAAGACATCTTCAAGAAGATGATAAACAAGCTGGACAGGAGATCCAAGATTCATCTCGCACATATTTCTTCCAAATCGCCGTCCCAACATTGTATAACAAAGTTAAGGGACAAGTTGAAACCGATCTTAAACATGTTGATTATTGCATGACTACAATAGACCTTTAGTAGTAGAACAACAAATACCTACATTATTTTGACACTATTGATGAGGAGTTTGAACTGCAAAGGACGGTGCTTGCAAACATCGTCGGCTACTTCCTCAGAGATCACACAGGAGAAAACATCGCTCTGGGGTTGCGAGAAGCTTTAGCCACCTGGGGCCTGAACAAAGAGCAGCAAGTGTGCATGAGGCCATCGCATTGAAGGACTGAACCAGACTCCAATGCTTTGGGCACAGGCTGCATCTTGCTATCAGTAGGCTGTGTTTCATGTTTTTAAGACACTGACAAATCATTTCAATTATAATGATGATTGAGCCTACTTATACATTACATTACACATTCATAAGCTTCCTATCCCATCTACAGTATATGGCTGCCTGAATAAATAATTCACTTAGGTTATTTAAGGATGGAATAGGAAGCTCACAATGGTGAAATAGGAACTCATAATGTCATTCATTAATAAGTGCTGTGCTTATGGCACACTTTGATCATGTTCAAATGTCATGTTTAATAATCCTATCTGTTATAAGTATAACAATGTTGGAAAAGAGTATTTGGTTTAGTATTCAGTTATCACAGTATGTATTACTTCATATGATCTCATTTTAGAAGGGATGTTCTCTACCTTGACAGTTGTTTTAACCATGTTGGATGGAATTACCAAGTTTTCAACCAAGCGTTTGAAAATCGCACTTGCAATATCTGACAAACTGAAAATCGTAATTCAATATTTTGTCAATCGCGCAGCTGAAGTATGTGGGGCAAAAAAACAGCTCCAGATGATAAGACTAAGCACCTGGGGACGGGTCGCCCCCAGGTGGTGAGGGTAGGTAACAACATCTCCACCCCGCTGATCCTCAACACTGGGGACCCACAAGGGTGCGTTCTGAGCCCTCTCCTGTACTCCCTGTTCACCCACGACTGCGTGGCACTCCTCTAACTCAATCAACAAATTTGAGGATGACACTACAGTGGTAGGCTTGATTACCAACAACGACGAGACGGCCTACAGGGAGGAGGTGAGGGCCCTCGGAGTGTGGTGTCAGGAAAATAACCTCACACTCAACGTCAACAAAACAAAGGAGATGATTGTGGACTTCAGGAAACAGCAGAGGGAGCACCCCCCTATCCACACCGACGGGACAGTAGTGGAGAGGGTAGTAAGTTTTAAGTTCCTCTGCGTACACATCACGGACAAACTGAATTGGTCCACCCACACAGACGGCGTCGTGAAGAAGGCCCAGCAGCTCCTCTTCAACCTCAGGAGGCTGAAGAAATTCGGCTTGTCACCAAAAGCACTCACAAACTTCTACAGATGCACAATCGAGAGCATCCTGTCGGGCTGTATCACCGCCTGGTACAGCAACTGCTCCGCCCACAACCGTAAGGCTCTCGAGAGGGTAGTGAGGTCTGCACAAAGCATCACCGGGGACAAACTACCTGCCCTCCAGGACACCTACACCACCCGATGCCACAGGAAGGCCAAAAATATCATCAAGGACAACAACCACCCGAGCCACTGCCTGTTCACCCCGCTATCATCCAGAAGGCGAGGTCAGTACAGGTGCATCAAAGCAGGGACCGAGAGACTGAAAAACAGCTTCTATCTCAAGGCCATTAGACTGTTAAACAGCCACCACTAACATTGAGTGGCTGCTGCCAACACACTGACTCAACTCCAGCTAGAAGCACAAGCATTTCGCTACACTTGCATTAACATCTGCTATGTGACCAATAGAATTGGATTTGATTCGATTTGATATCGATCGGCCCTGCCCCCACCTTGTAGGAAAGGTGAAATGTATGGTCCAATCAGAGTGAAAAATGATTAGCGCTCATCATATGCTGAAGCTGGCGGCGTTAGTAAAAACATTTGCATTGTAACGTCAGTGTTGTTGATTACTCAGTGGGCTGTATATGTACATGGGTCATACGGCATTATGGATTAGCATTTACTATAGGAGAGCTCCCTCCAATGGGATCTTGAGACATTATAGGCCATAAACTGAGATGATAGCCAAAGCGTAGAATTGTTTTCCTCTATGTATCAGTTTGACTCGCTCTAAAGCCCATACATTTGTCAATTTTCTTTGCTCTGCTTTCAAATACACGGGACATGTTATGAAATCCGTTGTGCCAATAGAATATCATAGCACTAACCTAAACTTGCACCGGTGTTGAGACGGGGATATGGGCAGGTCAGATATGCCATTGGGATTTTCAAGTGGGCACCTTCCATCCTTAATGTTTTGTTTATGAGCCTACAGATCTCCAGAATGCTCAACAGTGAATTCTGGCATCCCAGAAACCCCCCTCTATACCTGCTCAGTCACTGTGATAGCTCTTGCCACAAATCTGCAACACCCAACCTCCACTAGGCAAAGCCTCGCTGCTTTGCATCGTCTGCAAGCTCAGCCTCTTCCTCTCAAATGGCTCGTCCATAGCATCCTCCCAAGGCATTGTTATCTCTGTCAAAGTAGACATCGTACAGAGAGTTGGACCTGCCAGCATTTCCCAGTTTTGGGATGGATCAAGCTGTCCAGCCTGTGTCCTTGGAGAGAGCTTTTTCCTTTTAGAAATATATCCCAAAATAAGCTTTTGGTATTTATTATATTCTGTCAATATACTTTCAGTACATCCTTGTCAGGTATAGAAATTGGTTTGGAAATGATCTTCACTAGGATAATTTTAAGTTGGCATGGCTATATTTAGCCCTGGAAGTCTTCCTATGAAATATCCTCAAAAGAGGATGAGAATGACCAGTGTAGTATTGAGCCATTGGGAAAATAAAAATACAGTAAAATATTCTTGGCTAGTTAACGGAGATAAATTTGTCCTAAAGGCTTTGTCTTTCAGTTGAGGTTATTCAGAAGAAATGTCCCTTTTCTTAGATGTGCATGGTATGGGTTCAGAGCCTCTGTTTTGTTTTTGTTGCCTAGAGGTACATTTGTATAATGTAAACTCATTTTCCGTTTCAGTTTTGCATTTAAATGGCACTGAGACTTGGACTACTGTGGCCTGGAGGAAAATGTTGTTCCAAGAGCAGTCCTAATTTAGAATTCCGGTTCGGTCTTCCCTGCTGTTGAGGAAACCTGCCAATCTCTCCAGCCGAGGACACATTGGAGCATTACAACAGCAGCTGCCAAGTCACCTCTTAAAGCATAACCTTTTAGTAAGTGACCTGTGCTACATCGCTCTTTAAGTGAAGATGACAATTGCTTGTGAATGCTTTATGAATCTGTGACGCTATAAAATGATACAAATGATACTTCAGTCAAAACTAAAGCATACAGAAGCCACTGTCACTTGCAGATCACTATAGGTATGCCATATATCACTGTCTTCCTCATTTGTGTTTTAAATATTATTTTTTATTTTTTTTACTAGGCAAGTCAGTTAAGAACAAATTCTTACTTTCAATGACGGCCTAGTGGGTTAACTGCCTGTTCAGGGGCAGAACGACAGATTTTGTACCTTGTCAGCTTGGGGATTTGAACTTGCAACCTTTCGGTTACTAGTCCAATGCTCTAACCACTAGGCTACCCTGCCGCCCCTTCAGATGGAGTTTGACTTATGTACAATCATTGGGCTCCCATTGTAACACCTTGTGGGTGGCATGTGTAAATATTATCCTATGTGTTTCTGTCAGAGTATAGTTGTTAAAGACCCCCACCTTGTAATGAATGAGCTACGGCACCCAGCTGAGACCCCCCCCCCCCTTTGAATAAGACTGAGTGTATGTACTCCTCAATTTTGGCACAAAACGTATTACCCAAGTCTCACAACAGGCTGCTTCTCCAGTACTTAGATAATCACATTTACAGCCCTCCCAGTTGATAATAGGTCCCTCAGGACCAAGAGGAGGTCAATGGCAAATGAGCAAGCTTGCTAAAAGTCAGGCATACATAAATATGCATACCTAGAGCTATAGGACTAGTCAAGGACTTGTCTATTCTGAGAGGGCCCCTCACTTTTGATTTGTCAAATGTTTTGAGGTTTTGTATTTTTGGACTTAATTGAATGGCAAGCCTCAGTTTGTCGACATACTTAGTTTTGATATTTGTAAATGGCACTTAGTTTATTTAAAGTATAATTTCGACAGCTGTGTGACAGCGAGTGTCAGAATCCTCTGTGTGCGTCAGTGATGTTCTCCACAATACAGGACTCCAAACTGTATGCATAATTTCAACCAACTTTATGTGGATTACATTTGGACGATAGAGGGGGCAAGAATACACCATTATATGTATCTCTTCTTTGCAAGACTGAAGGAAATGTACTGTCGTGGTTTTGCCCCGTATGCAATTCCATTTGTAGGTGAATTAACACCAATAATGTGGACATATTCTGTTCTAAGTGAAAAAAGCAATTTATTTAGGTGTTTTAATTGCTCTTAGAATTTAGCATTCATTTGGTTATCTGTGCTGTATATTGCTCAGTGTACAAGCTGCTCATGTATTTAATCTGTTGGGGAAAAAAATAAATATATAATCATTGGAATAGGCCAAATACTTTTTGGGCGATCTTGCCAGAAAATATGATTAATGTATTGTACATCTCTGAGAAATCAATAGAGCCTCACACTTGCCACCAGAAGATGGCAGCAACTCACACATACAAGCAGTAGCCTACTTAGTGCAAGACTTGATATCAGTTGTACTGTTCTTTGTTACATAATATTGTAATACTGTACACTTCTGTAGCCTGTAGGTCATCTCTATAATAGGACATTTCAAGACTCAATTTATATAGTAAGGCAGGTTTAGGCTGTTGAAATCGATTATGCCAATGGCTTTTAGGCGATAAGTCAATTGTCCCGTAGTTTTTTTTTCTTTTACAAGTACTGTTAGATTTAATTATCCTCAGGCAACTTCTCAAAGCGTCATATTGTAGACCTATAATATACATTATGTCCATTATGAAATTGGGCACAGAGTGTATCCACAGGTTGTGCAGGTAAAATAGCATGTCATTAACAGCATTATGGCCCTAATGGCGGCTGCGTTTATGGCCGCTTCGTTTATTTACTTTCACGGGCTTATTGCTCGCTTGCACTTGGCCATGGGCTATGCAATGCCTGTGAAAGCAAGGAGGGTTCTGATACTCAGGTCAGATTTGGCAATTGTATGTGTTCTTTTTAAGATTATTAGCTAGATCTTGAATATCCTTCAGTTGGAACTTGGAACATCAGTTTGATATATAGCAGTTTAGGCCTTTTTATTTTAAATGTTATATACATTTGCATAAGATTAGACGACTAGCCAATGGTTTGTCAACAGCATCACTAATGATTCACGATGACTAGGGTTGCAAAGGGAGAGTATATTACTGGACACATTTGACGTTTATAAGTAAACTACTAGAGCTTTGGTAACTCAAGTTGTTTTGGGAATACTAGACCTTTTTGGGTACTTCAGATTATCACAGGTGTCTGTACACTGAACAAAAATATAAACACAGCTTGTAAAGTGTTGGTCCCATGTTTCATGATCTGAATTAAAATACCCCCCCCCCCCCCCCCCCCCCAAAAGCAGTTGTCAAAAATGTTGTGCCCAAAAATTCTCCTTTGCCATCCACCTAACAGGTTTGGCATATCAAGAAGCTGATTAAACAGCATGATCATTACACAGGTGTACCTTGTGCTGGGGACAATAAAAGACCACTCTAAAATGTACAGTTGTCACACAACACAATGCCACAGATGTCTCAAGTTTTGAGGGAGTGTGCAGTTGGCATGCTGACTGCAGGAATGTCCACTGGAGCTGTTGCCAGATAATTTGAAAGAATTTGGCAATATGTCTAACCGGCCGCACTACCACAGAACATGTGTAACCACACCAGCCCAGGACCTCCGCACCTGGCTTCTTCACCTGCGGGATCATCTGAAACCAACCACCCGGACAGCTGATGAAACTGTGGTTTTTCACAACCGAGTAATTTCTGCACAAACTGTCAGAAACCGTCTCAGGGAAGCTCATCTGCGTGCTCGTCATCCTCACCAGGGTCTTGACCTGACTACAGTTCGGCGTCGTAACCCACTTCAGAGGACAAATGCTCACCCTCGATGCACGCTGGAGAAGTGTGTTTCTCAGCAAAATCTTTCAAATTGTTGCGTTTATTTTTGTTCATTGTAGTTATCTCTGGTGCTCTGTGTGGCCTTATCACACCTAAAATATATAAAATCATTTAAAAAATTGTAGATGACAAAGCTGTACAACATTATTCTAAATATAAACCAACTTACTGAATACCATTGGTGTTTAACCCAAAGTGTTAGAGATACAGAGTTCTGTGTTGTACCGTTCTGGATTCGTATATTTATTTTGTGTCCGCAGAAGCCAACCATTAGTCTGTGTGATTAACCGGGCTGAGTCAGAGGCGTGTTTGTGAGACAAGGGCAGATCCCGAAGGGGCCCGGCTCTTTTTTTTACAAAAACATCTGATAAGCTGAGACTCCCATGTAACACGCACATGTAACACGCACATGTAACACATTGTGATGCTCACAAGCTACACAAGTCGTTAACGGGAAGATGATCATTGGAAATCCCTGGACATTGAGTCTGTGATACTGTGATAAAATCACTTAGTTGCAGTCACAAACTCCAAGCTCCACACAGTTGTCAATGAATAGTTGGATATTCATTTCCCAGTGAGTAAACAATATCTGTACTTACAGCATTCATATCAATACATTTTTATCAGGTTTTTGCTTTGGCTGACCTTTTTGTTGTTGACGTTTGTCAATAAAACCAATGAATGTAACTTTACACTATCGGACAAAAGTTTTAGAACACCTACTCATTCAAGGGATTTTCTATATTATTGCTATTTTGTACATTGTAGAATAATGTAGAAGGATGGATTGTCTTTTCTCTTTGCTTATTTGAGCTGTTCTTGCCATAATATGGAATTGGTCTTTTATCAAATAGGGCTATCTTCTGTATACCACCCCTACCTTGTCACAACACAACTGATTGGCTCAAACACATTAAGAAGGAAAGAAATTCCACAAATTAACTTTTAACAAGGCACACCTGTTAATTGAAATGCATTTCAGGTGACTACCTCATGAAGCTGGTTGAGAGAAGGCCAAGAGTGTGCAAAGCTGTCATCAAGACAAAGGGTGGCTATTTGAAGAAGCTATTTGTTTAACAATTTTTTTGGTTACTACATGATTCCATATGTGTTATTTCATAGTGTTGATGGCTTCACTATTATTCTACCATGTTGAAAATAGTAAAAATAAACCTAGGTGTTCTAAAATGAGTAGGTGTTCTAAAACTTTTGACCGGTAGTGTACAGTATGTCAAGTTGTTTTGTTTTTCCACTTGTAGCCCTGTTTGTCCTGAAAACCAGATGGTAAAACATTCCATTATGAGGGTAAATATTAGGGCTGGACAGATAAAGGAAAATCAGATTTTTGCTGGGGCCTGACTGATAGAATTAATATGAGGGTTTCAGCATGAAATGTCCTTTTATATTTTGGTACGCAATTTTATTTATTTTACCATGTCTATATATCTTTGTTGGCAATGTTTTGGCGCCAAACTGGAGGCAGTTGTGAAAAAAGTAAATAGTCATTTGAATGCGATTGTTGATTTAAATATTTTGTTCATTAGTTAGGCATTTTTTTATTGAACCATATGGTCTATCCATTAGAAACTCATGGACAAAGATATTTAAAAAAAAAAAAAGTACATTATTAATTACCAAAGTTACAATAGATATCCAGGAGCTATTCATGACCCAAATGACCAAATATTCTGGTTACTTTTGATAAATTACCAAACCCTAATGGTGACTGGTGACATGCTACATGTTGCAATACTCCCAATTCTCTATACTTCAGTACAATCCTCATCTATGCAAGTAGCTTGCTAAAGTCACTTCAGGCTAAGAGCAGATGATATTCGCTAGAGTTGGCAAGGATCCTCATTGTCTTATGATTTGTTTTGTTCCCAGACACACTTGATGCGATAAACTGTCTGTTTTCTGATGAAGTTGGGCCGCACATGATTAGTAAATGATGATGCAGCAATTAATATAGCATATCACTTTGTCATTAGCGGCCAGTCGTGAAATGTAGCAAAATTGTATTTATCTGATGAGATGGCACTCGAGTGAGCTTTAGCACTTGCAAATTGCTAAACAGAAATTCAGCCTCAATGATGCGTCTTCTCCACAAAAGTTGTCATTAATATGGATTGGAATACAGTCAGATATTGACACTCACTCTTTATACTCCGTTGGCTCGAAGATACATTTTTCTTGAAAATACCATGCAGCAAAACAATGCCAGCTTATTTAAGTGGAAAATAAATCCTAGATGGGCTGTATAAGTAGGAATTCCATGTTCTGGTTATCACATGAGTACAGAAAACAACACAATAGCTCTAGGTTTCCCTCTTTTTAATTTTCTGTACAGGCTAATCAGTGCTGCTCCTATTCAACTTCTGCTCTTCAGGTTCTACTGCATGCCTTTCCCCTCACAGGGGGCACCAGTGCTCTCCGCCGGTCTGCCTATCCCAGCCGTCAGATGCAGAATCTCTCACCATGAGATTACATGTCAGGGTCACATCTTCCAATTCCCCCAGGTAGCTAGGCAAGCACTCCTGAAAAGGTTTCTTGTAGCAGGACCATGAAAAAGAAAGCATTTTTTCAATTGACAAATGTTTCTGCAATTTTTTGGGGTGAGCACATTGCCTGACCTTCCCTCTTGCACACTTGTTGTTGAGTTGATTGCAGATGTAATTGCTGGAGGAAAAGTGCTGTCGCAGCAGGAGATCCAGACCTAGCGGTTTTGACGCAGTGCTGAGTGACGCTGTTAGAAATTGGTCTCTTCATTAATGCCTGTCGCCCCACTGTTTTTTAAAATAACACTAGAACCGCTAAAGCAGTCATTTGGACTGAATTGAATTGTTTTAATACTCAATACTTTTAAACTCATGCCCCCCTCCATCCTCCTCCTTGACTTTTCCTAAATAAGTATAACATTGATGTTGTTAGACTCTAAATATTACCAGCAGAACAGGAGCTCTAACCCAATTTAGTTTGTCATGTTCTGAATGGTTTCCCCCCGCTGTCCCTCCTTCTCCTGACAGTAGGGCCTGCTCTGCTCCTTCTTCCGACAGTAGGGCCTGCTCTGCTCCTTCTTCCGACAGTAGGGCCTGCTCTGCTCCTTCTCCCGACAGTGAGGCCTGCTCCTTCTCCCGACAGTGGGGCCTGCTCTGCTCCTTCTCCCGACAGTAGGGCCTGCTCTGCTCCTTCTCCCGACAGTAGGGCCTGCTCTGCTCCTTCTCCCGACAGGCCTGTTATATAATATTTAAAACGATAAGTAAAGAAGAATGAGTGAGGGGACGCGAACAATGCATAGTTATTCAATCACCAATTGTGAATGAAGAACAGGGCGGGCCATTGTATTGATCTATTCTAATTATAATCTCAAAATGGTATATACCTTATATCGGTCCACCTAATCTAAGCAGTCTTATCTTTCTACTCTGGACTTTACAATGGCAAAAAAGACCAAGATGGGTGGATTCACATGCTGCGTTAGGGTTGCTACAAAAACTGAATTGAAAATGACTCATGGTGGGGAGAAAATGTATTATGATGAGTATTATTCTGAGCCGCAGCCTGAATAACCTACACCTCTGAGGCTTATAAGCGCAATAAAGCCAGAACGGTGCGGAAGTGACTGGCAGATTATCAGCAAAATGTCATCACTGAGAGAGCAGGCCCTACATAACAAGCAAAAAACATCAGCAACGCACTCACAAGCTTTGTTTGTATGACATTGACATGCTCCAACTGATGCCATTGTGTGAAGACACACTCCATGAGCACGAGCTGACAATAAATGACTGCTGTCATGTTTTCATCATTTGACCATGCGTCGTGGTGTTTGGGATATTCATTTTATTTTGTTGTTATAAACAGTGACCGTGTTCCAAACCATATGCTTTCTGTTTCATAGTTGAAACAAAGGCACTCCACAAATCCCATTTATTGAACACTTGAATGCTGGTCTTTTTAGTCGTTTTTCCTTTTTACATATAGCCTACAGTAACATACTAATAAATGCTATTGTGCTATTTGAAATATATATTTGTTTAATTATGTTACTTAACACCTTCATAAACAAAACCAAAGGAATAGTTTTGCATTGGCATATATGAAATGTATTAATTACACTGTTAGAATGTTGCGGTCAAAATTACTGCTTGAAAATGTAGAGTGAATATTTTTGTTGTTGTTGATAGTAATGAACAGACCAAGTAAAGACAGGACAGTAGAGTTTCTGATGTATTTCCCTTATGGATCAGTAACTGTCGTTCAGCAGATACTGTGTCATGCTTACTTGGTTCTTCCATCCCACTTTTCCAGAGTTGGAGGCCTCAGTGGAATTAAATGAGTAATTTAAACACTCTTATCCCGAGTGCCTTACAAGGTCAATGAGGGTTAAGTGCCTTGCTCAAGGGCACCTAGTCGGCTCGGGGCTTGCAATAAATATTAGTCACTATACACTATATTTACAAAAGTATGTAGACACCCCTTCAAATTACCGGATTCTGCTATTTCAGCCACATCCGTTGCTGACAGGTGTATACAATTGAGCACACAGCCATGCAATCTCCATAGACAAACAGTTGCAGTAGAATGGCCTTACTGAAGAGTTTAGTGACTTTCAATGTGGCACTGTCATAGGATGCCACCTTTCCAACAAGTCAGTTCATCAAATTTCTTCCCGGCTAGAGCTGCCCCGGTCAAATGTAAGTGCTGCCATTGTGAAGTGGAAACGTCTAGGAGCAACGACAGCTCAGCCGCAAAGTGGTAGGCCACACAAGCTCACAGAACGGGACCGGCGAATGCTGAAGAGCGTAAAAATCGTCTGTCCTCGGTTGCAGCACTCACTACCAAGTTCCAAACTGCCTCTGTAAGCAACGTCAGCACAATAACTTCGTCGGGAGGTTCATGAAATGGGTTTCCATGGCTGTGCAACCACACACAATCCTAAGATCACCATGCGCAATGCCAAGCGTCGGCTGAAGTGGTGTAAAGCTTGCTGCTATTGGACTCTGGAGCAGTGGAAACGCGTTCTCTGGAGTAATGAATCACGCTTCACCATCTTACAGTCCGACGGACTAATCTGGGTTTGGCAGATGCCAGGAGATAGCTACCTGCCCCAATGCATAGTACCAACTGTAAAGTTTGGTGGAGGAGGAATAATGGTCTGGGGCTGTTTTTCATGGTTCGGGCTCGGCCCCTTAGTTCCAGTGAAGGGAAATCTTAATGTTACATCATACAATGACATTCTATACGATTCGGTGCATCCAACTTTGTGGCAACAGTTTGGGAAAAGCCCTTTCCTGTTACAGCATAACAATGCCACCATGAACAAAATGAGGTCCATCCAGAAAGGTTTTTTTGAGATCGGTGTGGAACAGCTTGACTGGCCTGCACAGAGCCCTGACCTCAACCCCATCGAACACCTTTGGGATGAATTGGAATGCTGACTGCGAGCCAGGCCTAATCGCCCAACATCAGTGCCCGTTCTCACTAATGCTCTTGTGACTGAATGGAATCATGTCCCCGTGGCAATGTTCCAGCATCTAGTGGAAAGCCTTGCCAGAAGACTGGAGGCTGTTATAGCAGCAAAGAGGGGACCAACTCCATATTAATGCCATGTTTTTGGAATTAGATGTTCGACAAGCAGGTGTCCACATATACTTTTGGTCATGTTGTGTACCACAGCATTGTTGAATAGTCGTTTCTGATTGACTAGAAGGGCATTCTATGCTGAACAAGAATACAGTATAAACGCCACATGCAACAATTTAAACGATTTACTGAGTTACAGTTCATATAAGGAAATCAGTCAATTGAAATAAATAAATTAGGTTCTAATCTATGGATTTCACATGACTGGGCAGCGGGCATCCATGGGTGGGCCTGGGCGGGCATAGGCCCACCCACTGGGGAGCCAGGCCCAGCCAATCAGAATTTGTTTTCCCCCACAAAAATCCTTTATTACAGACAGAAATACTCCTCAGTGTCATCAGCTGTCCGGGTGGCTAGTCTCAGACGATCCCACAGGCGACGAAGCTGGATGTGGAGGTCCTGGCCTGGCGTGGTTACACGTGGTCTGTGTTTGTGAGGCCGGTTGGATGTACTGCCAAATTGTCTAAAATGACGTTGGAGGCGGCTTATGTTAGAGAAATGAATATTAAATTATTTGGCAACAGCTCTGGTGGACATTCCTGCAGTCAGCATGTCAGTTGCACGCTCCCTCAAAACTTGAAACATCTGTGGCATTGTGTTGTGTGACAAAACGGCATATTTTAAAGTTCCCTTTTATTGTCCCCAGGACAAGGTGCACCTGTGTAATGACCATGCTGTTCAATCAGCTTCTTGATATGCCAAACGTGTCGGGTGGACGGATTATCTTGGCAAAGTAGAAATGCTCACTAACAGGGATGTAAACAAATTTGTTGTCAAAATTTGAAAGAAATAAGATTTTTTGTGCGTATGGAACATTTCTGGGATCTTTTTATTTCAACTCATGAAACATGGGACCAACACTGTACATGTTGCATTTAAATGTTTTCTTTAGTATTGTTTTCTTTGGCAACTGTGGTACACGCGGGATAAATGCCTCCGTTCTTTACATTACCTGGGAATTACCGTTACATTACCACCTCGTTCCGCGGCATCGTCCATTATTCCAAAGGTAATGTACAGAACGTCAGCGTTTATCCGTTACTGAACCCACTGCTTTTTGCCCTCAACTAATATAGACTTAGGTCTTTAAGAAAAGGCCATCCTCATTTGCTTACTCTATCACTTAGAAAGAAGCTACTGGTTATTTGACTAATTATCACAGTTCCTTTCTGCTGTACCATTATTAACATAATTGTAAAGTTTATAATGGCGGAACCCAAAAGGCCCCTATTGGAGTTGATTCAATTAGCGTTCTATTAATCAGTGGCATGAATAATCGTTGTTGTTCCGAAAGCCCAAAACTTCCAAAATGGAGACAAACACTTCAGTATTAGTTTCCATTCATGCACAATGAGACTGGCAGTCCTTTTCCCCACTTGTCTGGAGCCCGTCACAACAGAACCCTGCGCTGCGTGACGATAAACAGGATTAGCGGCTAAACGCGGCTAACGGGGACTTAGCCGGAGTCGCCCATTCTGAACTAATGGAGCAGTCTGCAAAACAGGTCAAAGTATCCCGACGACAGACAATAGGCCTCGCCGCTGTCCTAGGATACGTCAACCGAGACGTCTGTGAGCACGTGACTCTGAGTCGTAGGTATGTCCCGCCATGTGCTCGTCTGTCCTTTCTCTTGGTTGGGGTTCATTATATCTACATCATTAAAGCTGCGGTTGTTTTCCATTCGTTCTCTGCAGCAGTGTATTTGGTAGTTTCAGTGGACTGTGTACAATTGGAGGTTGGTGGCACCTTAATTGGGGAGGACGGTCTTGTGGTCATGGATAGAGCGGAATTAGTGGAATGGTATCATATATATCAAACACATGGTTTGATACCATTTATTTGACTCCATTCCAGCCATTATTAGGAGCCCCTCAGCAGCCTCCACTGCTGTGTACTATTAGCAAATCTGTCGTTTTCATACTTGAGACCTCATTAATGCCAGATTCTTCCATGGCCCACCAAAACTCGGCAATTCACTGAGAATTAGCCCATGATAAGCAGTATTATATCAGCCATTTTGCTTCCTTTCTCTCTAAAAGTTTAATTACACTTTCAAATTAAAACCTTCTTTCAAAGTGGTTCCCACCAAGAATGTGACATTTTTCTTCATAGGTCTTTAAATGCATCTCTGCCATTACCAAATATCCTCTGCTCTTTGTCATCAATCCGCTGTTACTGTATTTCCAAGATGGCCACCCTACATATGTATCGCTCACTGTAGGCTGTGGGCCTAACCTACTTCAGCTCAGTGTTTGTATTCCAGAGTTGGCCTGGCCGTGCTAAAAATAGCCCGTGTGATTGATGCTAGTTACAGTGTAACCTCGTAAGACTCAGCGCCTGAGGCCAGAAGTGACTTCATATGCATCTGTGTCTCTCCGCTTTCACACAACTGTCCCTGTCACAGAGCCAATATAGGTTGCCTCAGCTTCGGTGAAAAAACAGCATTTGAGTTGCGTTGCTGCGGCAGAGCAAAGTAAAGATGACATTGGAGTTGCACATTATTGCACATACTAAGTTGTTTCTAATGATTGGCCTGTATTTTTTTTTTGTTATATTTATAAGTCCTTTGTATACACTGCATTTAAACCAGGGAACCCACTCATAGTAGTTACCCTAAAGCTGTGTAAATGTATTGGCTAGTCTACAGTATTCTTAAACTGTTTACATGGTTACATGCGTTCATTTGGAACACAGCATAATGCCATTTGGAATCTTATGTCTTCGTCAGTACACTGATTGGAATCTCATGTAGCTGACAGTATATCGCTTTCCCACCATGCCATGTGGTCAAAGGTAGGACATGTGTTGATCCGAGCGTGAATGCCCAGACAGGAGGATCTGTCAACCTGTCACCGACTAGTCGATGGTGGCCAGGATCCAGGAGAACAAAGCTGTCACTATGACATGGGATACAGATTTGTTTCAATTGTCAGCAATCCAGTTATTTCAGTGCGTTGATTGTAGTGGGAGGCTCGCAGGGTGTAAATGTGACAGAGTTGGCCCCCGCTTTGCTGCTGTAACAGCCTCCGCTCTTCTGGGAATGTTTCCACTAGATGTTAGAACATTGCTGTTGGGACCTTTTTCCATTCAGCCACAACGGCATTAGTGAGGTTGGGCACTGATGTTGGCCGATTTAGTCATGGCTCGCAGCCGGCGTTCCAATTCATCGCAAAGGTGTTCAATGGGGTTGAAGTCAGGGCCCTGTGCAGGCCAATCAAGTTCTTCCACACCGATCTCAACAAGCCATTTCTGTATGGGCCTTGCTTTGTGCACGGGGGCATTGTCATGCTGAAACTGTTGCCACAAACTGTTGCCACAAAGTTGGAAGAACAGAATAGTCTAGAATAGTATGCTGTAGTGTTAAGATTTCCCTTCACTGGAACTAAAGGGTCTAGACCAAACCATGAAAAACAGACCCAGACCATTATTTCTCCTCCACCAAACTTTATAGTTGACACTATGCATTGGGGCCAGGCAGTGTGCTCCAGGCATCCGCCAAACCCAGATTCGTCTGTCGGACTGCAAGATGGTGAAGCGGGATTCATTACTCTAGAGAACATGTTTCCACTTCTCCACTCCAATGGCGGCGAGCTTTACACCACTCTGGCGAACACTTGTCAATGCTCATAGTGATCTTAGGCTTGTGTCCGGCTACTCGGCAAAACTGACTTGTTGGAAATGTTGCATCCTATGACGTTGTCACGTTGAAAGTCACTGAGCTCTTCAGTAAGGCCATTCCACTGCCAATGTTTGTCTATGGAGATTGCATGCCTGTGTGCTTGATGTTATACACCTGTGAGCAACAAATGTGTCAATTAGCAGAATATACTAATTTGATGTCCACATACTTTTGCATGTTATACACTGCTCAAAAAAATAAAGGGAACACTTCAACAATACAATGTAACTCCAAGTCAATCACACTTCTGTGAAATCAAACTGTCCACTTAGGAAGCAACACTGATTGACAATACATTTCACATGCTGTTGTGCAAATGAAATAGACAACAGGTGGAAATTAAAGGCATTTAGCAAGACACCCCCAATAAATGAGTGGTTCTGCAGGTGGGGACCACAGACCACTTCTCAGTTCCTATGCTTCCTGGCTGATGTTTTGGTCACTTTTGAATGCTGGCGATGCTTTCACTCTAGTGGTAGCATGAGACGGAGTCTACAACCCACACAAGTGGCTCAGGTAGTGCAGCTCATCCAGTATGGCACATCAATGCGAGATGTGGCAAGAAGGTTTGCTGTGTCTGTCAGCGTAGTGTCCAGAGCGTGGAGGCGCTACCCTGAGACAGGCCAGTACATCAGGAGACGTGGAGGAGGCCATAGGAGGGCAACAACCCAGCAGCAGGACTGCTACCTCCACCTTTGTGCAAGGAGGAGAAGGAGGAGCACTGCCAGAGCCCTGCAAAATTACCTCCAGTAGGCCACAAATGTGCATGTGTCTGCTCAAACGGTCAGAAACGGACTCCATGAGGGTGGTATGAGGGCCCGACGTCCACAGGTGTGGGTTGTGCTTACAGCCCAACACCGTGCAGGACATTTGGCATTTGCCAGAGAACACCAAGATTGGCAAATTCGCCACTGGCGCCCTGTGCTCTTCACAGATGAAAGCAGGTTCACACTGAGCACATGTGACAGATGTGACAGTCTGGAGACGCCGTGGAGAACATTCTGCTGCCTGCAACATCCTCCAGCATGACCGGTTTGGCGGTGGGTCAGTCATGGTGTGGGGTGGCATTTCTTTGGGGGGCCGCCCAGCCCTCCATGTGCTCGCCAGAGGTAGCCTGACTGCCATTAGGTACCGAGATGAGATCCTCAGACCCCTTGTGAGACCATATGCTGGTGTGGTTGGCCCTGGGTTCCTCCGAATGCTAGACCTCATGTGGCTGCAGTGTGTCAGCAGTTCCTGCAAGAGGAAGGCATTGATGCTATGGACTGGCCAGCCCGTTCCCCAGACCTGAATCCAATTGAGCACATCTGGGACATCATGTCTCGCTCCATGCACCACAGACTGTCCAGGAGTTGGCGGATGCTTTAGTCCAGGTCTGGGAGAAGATCCCTCAGGAGACCACCCGCCACCTCATCAGGAGCATGCCCAGGCATTATAGGGAGGTCATACAGGCGCGTGGAGGCCACACACACTACTGAGCCTCATTTTGACTTGATTTAAGGACATTACATCAAAGTTGGATCAGCCTGTAGTGTGGTTTTCCACTTTAATTTTGATTGTGACTCCAAATCCAGACCTTCATGGGTTGATACATTTGATTTCCATTGATCATTTTTGTGTGATTTTGTTGTCAGCACATTCAACTATGTAAAGAAAAAAGTATTTAATAAGAATATTTCATTCATTCAGATCTAGGATGTGTTATTTTAGTGTTCCCTTAATTTTTTTGAGCGGTGTATTTGTACTATTTTAAATATTGTAGAATAATAGTGAAGACGTCACAACTATGAAATAACACATATGGAATCAGTTAAGAACAATTTCTTATTTACAAGGACAGCCTACTCCTTCCTCCGCATCAAGGAATTTAACCCCGGTCTCCCGCGTGCCTGCATTTTGTAGTACAGACATGGCCTGCTCTCCCTTATGTAAGGAATTAGGCACTTTCCCATGTTTACTACATTATGAATTGTATTCTATGTTTACTTGTCAGACTGCATAGTAGCCTAATCAACAAATGCAGGTGGCTTATATTTTCAAAATGCTTAAAATGCTTTATTATCCAAATGTAAAAGCATGTACTGTACAGTACTGTATTTCTTCATCAGCATCTTTATGCTTTCGTTAAGAAAATAATTATAAAAATACTCTTTCAAAATGCAGATGTTGATTTAGTTATGGATCCATAATGAATTACTATGGGAATAAATATAACTGATTTACAGAAATATTGGAACAAAGTTGTCTAATGAAGGCAAACGATTTAGAATCTCCCAATTCTCTTATGCCGTAGCCTACTCCTGACCGTCACGTTCTACAGCGCCATATTTTCCATTCCATCTTAACGGAAACCCTGAGGGTTTCATTTTTCTTTGAATAAAAACACCATGATATTAATCAAATTAATTAAGCCAACTTTCTTAAAATCAATCCTATATACTATGTTATTACAAAAAAGGTTTTAAATGATCTGGTGAGGCCAATTTGGAAAACTATCAAATGCTTCTCAAAGATGCCCTCTGGTGGTCAAACTAGCACTAACTTGCATTAACAGAAAAAATGCCTGACAATTAGATAACGTGCCACAGAATGCTGCAGCAGCCCGCAAGGTATGCTGCAGTATGACACAACTTTTTAAAGGAGCAACCACTTAGTTGGGTTTCATGATTTTTGTGGTAAAAAGAAAGCAAACTTAAGAGCAGAATGTTTTTTGTTTTTTTAATGGAGTATACCTGTAACTGCAGGTAGAGTCGAGGTTTGGGCGGTATATCGTATACCGGGGTATGGTTTTTCCATACCGTCAATACCGTTGAAACTATTTATTATACGTTTTTTTCATACATTTGAATATTTGTAGCAACTTTTTAATGGAATATCTGCAGTCAACTTGTGCAATACGTCAGGAGATAAATCAGATCTCATTCTTAATTTCACCTTTCAAATACTTTTTTTATTATGAAGCTTACCGCTAGTCCCCAGTCACATGGTGTTTGGTTATAAGCACACAATGACGAGAGACCCGAGCCTTGTGAGTCACTCACTCACTTTTGTGCAGCACACGCCAGATGATCTAGTTACAGTATGGAATTTACAACTAAATGTTTGCCAGGCAGATATAACTATTATGTTTACAGTCTAAACTGTGCTAAATGCGCTGCATTTGGTTTACTAACTTGGTAGTTATCCAATTGCAAAATCAAGAGCCTTGCTCTCTAATATTTTTGTGTGTGCAGCAAACTGTGAGTAGCATTTTTGAGTTACTTGTATTCAGATGACTTCGGATGACAGCGGCTCAGTGGGGTTTGAACATAACACCCCTTGTGTTCAGTGACGGTATTACCGACTATCCCAGAATGGCACAAGGTTGCTATGAAGGTATGGCAATATGGATACCGCGCAAGCCAGTTTATTAGTAAGCCACAACAAGAGGTTGAACCGTTGTGTTAATAGGCTGCAATCTGGGAAACCGTCGCTTAATGGGCATTTGACTGCATGACAAATCTCTAATGGAAGGAGTGGTCCTGAATTAAACATGTTGACTTTCCATTGCTAATGTGGTCCCAGATGCGCTGTTGCTATTTTCAAGATTTCATCGCTTAATTTCTCACTTTAGAACTCTAGTGATTGAGCAGGGAGGGGAATGAATACACCCTCTCTCTCTCTCTGCAAATAGATTTGACATTTGAACATTAGCTTGCCGAGTCATTCTCCCTCATTAAACATTGCAAGGATTGTCTAGCGTGACAAAGAGCCTATTGCAAACCCTATTATTCTCTTGAGGCATTTGCTTTTGGTTAATAATCATTGTTTGAGTACACCAAAACACTACATGCAGACATTAGACGGGTCGCTGGAGAGACTGGTTCCTTAATCACAAGGTAATTTCCCCCATTTAATTTATATAAAAAAACAAACACCAGGGACGAGGCAGAGGTTCATGGGAAAGTTAGTTTTGAGGTGATGCGTGTTGGAGCTCACATCGTGCAGTCAGTTCAGTGCAGCTGCTAGACAGGACTGTGTTTGACAAGTGAATCTCATGAATTTAAATAGGAGTCCATCAAAGTCAATGACCACAGTAATTAATATTTAATGAGATTTTAAAGGTGTGTGTAGAGCATGACATGACGGGCCTCAGAAGTTTTAGTCCACTGCTGTTTAGGTATGTTGCGGTGACCGTATTACCGCCACACCGGCAGTCATGAGTTGTTACGCAGTAAATTTCAACATGGCTGTTAGTCACGGTAATCTCCTTTTATGCACTCAGGACATGCTTTGGTAGTACCCAACTTGATAACTTCCATCAGGTCCTAATGGCCTGGTACTCAGGGCTCTATTGTCCATCTAACCACTCTGACATCAATTAAAATGCAATGGAAAATCACATCCAACACTTATCAAAACAGTAGGCCTATCATACTTTTAAAACTCACCTCACTGTGATGATCAATTTGAAGGAAGAGGTTTAACAGCAGGTTGAAACAGTGTAAAATATGGTCGTTGTGAATGAATGAATGAATGTTGTTTCAAACCGTATGTGGATGCTGTTTCAAACCGTATGTGGATGCTGTTTCAAACTGTATGTGGATGCTGTTTCAAACCGTATGTGGATGTTTCAAACCGTATGTGGATGTTGTTTCAAACCGTATGTGGATGTTGTTTCAAACCGTATGTGGATGCTGTTTCAAACCGTATGTGGATGTTGTTTCAAACCGTATGTGGATGCTGTTTCAAACCGTATGTGGATGCTGTTTCAAACCGTATGTGGATGTTGTTTCAAACCGTATGTGGATGTTGTTTCAAACCGTATGTGGATGCTGTTTCAAACCGTATGTGGATGCTGTTTCAAACCGTATGTGGATGCTGTTTCAAACCGTATGTGGATGTTGTTTCAAACCGTATGTGGATGCTGTTTCAAACCGTATGTGGATGCTGTTTCAAACCGTATGTGGATGCTGTTTCAAACCGTATGTGGATGCTGTTTCAAACTGTATGTGGATGCTGTTTCAAACCGTATGTGGATGCTGTTTCAAACCGTATGTGGATGCTGTTTCAAACCGTATGTGGATGCTGTTTCAAACCGTATGTGGATGCTGTTTCAAGCTTGTGCATACAGTGCAAGACACATTTCAGTTGAATGCATTCAGTTGTAAAACTGTCTAGGTATCCCCCTTTCCCCTTTCCCATTCTGAAAGTACTCAGACCCCTTGACATTTTCAACATTTTATTACCTTACAGGCTTATTCTAAAATGGATTAAAATAATGTTTTTCCTCAGAAATCGACACACAATACCCTATAATGACAAGGAGAAAAGTTTTTATTTTTATTTTTTAAATATTATGAAATGTGTTAAATAAAAAAAACAGAAATACCATATTTACATAAGTATTCAGACCTTTTGCTATGAGGCTTGAAATTGAGCTCAGGTGTATCCTGTTTCCATGGATCATCCCTGATATGTTTCTACAACATGATTGGAGTCCACCTCTGGTAAATTCAATTGATTGGGCATGATTTGGAAAGGCACATTCTCTTGTCTATATAAGGTCCCGCAGTTGATAATACATGTTTGAGCAAAAACAAAGCCATGAGGTCGAAGGAATAGGTCGTAGAGCTCCGAGACAGGATTGTGGGGATGTTTTTCAGCGGCAGGGACTGGGAGACTAGTGAGGACTGAGGGAAAGATGAACGGAGTCAAGTACAGAGATCCTTGATGAAAACCTGCTCCAGAGGCCTCAGGACCTCAGACTGGGGCGAAGGTTCACCTTCCAACAGGACAGTGACCCTAAGCACACAGCCAAGACAACACATGAGTGGCTTCGGGAGAAGTCTCTGAATGTCCTTGAGTGGCCCAGCCACAGTCCGAACTTGAACCAGATCGAACGTCTCAGGAGAGACCTGAAAATAGCTGTGCAGTGACATTCCCCATCCAACCATACAGAGCTTAAGATGATCTACAGAGAAGAAAGGGAGGAACTTCCCAAATACAGGTGTGCCAAGCTTATAGCATCATATCCTCGAAGACTTGAGGGTGTAATTGCTGCCAAAGGTTCTTCAACAAAGTACTGAGTAAAGGGTTTGAATATTTACACTACCGTTCAAAAGTTTGGTGTCACTTAGAAATGTCCTAGTTTTTGAAAGAAAAACAAAAGTTTTGTCCATTAAAATAACATCAAATTGATCAGAAATACAGTGTAGACATTGTTAATGTTGTAAATGACTGTTGTAGCTGGAAACGGCAGATTGGATTTTTTTATGGAATATCTACATAGGTGTACAGAGGCCCATTATCAGCAATCATCACGCCTGTGTTACAATGGCACATTGTGTTAGCTAATCCAAGTTTATCATTTTAAAAGGCTATTTGATCATTAGAAAACCCTTTTGCAATTATGTTAGCACAGCTGAAAACTGTTGTCCTGACTAAAGAAGCAATAAAACTGGCCGCTTTTAGACTAGTTGAGTATCTGGAGCATCAGCATTTGTGGGTTTGATTACAGGCTCAAAATGGCCAGAAACAAAGAACTTTCTTCTGAAACTCATCAGTCTATTATTGTTCTGAGAAATGAAGGCTATTCCATGCGAGAAATTGGCAAGAAACTGAAGATCTCTTACAACGCTGTGTACTACTCCCTTCACAGAACAGCGCAAACTGGCGCTAACCAGAATAGAAAGAGTGGGAGGCTCCGGTGCACAACTGCGCAAGAGGACAAGTACATTAGTGTCTAGTTTGAGAAACAGATGCCTCGCAATTCCTCAACTGGCAGCTTCATTAAATAGTACCCACAAAACACCAGTCTCAATGTCAACAGTGAAGAGACAACTGCGATGCTGGCCTTTCAAAAACAAGGACATTTCTAAGTGACCCCAAACTTTTGAACAGTAGTGTATGTAAATGTGATGAAGTTTTTTATTTTTAGTAAATTTGCAAACATTTCTAAAAACTTGTTTTTGCTTCGTCCTTAATTTTATAAGGCTGTAATGTAACAAAATGCGGATACAAAATATGAATACATCCCGAATTTACTGTTGGCTTGTGAGCCTGAGCTGGAAAAATGTGCATGGCAGAAAAACAAAACTGATTTTAAGATGCCTTTGGTACATAATTGGTCGATCCTATACTCCAAAATTAAACACCTTTGAGTTTGGACTCTACTATTATGCATAATTGATGGACTGATTGCCTTATGTTATGCTCCAAAATGTCTGTCCATGAGTCTGGGAGAGAATGTGTAGCCCTAGGCGATGCTGTTGGTTCATTGTTCGTGCAGGGATGCTTACAGTTAGCCTACAATGGTGAATTTGAATGAGATTTTGAATAGCCTAGCAATAGAGATTTTTTTTTGTTTTCATAAATAATTGGGTGACACATTACCTTCACCTATAGAGAATATCTCATCAACATGTGTTTCCATCCCATCATCTCTCACCCATCATCTCTCTCCTTTATTCCTTTCTTGAGCGAGCAGACAGGCTGTCAACCGTTTAGTGAAATATGTTTCATTGTGAAAACATGTTACTATTGATGTTCCCGAACAGATTCCAATTGGTTTCCCAAATGAAGCACTGTAGCTGCAGGAACAGGGTTTTAGAGCCCATGGAACACAGAGGTTGGTTGGAATATCACCTGTCGGATAGTGAGAGTCTGCTTCTCAAACAGTGATTGATGCGTTGGAGTGAAATACATTTTCTTATATTTATTTCTCTGCTGCTCATGCAGCATGCAGATTCCTTTCACTATTTGAGTGCATACAGATGCCATGTATGTTTTCCCCCTGCCCCTTTTCCTGCCCGTTTGATAATGGGTAATCCAACATCTAAATAGATTTGACATATTATCAAAGACTAGGTTAGATTGAAAATAGTCTGATGGGTGAAAATATGATCACTTGATGAACAGCGCAAGATTTCTGTTGATATTTTTATCAAATCAATAGTCTATAGTCACACCATGCAGCCCATATAATGTATGTTCTGATTTCTAAGACATTCTAAGGTTTGTATCATTCACAATTATAGTTGCCAAAGAACTCTAAATCTAGTGCGAAGGACCTGTTTCAAATGATCACTTTTCCGCTCAACATAGCCACTTCAATGTGCACACTCGCTCTGTAATGGGAAATATATCCATTATTTTTGATTCAGCTAAGTTCAGTTCTATTCTTCTTACTATAAAATCAGATCGTATGAAATAATGACACAGGATCTATAAGAATATCTTGTCAGCTAAATGATCAAACCTACAGCACGGAGAATAGCCAGATAACAAAGGCCTACAGCATGGAGAATAGCCAGATAACAAAGGCCTACAGCATGGAGAATAGCCAGATAACAAAGGCCTACAGCACAGAGATTAGCCAGATAACAAAGGCCTACAGCATGGAGAATAGCCTGATAACAAAGGCCTACAGCATGGAGAATAGCCAGATAACAAAGGCCTACAGCAGGGAGAATAGCCTGATAACAAAGGCCTACAGCATGGAGAATAGCCTGACAACAAAGGCCTACAGCATGGAGAATAGCCAGATAACAAAGGCCTACAGCATGGAGAATAGCCAGATAACAAAGGCCTACAGCATGGAGAATAGCCAGATAACAAAGGCCTACAGCATGGAGAATAGCCAGATAACAAAGGCCTACAGCATGGAGAATAGCCTGATAACAAAGGCCTACAGCATGGAGAATAGCCAGATAACAAAGGCCTACAGCATGGAGAATAGCCAGATAACAAAGGCCTACAGCATGGAGAATAGCCAGATAACAAAGGCCTACAGCATGGAGAATAGCCAGATAACAAAGGCCTACAGCATGGAGAATAGCCAGATAACAAAGGCCTACAGCATGGAGAATAGCCAGATAGCAAAGGCCTACAGCATGGAGAATAGCCAGATAACAAAGGCCTACAGCAAGGAGAATAGCCAGATAACAAAGGCCTACAGCATGGAGAATAGCCAGATAACAAAGGCCTACAGCACGGAGAATAGCCAGATAACAAAGGCCTACAGCATGGAGAATAGCCTGATAACAAAGGCTTACAGCACGGAGAATAGCCAGATAACAAAGGCCTACAGCATGGAGAATAGCCAGATAACAAAGGCCTACAGCATGGAGAATAGCCAGATAACAAAGGCCTACAGCATGGAGAATAGCCTGATAACAAAGGCCTACAGCATGGAGAATAGCCAGATAACAAAGGCCTACAGCATGGAGAATAGCCAGATAACAAAGGCCTACAGCATGGAGAATAGCCAGATAACAAAGGCCTACAGCATGGAGAATAGCCAGATAACAAAGGCCTACAGCATGGAGAATAGCCAGATAACAAAGGCCTACAGCATGGAGAATAGCCAGATAACAAAGGCCTACAGCATGGAGAATAGCCTGATAACAAAGGCCTACAGCATGGAGAATAGCCAGATAACAAAGGCCTACAGCATGGAGAATAGCCAGATAACAAAGGCCTACAGCATGGAGAATAGCCAGATAACAAAGGCCTACAGCATGGAGAATAGCCTGATAACAGAGGCCTACAGCAGGGAGAATAGCGAGATAACAAAGGCCTACAGCATGGAGAATAGCCAGATAACAAAGGCCTACAGCATGGAGAATAGCCAGATAACAAAGGCCTACAGCATGGAGAATAGCCAGATAACAAAGGCCTACAGCATGGAGAATAGCCTGATAACAAAGGCCTACAGCATGGAGAATAGCCAGATAACAAAGGCCTACAGCATGGAGAATAGCCAGATAACAAAGGCCTACAGCATGGAGAATAGCCAGATAACAAAGGCCTACAGCATGGAGAATAGCCAGATAACAAAGGCCTACAGCATGGAGAATAGCCAGATAACAAAGGCCTACAGCATGGAGAATAGCCAGATAGCAAAGGCCTACAGCATGGAGAATAGCCAGATAACAAAGGCCTACAGCATGGAGAATAGCCAGATAACAAAGGCCTACAGCATGGAGAATAGCCAGATAACAAAGGCCTACAGCACGGAGAATAGCCAGATAACAAAGGCCTACAGCATGGAGAATAGCCAGATAACAAAGGCCTACAGCACGGAGAATAGCCAGATAACAAAGGCCTACAGCATGGAGAATAGCCAGATAACAAAGGCCTACAGCATGGAGAATAGCCAGATAACAAAGGCCTACAGCATGGAGAATAGCCAGATAACAAAGGCCTACAGCATGGAGAATAGCCTGATAACAAAGGCCTACAGCATGGAGAATAGCCAGATAACAAAGGCCTACAGCATGGAGAATAGCCAGATAACAAAGGCCTACAGCATGGAGAATAGCCTGATAACAAAGGCCTACAGCAGGGAGAATAGCCAGATAACAAAGGCCTACAGCACGGAGAATAGCCAGATAACAAAGGCCTACAGCATGGAGAATAGCCAGATAACAAAGGCCTACAGCATGGAGAATAGCCTGATAACAGAGGCCTACAGCAGGGAGAATAGCGAGATAACAAAGGCCTACAGCATGGAGAATAGCCAGATAACAAAGGCCTACAGCATGGAGAATAGCCAGATAACAAAGGCCTACAGCATGGAGAATAGCCAGATAACAAAGGCCTACAGCATGGAGAATAGCCTGATAACAAAGGCCTACAGCATGGAGAATAGCCAGATAACAAAGGCCTACAGCATGGAGAATAGCCAGATAACAAAGGCCTACAGCATGGAGAATAGCCAGATAACAAAGGCCTACAGCATGGAGAATAGCCAGATAACAAAGGCCTACAGCATGGAGAATAGCCAGATAACAAAGGCCTACAGCATGGAGAATAGCCAGATAGCAAAGGCCTACAGCATGGAGAATAGCCAGATAACAAAGGCCTACAGCATGGAGAATAGCCAGATAACAAAGGCCTACAGCATGGAGAATAGCCAGATAACAAAGGCCTACAGCACGGAGAATAGCCAGATAACAAAGGCCTACAGCATGGAGAATAGCCAGATAACAAAGGCCTACAGCATGGAGAATAGCCTGATAACAAAGGCCTACAGCATGGAGAATAGCCAGATAACAAAGGCCTACAGCATGGAGAATAGCCAGATAACAAAGGCCTACAGCATGGAGAATAGCCAGATAACAAAGGCCTACAGCATGGAGAATAGCCAGATAACAAAGGCCTACAGCATGGAGAATAGCCAGATAACAAAGGCCTACAGCATGGAGAATAGCCAGATAACAAAGGCCTACAGCACGGAGAATAGCCAGATAACAAAGGCCTACAGCACGGAGAATAGCCAGATAACAAAGGCCTACAGCATGGAGAATAGCCAGATAACAAAGGCCTACAGCATGGAGAATAGCCAGATAACAAAGGCCTACAGCATGGAGAATAGCCAGATAACAAAGGCCTACAGCATGGAGAATAGCCAGATAACAAAGGCCCACAGTAGGTCGACTCATATTCTGTTCTTTTGAAAAGAAAAAAGAAATTGTATAATGTTTCTTTAGACCTGACTAAAATAAGTATTGGATTTATTGTGATGGTGTATATTAAATTGATTTATTATAATTTTGAAAAAAAATGCAGCTGTTCCTAAGTTGCGCCTCAGCGGCTGGTGTGTGTGGAGTCCTGGAGATGCTAAATGTGTTTATGTTAATTAACGGTCAATTACCGGGAGACCAGAAAACCTTTTGCATAACAATAACCGGCTGACAACATTTTCATGACTGCCACAGTACTACTGCTGATTTTTTTGTTTTTGTTTTAAATGCCCAAGAGGCCAGACGCTCTTACCAGTTGCCATCTCATCTGTAACACCCAAAGCTAAGGAAGTGATATGGTTCAATACATGTGATTCATTTTTAAACCTTGTTACATTTTTCATATGGGAGTTGGGAAGTATGTGGCGCTAGCGGCAAATTGAGCTTTTCATCAATACAGAGATGAGATAAAGTAGCCTATCTTTTCATAGCAGCACAGTTCAACTCAATTACAGCCTGTTGAATTCAACCACCTACTGTATAACCTAAAAAATGTCACTTCTGCACCATTGCCTCAAAAGCCAATTTTGAGCAAAATCAAAGCATCTCTAAATAGATGATCACACCTTTCCCATTGACAGTTTGTTCTGTACCCAGATCATGTCTTTGTAACGTCCCAGCTGAATTACAGAAGTCCTACACGCGGCGCTCTGATTGCAGCACACCTTAATGGCTGGCTGCTTAATATTTAAGCATTACTATTTGATTTAACTTGGCAAGTCAGTTAAGAACAAATTCTTATTTACAATGACGGCCTAGGAACAGTGGGTTAACTGCCTTGTTCAGAGGCAGAACGTCAGATTTTTATCTTGTCAGCTCAGGGATTCAATCTAGCAACTTTTCGGTTACTGGCCCAAAGCTCTACCTGCCGATTATAAGAGGCATTGTCATTATCACTTGGGCTAATGGAAGAGATGTGGCTGCCATCTCACCCCATCTGAATGGAAATGTAATATTAATGGGAGTGAAGGTCTACGAGCCGGTGCATGGCCCACTTTCAGTGCTGTAAGCTGAGATGTATTGTCTGTAATTGTGTAGACCTGCCTCTGAAATTTTGAGTAATCATGTCAGTTCTATATTGATATTGCTATCTGCAACGTTCAGTATGTTGCACACTCCTGAACAAGACCCAGGTATAGTGGGAGTGATGAAGGGGAAGCGGCTCTGCCAAAGCATACAACAGGAGGCCAGGTTAGAAGTCCTCTCAGGGCCAGCAATGCAGATGACTCCAGCAGAGAGGGACATCTGTGAGAGGAATGTGGAGTTAGAGCAAGAGAGAAGGACAAGAGGAAGGGAGGGAGAGAGCGAAGGGGGAGAAGTGGGAGATTTAAGGTAGGAAATCTGGAGAGAAGATTGGAGAATAGGAAGTTAACCTATAGGATGGAAGCTCTCCAGGAACAGGGTTGGAGAGCCCTGATCTGCAGCACAATTGGATTTTCAAACATGCTCTTCTTTCCAGCAGATTTCATTTTAGCACTGAAACTCAACTCATTTGTATTTATTTATTTATTTAATTTAACTAGGCAAGTCAGTTAAGAACATGTCAACTCAAATCCCCATGCAGTTCTTGCCAAATGGCCCTTTCTCCCCCGTCCATGTTGTCATAGCCTCCAAGAAAAACCCAACCCCATTACCTTTGTCATAACGAAGGCCCCTTGGAGGGTTGCACAAGCGAAAGCTGGATGCTTATTAGTCCCTTGGTGCATTGGCCCAGTCTGACATTCTTTCAAAATGGCACTGTGACTCAGACCACTACCAGACAGTCCTAGCTAAATTATCTTTGCAAAGAAGTGACTTTTTTTTAGGAGATTACGCGGTAGGTGCTGGCGTGTTGAGCTCCCAACTTGTCAGATAATTTATTGTTTAAAAATGGTCATTTATCCATTAATTGATCAACACAAACAAACCGGAGGACATGTCGGAACTGTAGCATTTTATTGATAAGTCAACAAAGCGAGTTAGAACAGTATTGTCATCCAGCGAAACCGACAAACCGCGGCCGTGCAAACATTCTAACATAATGAACGGAGAAGGAGATTACCCAACAACATTTTCCAAGGTTGACAGTACTGTGTTGTCGAAGATGAATAAACAATTGCTAGATCTGATCCCCTGGGTATTGTCAGAATCCGAAGCCCTCAAACTGTCAGTGGAGTTTAACAAATGAATACAGGAGGTAAAGACAGGAAATGAAACCTTCAGAACCACAGTACTCAGAACCACAGTACAGACTCTCCAAATGAAAACAAACACTCTTCGGGATGACAACAAACAGATAAAGTCGTGAATTCTGGACCTAAAATGCAGAAGTATGAGGCGTAACATTGTCATCATGGGGCTAGAGGAAGAGGAAAGAGAAGATTACCTGGTGACAGAAAATAAGGGTAAAATGTAAGATGAGAGAGGAACAATTGGCAAAAGTGAACTACCAAAGGGCACATGGGTTTGGAAGGAAGGTCCCTAACAAGCAGAGACCCATTGTCGCCCACCTAACCCACTACAAGAAAAACGTGGCAGTGATGGAAAGATGAACGGAGCTGAAAGGAACCTCTTTCTCTATAAATGAACAACACCTGGGCTAAATCATGGATAGGAGGCGTTAAAACACCACAGGGCCAGAAAGTACGCCTGGTATTGGATACATTGTACATAAACAATCAGTTCTTCAGGGACTTCAAGATTACGATTTGGTTTTGAGTGTCCCTGCCATGCTGAGACAGCATTTCCCAATTAGGCATACACAACACTATATACTTAATTTTCTATCTCGCCCTCACCTTTTTGGTCTTTAAGCGCTTTTGTAGAGCCCCCCTTGCGTTCTCTCTTTTGACATCCATACAGTCGTAGACTGTGGTAGACTGTGGATATGTGACACTATAATCGTCCACGTGTGACATTTTCTTTTTTTTATATCTAGATGTGCAATAAAATGATTTCAGACTGAATGCTATTTGCATTAATGCAGGCCATTAGTGGGGCACGACATGGGCTCGGTGGTTACCCATGCCTAATATTGTGTACTGGAAGATAGCCCAAACATAAATGTGTTATTATGTTAGAAGTTAATGATTGGGCAGCTATTCAGAGCGGTAGCCTAATTTTTGGAACTTGCAGCCAATGTGCATCTAAGGTAAATGGGACACTCACTGATGAATTGGATGTGTACGGTCCTTTGGTGAGGGGGAATCTATGTGTGCTTTCCTCTCGCCATTTTTCATTAAGCCGACTTTTACAATGGTTATATACACACTGAGGGTACGAAACATTAAGAACATGCCCTCAGAACAACCTCAATTCGTCGGGGCGTGGACTCTACAAGGTGCGAAAGCGTTCCACAGGGATGCTGGCCCATTTTGACTCCAATGCTTCCCACAATTGTGTCAAGTTGGCTGGATGTCCTTTGGGTGGTTGACCATTCTTGTTACACACGGGAAATTGTTGAGCATGGAAAAACCCAGCAGCATTGCAGTTCGTGGCACAAACCGGCGTGCCTGTCACCTACTACCATACCCCGTTCAAAGACAGAACTTTTGTCTTGCCTACCCATTCACCCTCTGAATGACAGACATACACAAACTATGTCTCAATTGTACCAAGGATTAAAAATATTTTTACTTCTCTCTAACTTCCTGATTTGAAGTGGCTTTAACATGTGACATCAATACGGGATCATAGCTCTCATTGAAAGAGCAGGTGTTCTTAATGTTTTGTACACTCAGTGTAGTTTTCTTGACAAATACTATTACGCTGTAGGCTATATGATCAACAACATTGCAGGTTTTCTGTGAAATTATGAAATGAACTTATTTTTACAGAAACTCGTTACAGAAATGCTACCGTAAGTCATTTGCAGAAACTCGTTACAAATGACGCCGTCATCCATTATTCACCAAATGAATATTTTGAGAGGAAGCAAAAATATTTTAAGCGTGTGTTTTCAGTCTCCATTTCTACTGAATGATGTTTAAGGATCTTTCAACCTAATTAATAATAATGTAAATTTTGGAAACGGACAGAAAGACCTGTGTGAAGGCCAACTTAGACAAACTTGAGGCAATGAAATCCTTTCAGTCCAGATTTAAAAATAAATAAATAGTATTATTTATTAATGATATTATTAGTGGGAATGGTGGAGTTATGTCACACATGCAGCTATTGGAAATATATAGGAATGTTTGCTCAATCCAAAATTACAACCTACTCATTGCAGTATTACTGTAAAAATGGTGGATGCAATTGGAAGGTGGAGAAGGTAGGGAACTTGTTTGTCTGGTATATATTAACAGGGTTTGTACTAGGTGTTTAAAGTACTTTAGAACTCTTAAATTCAAGTACTGGAATAGCTTGAAAAGGGGTCTGAATACTCTGAATGGCTGAAAATTCACAACATTCATTTAAAATGAACCCAACAAATAGCAGTGCTGGCGATTTGGAAGGCCATAGTCAATCAATCAACAATATAATAATAGTTTTTAACTCACAATCTTTTGATTATATTAGGATCCCGTTAGCCGACGCCAATGGCGACAGCTTGTCTTACTGTGGTCCGACATAATAATTTGATATTAAACTGATCGTGGCTGTAAATGTTTTCCTCCTCTTCATCTGAAGAGGAGGTGTGGCATGGATCGGACCAAGATGCGGCATGGTAAGTGTTCATGATGTTTATTTTAAAGACAAACTGAACACTAAAATACAGAAACGTAATGTGAATAACCGAAACTGAAAACAGTACCGTGTGGTGAACAAACACAGACACGGAAACAAACACCCACAAACACACAGTGAAACCCAGGCTACCTAAATATGATTCTCAATCAGAGACAACTAATGACACCTGCCTCTGATTTTTATTTATTTATTTTATTTATTTTACCTTTATTTAACCAGGTAGGCAAGTTGAGAACACGTTCTCATTTACAATTGCGACCTGGCCAAGATAAAGCAAAGCAGTTCGACAGATACAACAACACAGAGTTACACATGGAGTAAAACAAACATACAGTCAATAATAAAGTATAAACAAGTCTATATACAATGTGAGCAAATGAGGTGAGAAGGGAGGTAAAGGCAAAAAAGGCCTTGGTGGCAAGGTAAATACAATATAGCAAGTAAAACACTGGAATGGTAGTTTTGCAATGGAAGAATGTGCAAAGTAGAAATAAAAATAATGGGGTGCAAAGGAGCAAAATAAATAAATTAAATACAGTTGGGAAAGAGGTAGTTGATAGGGCTAAATTATAGGTGGGCTATGTACAGGTGCAGTAATCTGTGAGCTGCTCTGACAGTTGGTGCTTAAAGCTAGTGAGGGAGATAAGTGTTTCCAGTTTCAGAGATTTTTGTAGTTCGTTCCAGTCATTGGCAGCAGAGAACTGGAAAGAGAGGCGGCCAAAGAAAGAATTGGTTTTGGGGGTGACTAGAGAGATATACCTGCTGGAGCGTGTGCTACAGGTGGGAGATGCTATGGTGACCAGCGAGCTGAGATAAGGGGGGACTTTACCTAGCAGGGTCTTGTAGATGACATGGAGCCAGTGGGTTTGGCGACGAGTATGAAGCGAGGGCCAGCCAACGAGAGCATACAGGTCGCAATGGTGGGTAGTATATGGGGCTTTGGTGACAAAACGGATTGCACTGTGATAGACTGCATCCAATTTGTTGAGTAGGGTATTGGAGGCTATTTTGTAAATTACATCGCCAAAGTCGAGGATTGGTAGGATGGTCAGTTTTACAAGGGTATGTTTGGCAGCATGAGTGAAGGATGCTTTGTTGCGAAATAGGAAGCCAATTCTAGATTTAACTTTGGATTGGAGATGTTTGATATGGGTCTGGAAGGAGAGTTTACAGTCTAACCAGACACCTAAGTATTTGTAGTTGTCCACGTATTCTAAGTCAGAGCCGTCCAGAGTAGTGATGTTGGACAGGCGGGTAGGTGCAGGTAGCGATCGGTTGAAGAGCATGCATTTAGTTTTACTTGTATTTAAGAGCAATTGGAGGCCACGGAAGGAGAGTTGTATGGCATTGAAGCTTGCCTGGAGGGTTGTTAACAGTGTCCAAAGAAGGGCCGGAAGTATACAGAATGGTGTCGTCTGCGTAGAGGTGGATCAGAGACTCACCAGCAGCAAGAGCGACCTCATTGATGATTGAGAACCATACTAGGCCGAAACATAGAAATCTCAAAATCATAGAAAAACATAGACTGCCCACCCCAACTCACGCCCTGACCATACTAAATAACGACAAAACAAAGGAAATAAAGGTCAGAACGTGACAGTGGCAGAAGGCAGAGTATGGCATTAGTAATGTAAACACCTTACACCGATTTAAGATGAGCAGAGAAAGTTCTTAATCGAAGTAAGCATATAAGCATACACTGATTACAACACTTGGTTTTCTGGGCAGTCATTTGAATTATTAGGACATGTAAATGCCTTAACCGGAGTTACAGCGGTGCGTTTGATTTGCGCATCTGTTCGTACTATTATGTTCATGTAACCGTGCTGATTGTGGCTGATCAAACCCAAAAGAGCATCTATGGGATGAGATTAAACGGGCTGTTCGCAGCATGAATGCACCACCGTCCGATCTGCAGAAACTGCGTGATGCCAGCATGTGGAATGTTTCTAACACCTTGTAAAATCCATGGCCCGAAGAAGTCGGGCTGTTCTGGAGGCAAAAAGTGGTCGGACCCGGTACTAGATGGGCATACCTAATACACTGGCCAGTGAGTGTAGGTCAGAACTTCACCAGGCATCCATCAGAGATCAAATAAACAAATGAGGTCATGGAAAAAATAAAACACTTCAGCTGGCCCGCAGACCTTTTTAGCGTGGTACAATATACGCTTTGTTATGACAGATAACTCCTTTTGAACACTAACAGTTTAGATTCTTCCTAAGTGCTCACGGTGTTTACTTCGACCTCTTGAACCAGCAAAACGTTAGCACCTTAGTTTAGAAACGAGTAGGCCACACGCGAATGATGGCGGCTAGTTTGGGGGCATAGAGCATAGGATAAAACGTGAATCCAATTTTAAACGCATCAGAGAAACACTTGAGCCTTGTTATGAAAAGTGGTCTCCATTGATAATATCCAGAACATCATGAATAGTACCAGAAACCTATTGGCCAAACACAATGCCAGACAGCCATGATCAATATGGCCGTGTACGTGAAGTTCAGAGATGTTTCCAGGAACCCCTGGTTAAGGGAATAGTACAGTTGTAAACAGAGTACATTAGTTTGCTACTTAATATCCCGAATTATGCTCTCTTACACACTTTAGTACTTACGGGCAATCCACTTTCACTGATGAATTTAAAATACAATGGGTTCACATTCACAGTAATTGCATTGCTAATGATCATTATGCTGTACTGCGAGTCGGTTGTAATTTGTCCGATCCCATGGCGGTAACAGACATTTTGTTTTTCTCACTCATCTCACAGTCATTCAGTTAATAACTTTTGTACATGGATCAGGACTCATAGTTGGCTAACTACAATGTAACTGAGGTAATAAAAACTGATTTGACACGATCTGCTGAAGTTTGTGTGATATGTAAATAAATGAGTGTTTGTCAGCCAGAAGCCATTTCATTTCAAATGCTATTTTACTTTCTTTGTTTCCCTCGTGACAAATTGTCATCACAGAAATGGGCACTTAATGCAAAGTGCATCAAATGAAACAATTGAAGCAGATAACGTCATGGGCTCTGGAAGATGGCTGCAGGTTGTGGCGAGTAGTGGCTTATTGTAATTACGTATGATTCCCTCACTTGTCAGGCGTGCTTGCATCCACATTGTCCCTGACAGGTTCATTTTGCTAAAACTGCGTAACAGCTTGACTGGAGCTGCTTAGCAATGCATATGATAAAACACAAAATCCTGATGGCTCTACACCAAGTCAACAATGGTAACTGGCCGAGTAATTGAATTGTGACTGTCAGCAAATGCAGAGATTTGAATTTATACTGAACAAAAAAATAAAAGCAACATGCAACAATTTCTGAGATTTTCCTGAGTTCAAATCAAGCTTTATTTATACAGGTCATTTCAGACATGGAATGCAACACAACGTGCCTGACAGGAAAAAACTAATCAAAATTAAAACTTAAATATTTACTACACAACAAACAAGAGGATAAACAACTAAAGAATTAGTTGCAGCAGCGTAAAAGAGGGGTTGGGGGGGGGGGGGGGGCAACACAATGCAAATAGTCCGGGTAGCCATTTTGATTACCTGTTAAGGAGTATTATGGCTTGGGGGTAAAAACTGTTGAGAAGCCTTTTTGTCCTAGACTTGGGAGTCCGGTACCGCTTGCCATGCGGTAGTAGAGAGAACAGTCTATGACTGGGGTGGCTGGGGTCTTTGACAATTTTTAGGGCCTTCCTCTGACACCGCCTGGTGTAGAGGTCCTGGATGGCAGGCAGCTTGGCCCCAGTGATGTACTGGGCCGTACGCACTACCCTCTGTAGTGCCTTGCGGTCGGAGGCCGAGCAATTGTCGTACCAGGCAGTGATGCAACCAGTGCTCTCGATGTTGCAGCTGTAGAACCTTTTGAGGATCTCAGGAGCCATGCCAAATCTTTATAGTTTCCTCAGGGGGAATAGGAGCCTGCTTGTAATAAAAGCATAGATGTTTCTCTCTGTATTAGCCAGAGCGAGAAATGGCTGCACCGTGGCAATGTTCATCAGGTGATAAAAGGCTATTTTTGGTCTCCCGGGTGGCGCAGTGGTTAAGGGCGCTGTACTGCAGCGCCAGCTGTGACACCAGAGACCCTGGGTTCGCTCCCAGGCTCTGTTGTAACCGGCCGCGACCGGGAGGTCCGTGGGGCGACGCACAATTGGCCTAGCGTCGTCTGGATTAGGGAGGGGTTGGCCGGTAGGGATATCCTTGTCTTATCGCGCACCAGCGACTCCTGTGGCGGGTCGGGCACAGTGCACGCTACCCAAGGTTGCCAGGTGCACAGTGTTTCCTCCGACACATTGGTGCGGCTGGCTTCCGGGTTGGATGCGCGCTGTGTTAAGAAGCAGTGCGGCTTGGTTGGGTTGTGTATCAGAGGACGCATGACTTTCAACCTTCATCTCTCCCGAGCCCGTACGGGAGTTGTAGCGATGAGAGAAGATAGTAGCTACTAAAACACTATTGGATACCACGAAATTGGGGAGAAAACGGGGTGAAATTTTAAAAACAAAAAGGATATTTTTGTCACATTCCTAATGTGTGACTCGAAATTGAGTTCAGAATCTAAAATAACACCTGATGTTTTTATCTTTATTGCCCGTGAGTTACAGTTCATATAAAGAAATCAGTCAATTAAGAAATTCATTAGGCCCTAATCTATAGATTTCACATGACTGGGCAGAGGCACAGCCATAGGTCGGCCTAGGAGGGCTTAAGCCCACCAACTTGGTAGTCAGAGCCAGCCAATCAGAATGAGTTTTTCCCCACAAAAGGGCTTTATTACAGACAGAAATACTCCTCAGTTTAATCAGCTGTCCGGTTGGCTGGTCTCAGACAAGAAGCCAGATGTGGAGGTCCTGGGCTGGCGTGGTAGCACATGGTCTGCGGTTGTACTGCCAAATTCTCTAAAATGGCATTGAAGGCGGCTTATGGTAGAGAAATGAACATTCAATTATGTCAACAGCTCTGGTGGACATTCCAAAACTTGAGACATCTGTGGCATTGTGTTGTGTGACAAAACTGTACATTTTTAGAGTGGCCTTTTATTGTCCCCAGCACAAGGTTCACCTATGTAATGATCATGCTGTTTAATCAGCTTCTTGATATGCCACACCTATCAGGTGGATGGATAATCTTGGCAAAGGAGAAATGCTCACTATCAGGGATGTATTTGGGTGCAACATTTGAGAGAAATACGCTTTTTCTGTGTATGGAACATTTCTGGGGTCTTTCATTTCAGCTCATGAAACATGGGACCAACACTTTACATGTTGCATTTATATTTTTGTTCAGTTTAGAATAGTTTGAAGCCCTGCGTATATAGCTAATTTCTGACGAACAAAATTATCCCGCAAATGTATTTCTCTATATGCTCACAGTCCATCCTGAAGTCTTATTGACTTACATTTTCTTATTTTACAACTCTGAATTTATTAATGGCACAATTTAAGATATTTAATTAAAATGGCATGTCCAAAGGTACTTAACATAGAGGACAAAGTGTTCTATGAATACCATAAATGGGTCTCTTGATAGATTGCAATCACTTCATGTTAACACTCTCTCTCATCTCTTGATTTGTACTAATTGAACTCGTTAAGGACCTCCCAATTAAGCACATCTCACGAGATGACATTGGCCTTTGAGGGTATGGAAAGGATTACCCCACCTTTCTGTTGCTAATTGATTGCTCAAACACACTGGATTGGAACCCTTAGTGCCACATCACTGGAAAGCCCCATGTGGTTGTTTCACCCCTCCCATAGTTGACTGCATTTATTGAAAATTGCTGTGGATAATAGTGTCTGTGAAATGACTCGCATGCAAATGTAAGATTTATCACAGGATATGGGAAAACTGAATATTTCCTATAGATGAGCGTTGGCATCTAACATGTCTAATTTTGATATTTACACTGCATATTTAATGCGCATTGATATTGTGTTTCTAATGGGAAGGCTTAATATTAGCTAAACGAGCCACCTGTATTTGGCTTTGACAGGGAAATTTGCCTCACCTCAGTCTCCACCTGAACACCATGGGTGTGGTAGCTGTTCAGTCATTAGTGGCGTAGCTCAGCATCCTGTAATCCACCATAATGCAAAAACAGTCGTACAGTAAATAGCTCTTCAGTATTATCCCCTACTTCTTTTTTATCCACCATATATCTCCTCTGTGGGCAGAGAAAGTGCACCGGACAATAATTACACCCCATCCACTGTGGCGCTATTTGTGAGGAAACCAAAAGTGACCTATGTGAAATAGCCACAGGAGCGTCTCTCTAGTCTAGACCCAGATTTAGGACAGTTGGATGGTTCAGACCTTTCAGGCTTACTCCCTAAAAGTATTTGACAGTTTAACAGAGAAAGCAATGATGATTTCAGGTGAAAGATGTAGGCCTACACCATGCTATTACAGATTATAATGGTCCCTCACAATGAAATCGGGGAGTTTATTTCTCTTTCCTTTCTTTCTTCACATGCAATATGTCAGACAGCACTGGGCCGATTTATGACGAAACTTGGGTGAATTACATTTGACCTTACATTTCATTCATTTAGCAGACGCTCTTATTCAGAGCAACTTACAAGAGCAATTAGGGTTTAAGTGCATTGCTCAAGAGCACATAGACAGATCTTTCACCTCGTTGGCTCAGAGACTCAAACCAGCAACCTTTTTGGTTACTGGCCCAACACTTTTAACCGCTAGGCTACCTGCTGATACATGGTGCAGATGGTGGCGCTATAACAAGAGATTGAAAATGCTAACTTTGAAAGGTCACGCCGCTCACTCTGTTTGACCCCAAGTCATGAAATTTGGCACATACTGTACATCTCCTCACAAGGAACACATTTTCCTGAGGGACCCATAAAGTCCACCATTATGGATTTTCCACCAGTTAGAATTTTGTGAAAACACTTAAACGCTACTCTTCTGGACAAAGGTCTCTCAACGCAATATTTTCCAGATTGGTACCTAAACCAACATGGACGCTATTAAACAAAAAAAAACATGAATCATTAAACATTGTCATTAAATCCGTCAAGGATATTCGTATTTTAACAAAATTTGGTACTCATGCTCAGGAATATGAGCTATCTAACCCACGTGATATCTGACACCACCGATTTTTGACGAAACTTGGGTGAAGGATGCTTCTTGCCATAGAGATCGGGCATTTAAAAAATGACACTGATTGGCCCAAGGGGGGAACTGCATCATTCATGGAGGACGACATGTTTACTTACTGTTTCCTTGTTCAATATGCAACTAGCCCCTTATGTAATGGTTATTAACCATTACCAGGGTCCTACTCTACTGCTAAGGCAGAGTTTCTTCCCTGTCAATGATGAGATGGATGGTATATGTCTGTAGAGGGGCATCATATTTAAAGACTTTTTTGGCCCGAGGGATGGTAAGGGAAGGCAAAATGAGCAAAGAACTCTCACTCCATCAAAGAGAGCGATAGATAGATCGTCATCATTTCCCCCCAGCCCTGAGGTCTTCATTACTCTCCACTTCTCTCCCCTCTTCCTCAATGTGTCTCCCACTCCTGGACCATCCCTGTCTGTTCCCTAACTAATTTGTCAGTTGGCCCCAGCAGACTAGGAGATAGCGTTGTCACCAGTGTCGTCTTTATTCCGACTCTCTTTCTCTGAGACCTACCATGTTTTTTGTTCTTCACTTTGCAGTTTTCAGGAATGTCTCCTACACATATTTTTTATTAAATGTCCCATATCCACATTTTGACTGTCTGAGACAGACTATCTGTAGCTTCTCTTCTGTCTGTCCCTCAATGTCCTGTAATTTGTCAGGCTGACTCCTTGGTGGACAGCGACCAAAGCGGGTTTTGGCCTTTGGGATGTTCTTAGGTAGCTGTAACTCAGTCTCAAATGTGCTCTAGATGCTATCTGCTTTTCTGGCACTCCTCCCTGCTTAAGAAAGCAGTGGTACAGACAAGAGTCTCTCGTGTTACAGATGATGACTACAAATGGTAGGGAGTCATCATTGTTCTCCACCGAGGTTGATATGGTAATGCTTTTAGACCTTGATTCAGTGGCTCTTGACGTTTTTTATTTTGTGTGGCTTGAGTCATTATAGTCACCTCTAAGCAAATCTAAATACTGCTTTGGACCACAACCAATAATCATACTATGTTGTGGCACTGCTGAAAGTATAGTTAATTACCTTGCAAGTACAAGAACCCCACCTGTAAATCTACACATTGAAAACACAAGGACCCTCACATTTGCATTGTCAGGCTTCAGGCGCCACACACTTCACATTAAATCCCAGACCAACAGATTTCCCAGACCTAGGGCTGTTACGGTGACCATATTACGGCCACGGCGGTGGTCATGACGGCAGTCAAATTCCATGTGACTTTTTAGTCACGGTAATTAGGCTTCTCCAAGCTCTGATGCTGCTGCTGGTCATTAGTAGCCTGCCAAACTTTCTAACTGCCTGGTACTCAGCAATCTATTGTCCCTCTAATCACTCTGACATCAATGCAAATGCGAAATCTAATCAAACACTTCATGAGAGCCCATGAGCTCATGTTGTGCAACATTTCTATAGGCTATGCAATTGCGTGACAAAACCGAGTGATAGCCTCTATTAAAAAGAGGAGGATCCCATCAGCTAATGAACATGCACCTGTGGAATGGTCGTTAAGACCCTAACAGCTTACAGATGGTAGGCAATTAAGGTCACAGTTATGAAAACGTAGGACACTAAAGAGGCCTTTCAACTGACTCTGAAAAATACCAAAAGAAAGATGCCCAGGGTCCCTGCTCATCTGCGTGAACGTGCCTTAGGCATGCTGCAAGGAAGCATGAGGACTGCGGATGTGTGTCCGTACTATGAGACGCCTAAGACAGCGCTACAGGGTGGCAGGACGGACAGCCAATCGTCCTTGCAGTGGCAGACCACGTGTAACAACACCTGCACAGGATTGGTACATCCGAACAGCACACCTGCGTGACAGGTACAGGATGGTAACAACAACTGCCCGAGTTACACCAGGAACGCACAATCCCTCCATCAGTGCTCAGACTGTCCACAATAGGTTGAGAGGGCTTGTAGGCCTGTTGTAAGGCCTGTTGTAAGGCAGGTCCTCACCAGACACCACCGGCAACAACATCGCCTATGGGCACAAACCCACCATTGCTGGACCAGACAGGACGGGCAAAAAGTGCTTGCAGGTGCCTTGGTGGAAGAGTGGGATAACCTCTCACAGCAAGAACTGGCAAATCTGGTGCAGTCCATGAGGAGGAGATCCCCTGCCGTATGTAATGCAGCTGGTGGCCACATCAGATAATGACTGTTACTTTTGATTTTGAACTTTGTTCAGGGACACATTATTCAATTTCTGTTAGTCACATGTCTGTGGAACTTGTTCAGTTTATGTCTCAGTTGTTGAATCTTGTTATGTTCATACAAATATTTACACATGTTAAGTTTGCTGAAAATAAACGCTTTCCTAATATTAAGCACATTGCTTCACTTTATAACAGGAGCATAGCCTACCTGGCTGACATGAAAATGAACCATGGGAAAAGGGTCCTCGGTTCGCTATTTAAGTGCATAGATGACATGTATTGTTTTCCACAGCCTGTTTTTGAAACAGGTGCATGTTAATGGTCCATTCTAAATGAAAATATCAATTTCATGCATATATTATTTAGTATATGTAAAGACAAGATTAAATTAAGAATAGTTTTATTGGTGACTATATTAGCTGCGAATGATATATTATCACTTGTGAATTATGCCCAGCTTAAGGCAAACAGCACGTGCTTCTTCTTGCGACTTTTTCAAATCATAGTCGCACACCTAATGTAGCCTAGCCCATAGGCCTATAAGTTTTGATAAGGTTTGTATCACTACTAATGTAACCAAATAACTTAATCCGCTTTACAACGAGTGTAGACCCTAACTGGCATACATATGCAGCGCGTGAGTTTGAAGTTTGGGAAGATAATTTTCACCTTAAAAATGCACCTTTTTATAATAAAAGCATTACATGCAAAATCACATTTGTGGTCACTTTTGAGAATGGTGTTTTCCTGCTAATGGAACATTTGTGCTTATAGCCTACTGTCATGTGCGCATTGCTGTGCTTATGTGAACAAATAGCCTAATAGTTTATCAACATTTTAAGCTAAATGTTCACATATGTTGCGTCAGGCTCATTGGTTTTTAGACGCTAGTGGTATTAATTTGGAATCCATCTCATCCCACAACTGTCTCGGACTATGTTTGTAATATTTATTTCTAGCACAGAATAGAATAGCTCAACTTTTGTACTATGGGGGATAGTAGATTGACATAGGCTAGTGCTTTTGCTGTTTGTTAGGCCTACTCATCTTGTTGGCTGACAAAGTAAATGTGGACAGTTCTTCCAATATCTTCAATATGCGCCTCGGAATTGGATAAGGAAGCACGCAGTTGCATCCCTGATGTGTCTGTCTTCACTTGTAGCCCGTGAGAAAGACCTGAGAGCCTTGTGAGTGAGAGGTGCTTCGGCACGCAGCCGGGAGAAGGCAATTTTAATATTCAACCCAAGGGCACAACGGCCACTGGCTGCAATAGGCATGGATTTTATTAAGGGGCATTACGGCCACACAAAGGGGATGCAGACGGGAAATTCGAGGCATTATCAAGTGCTTGTCAAATTCTAAATGAGAGACTGATGACGCCTGGGAAAGGAACCAAAGGGCGTGACATATATAGGGAAGGTAATCAGCGAAGCGATGGAGTCCAGGTGAGTCTGTCAATGCGCAGGTGCGAGTAACGTTGGTGACAGGTGTGCGACATAATGAGCAGCCTGGTGACCTTGAGGCCAGAGAGGGCGCACACGTGACAAAATCAAAACATAATGTTTATCAAAACTAAAGTTACATAAATAACTAAATAACTAAATTAAATTATAAATAACTAAATTAAGCATATAAGCATATAGGAGTACCTATATCTTTGTGAACCGCTCAACACTGTCATGACTGTCCTGATCAGGTCAGGTTACAGGAGACCACAAACCTACAGATTATCTCTCAACCCCAATAGAGGAGGAGAGATCTAGGGGTCTGAAGATGTGGTTTTTTTTTGACCCCTCATGCCCCTGGTAAATCTCAGGCCACAGACAAATTCCTTTGTCCTGTTACTATGGAGAACCAACCTCAGAACATTAAACATGAAATAAAGGGACTTTGGAACAATGGTTTTCGTCAGCCACAATGGTGGTCATGATGATAGATGGAATATGAAAATGTATGTCATTTTTGTTTTGTTATTAAAGGTTAATAGATTACGTTATTACAAAAACATTGTAACGTGAAGAGTTTTCCTAGTATATGTTTGATGTTTATACATTGTACGTTGTATGGAAAATATCAAAATCAAAGAGAACGTTTTGGGGAAGATGAAATGTGAAGTTAGTTGTCTAAAATTGGATTTGAGTCAAATCTAGACCTTGCCCTCTTAACTCGGTACGCCCAGAGAATTGCCCTAAAGGCAGTTACGCCCACTTCTGACCAAAGGGTATAAAACCTGTGAATAAAGAATTTCCAGTGAAGACTACGTGACCCAAGCTGCAGCCAAGGTCTAAAAAGTAAATGAACCCAGAACGCAACACAAGTTTGAAGACAAAGAAATCCTTTTCTACCCAAGCTACAGATGAGTAGCTGTGTCTAAGCGGGTGAATTCAAGCCGGACCCCCTTAGCATCCAATCCCAGCGAATCGTGGTATCTAAATGGTTTCATTCCTATGCTGTGAGCTCTGAGCTACAGAGCTGTCTGTCCTCGGAAGACCCCTTCCATAGCAAGGGTGAGGGAACAGACTCCTAAGCCAAAAGGACACTGACATCGTGAGGACGACCAGAAAGGTTCGCCGGAGAAGTGCATCATCGAGCAGCCTGAACGGTCCATGCGGAGGATCCACAGCGAACTTCCCCACGTAATTTCATCATTATATTCTGACCCATAAGAGCAGCAGTTTGGGGCAAGGCTAGGGTTAGATTAAGCATAGCTGACAAATTCACCCAAATGTATATTTCTCTCATGTACTTTCTTTTTTCTCTCTCTTTGAACACGCGCCATAGTGTGTTGGCCCGTTATACTAAGTTCTAATCAATAGCCTATAATGTGTTTTGTCTATCTTTTATCATTTTAGCTTTTTAGTAAATACATATTCAACTAAGATTGGTGTGGTACGAACTCATTGGTGAGACCCGGGTCCATGCAGATTCACGGACTATATGACGTAGAGATGGTAGAGGTAACTGGTTAATTAACGGCTGTTGTAAAATCGATATTGTGATATTCTTTGAGTTAATTTGGGAAATAGAAACTCAATAAAAACTAATTTTCCCATGGTGCCCCAGGTTAATGAGTTAATAATTGGTTAACAGGTTAATGAGTTAATAATTGCTCTATTCAGTTAATCATTCGATGAGCAACAGTCGTCACATTAACTAATATAACATCACGACAACACAGAATAGCTGCATGTGTGCACTCCCACAAAACGTTTGGAGAAAATATCCTTTCTATTTTATTCAGCTATGTTCAATTGTGTTCTACATACTATAAAATAATGCCACAGAATTCTAAGCAAATCTTATCTGCTAAATGAACTAGTGTAACCCACAGCCATGTCATAGCCAGGTCATGGCCTAACACAAGGACAACTCAGAGTATGTTATTCTGTTCTTCTGAAATACACTACATTTTCTTTCTATCATGTTTCTTTAGACCTGTCTACAATAAATAATCGATTTATTGCGACAGTGTAGGCTATATTACATTGATTTATTAGACTTTTTAAAATGTAGATGCTACAGAGGTCTGCATCAGTGGCTTGTAGGCTATGAGTGGAAGCCAGGAGATGCTAAATGTGTTTATGTTAATTAACAGTCAATTACCGTGAGACCGCAAGTTATCTGCTGGACAATCACTGGCTTACAACAATTCATGACCGCCAGACCCACATATGGCTGTGCATTATATTTGATTAGCCTGATCTGGCGACCTTGCCCGTAATCAGACTCTGATACCCTGCCAGAGGTGAAAACCCCCGTAAAAGACTGCACTGGACATTAACAGACATAAAGACGCGCAACCCAACAAAGAAAAGCCGAGACCGCTTTTAACAACCCAAAACGACCAAATGAAAAGGAGAGGCAGGATAACAAAGCATTATCTCTCTAGTGGAACCTGGAGCCATGCCAACAATCGCCCTCTTTGCTCTCTATTCGAGATAGCTCTGGAAAAGTTGTCTAAAGTTGCCCAAAGATAAGTTGTCCATTACAGCCTCTCCTCAGCAGTAGGCTTCGTAAATGGACAAAGAAAGCCGTGTCTACCCTTATCTGCGTGTCATTCGTCTTACAGAATGGCTGCTTCTGATACTGCGATAGGACATCTGAAGCATAATGGCACATATAAATAAATACAAATCCCACAAGGAGGAATGAATTTGACTCTGCAAGTTTCTTTGTAAAGCTCAAGTACCACATCAACCAGTTTCTACTGTTGGGGATTATATCAATATTCTGTGATGGAATAACCATTTGCAAATGAGCTATAGTAGGAGACTGAGACATGGAAGTGAATGCAAAAAGATCAGTGACTGCAGATGAGCATTAGAAATAGCCCAAATTCAATGCCCTTCCCTGCATGCAAAACTGCATAGAAAATCATACCTGGAGTATCAAGTACTGCTCTGACACTTAATTCATATGATTATCCATATGGTTCAGTATTGTCTAGTTTTAGGTCGACAAAATGTCCAAAGTCTTTGCGTGCATACATAACCATCCCAGATTCAAATGAACACACGGATGAACACCATATGGCTTCTCCTCAATGGCCCACGGGAGCAGGTGAGCTAACATTCGCAAACTGTCATAGCAGTTTAGCGAGCTCGGAGGATACTAACCTGGCTCATTTCTGAAACAGCTCAGTGCATTAAACTCCAAATGTCACTGATAACACCGTTGTCTCGAAAAAGGCATCGCTTTGCCTTCAGAGCTATCGGTACCCAAAAGCTTTCCTTCCCAAGACAGTTTGACAGGCTCTTCCTTTATCATCTCAGAAAATGTTTCCTTTTTTTAGAGGACGTGCTTTGCCCTTCCCCATAAAGCTTGGGAAAAGCACACCCCAGGGGTTGTTGAGTGTTGGGGGTTAAATCCACGACATATTGAACGATCCATCACATGAAGGTGATTGATCTGCTTAGTGTGTAATGTTACACTTTTGATACAATCGGCTCTTATGGGTGCCGCTATTGGTTGGAATGGCTTGTTTGTCACATTGGGTTTCATGACCTTGTGATTTTAACATTGACAGTAAAGAGATGGGATACTTTTGAAAATAGATGTATCTTAGTGTAACATTTATCTTACATTATCTTTATGATATGGCCATGTACTCTTCTAATATCCACCCAGCACGTCCAGATGGGGACTGGCCACCACTCAGAGCCTGGTTCCTCTCTAGGTTTCTTCCTAGGTTCCTGCCTTTCTAGGGAGTTTTTCTTAGCCACCGTGCTTCTACATCTGCATTGCTTGCTGTTTGGGGTTTTAGGCTGGGTTTCTGTATAGCACTTTGTGACATCTGCTGATGTAAAAAGGGCTTTATAAATACATTTGATATGTCAAGGCATGTATTTTAACCAGAATGCATGTGTCTTGTGTCAAAAAAACATGTTTATATGACCTATTAGCTCCTTTTGGTGTCAGGAGTGAATTACAACAAGGTTAGAGCTTAAGATGTGATAATGTATACGTATTGTACTCCGAGGTGACTTTCTACACTGAACAAAAATATAAACGCAACATGCAATAATTTCAAAGATTTTACTGAGTTACAGTTCATGTAAGGAAATCTGATGCCGGATGTGGAGGTCCTGGGCTGGCGTGGTTACACGTGGTCTGTGGTTTGAGGCCGGTTGCACGTACTGCCAATTTCTCTAAAATGACGTTGGAAGCGGCTTATGGAGGAGAAATTCACATTCTGTTCTCTGGCAACAGCTCTGGTGGACATTCCTGCAGTCAGCATGCCAATTGCACACTCCCTCAAAACTTGACATCTGTGGCATTGTGTTGTGTGACAAAACTGAACATTTTAGTGGCCTTTTATTGTCCCCAGCACAAGGTGAACCTGTGTAATGATCAAGCTGTTTATTAAGCATCTTGATATGCCACACCTGTCGGGTGGATGGATTATCTTGGCAAAGGAGAAATGCTCACAAACAGGGATGTAAACAAATTTGTGCAAAATATTTGAGAGAAATAACCTTTTTGTGCAAAAGGAACATTTCTGGGATATTTTATTTCAGCTCATGAAACATGGGACCAACACTTTACATGTTGCATTTTATATTTTTGTTCAGTATACAGCCAAGTTTATAGTTAGCTAATGTTAGCTAGCTAGCTAACTAACTATCTTATATCAGTAATCCCAAATATGCCTAAACGTGTAACAACGTTAGCCGTCACCTTGAGGTTTGATGGGGTTAGGATAGTTCGCGCACCCCCCTATCAAGCCTAGCTAGCCCTACTGTCTACTGGCCAAATTAGCACATTTTCTTAAGGAGAAGTTTATCTAAAGTTCCATGCATAACACTTGTATTTTCATCAACATTTATGATGAGTATTTCTGTAAATTGATGTGGCTCTCTGCAAAATCACCAGATGTTTTGGAACTACTGAACATAACGCGCCAATGTAAACCCAGATTTTTGTATATAAATATGAACTTTATCGAACAAAACATACATGTATTGTGTAACATGAAGTCCTATGAGTGTCATCTGATTAAGATTCATCACTAACCTTTGATGATCTTATCTCTATTTCTGCATTTTGTGACTCCTCTCTTTGGCTGGAAAAATGGCTGTGTTTTTCTGTGACTAGGCGGTGACCTAACATAATCGTTTGGTGTGCTTTCGCTGTAAAGCCTTTTTGAAATCGGACACTGTGGTGGGATTAACAACAAGTTTATCTTTAAAATGGTGTAAAATACTTGTTTGAGGAATTGTAATTATGAGATTTCTGTTGTTTTGAATTTGGTGCCCTGCACTTTCACTGGCTGTTGTCATATCGATCCCGTTAGCGGGATCTAAGCCATAAGAAGTTTAACAGCTTCTCACTTTTTTGTTTCTCCATTTGTCAGTTCGTCCACACCGTTTACACACTCATTTGTCGCAACCAAATTGAAAAATAGCAGTTTATAGTGTCTGATATAATGATATGGATTTTATGTTTGTCAAATTATTGAGCATGTCCTCAAACTCAAATAAATATTCAGAAATGGTCCTTATTTAGCATATCAAGATCCTGATATGGACCTCAGCCAGGAGCATATACATTATATGTGCTGAGAAAATATACTAAACTCAGCCAAAAAAGAAATGTCCCCTTTTCAGGACCCTGTCTTTCAAAGATAATTTAACAACATCACAGGCAACAACATTGCCTATGGGCACAAACCCACCGTCGCTGGACCAGACAGGACTGGCAAAAAGTGATCTTCACTGACGAGTCACGGTTTTGTCTCACCAGGGGTGATGGTCGGATTCACGTTTATCGTCGAAGGAATGAGCGTTACACCGAGGCCTGTACTCTGGAGCGGGATCAATTTGGAGGTGGAGGGTCCGTCATGGTATGGGGCGGCGTGTCACAGCATCATCGGACTGAGCTTGTTGTCATTGCAGGCAATCTCAACGTTGCGCGTTACAGGGAAGACATCCTCCTCACTCATGAGGTACCCTTCCTGCAGGCTCATACTGACATGACCCTCCAGCATGACAATGCCACCAGCCATACTGCTCGTACTGTGAGTGATTTCCTGCAAGACAGGAATGTCAGTGTTCTGCCATGGCCAGTGAAGAGCTCGGATCTCAATCCCATTGAGCACGTCTGGGATCTGTTGGATCAGAGGGTGAGTGGTAGGGCCATTGCCCCCAGAAATGTCTGGGAAGAGTAGGTTGGTGGAAGAGTAGGGTAACATCGCACAGTAAGAACTGGCAAATCTGGTGCAGTCCATGAGGAGGAGATGCACTGCGGTACTTAGTATCTGGTGTGGCCACCAGCTGCATTGACTTCTGATTTTGACCTCCCCCTTTGTTCAGGGACAAATTATTCAATTTCTGTTAGTCACATGTCTGTGGAACTTGTTCAGTTCATGTCTCAGTTGTTGAATCTTGTTATGTTCATACAAATATTTACACATGTTAATTTTGGTGAAAATAAATGCAGTTGACAGTGAGAGGACGTTTCTTTTTTGGCTGAGTTTATGTTGGCCTACTTCCAGTATTTGTCAACATGTAGAGAAAATATGATGTCAACATGGCCTATCTAATGAGTAAATATCCGGCCATACTATGTATGATATCCGAAGGGAATCCAAAAATGATATCTGCACGAAACAAAAATATGGACTTCATATGTCCAATTATTCAGCATGTGCTGAAAAATCTGAAATGCATCTGAAATCGTCCTTATTTTCAGCATATCAAGAAGCAGTTTAAGATCCCGATTTGAACCTCAGCCAAGAGATGTATATCTGGACTCAATATAGTTTCCTATCTTGAATGTGCTGAGAAAACACATGCAATGTATAGGATGTCACGTACATGCTATTCCGGATATGGACTCATTCGATATCCAGAGATACATGTACGTGACATACTATGCATTACGTATGAAATGTCCATCCTCACAAATTCAGAATCCAGGTGTGTCATTTAGACATAATATTGGGATTACTCCGAATATCACACATGGGCAATGTCATTGAAGGGTTTTTCTTTATTTTTGTACTATTTTCTACATTGTAGAATAATAGTGAAGACCTCAAAACTATGAAATAACACATATGGAATCATGTAGTAACCAAAAAAAGTGTTAAACAAATCAAAAAATATTTTATGAGTTTCTTCAAAGTAGCCACCCTTTGCCTTGATGACAGCTTTGCACATTCTTGGCATTCTGTCAAAAAGCTTCACCTGGAATGCTTTTCCAACAGTCTTGAAGGAGTTTCACATATGCTGAGCACTTGTTGGCTGCTTTTCCTTCTCTCTGCAGTCCAACTCATCCCAAACTATCTCAATTGGTTTGAGGAGGGCTGCTTGTGGAGGCCAGGTCTGTTGAGGTGGGCTGATTGTGGAGGCCATGTCATCTGATGCAGCACTCCATCACTCTCCTTGATCACAGATCATTCGTTCACCTATACAGCGTCTCACAAAGACAGTGATTGGAACAAAATAAATCTCAAATTTGGACTCCAGATCAAAGGACAGATTTCCACTGGTCTAATGTCCATTGCTCATGTTTCTTGGCCCAACAAAGTCTCTTCTTATTATTGGTGTCCTTTAGTAGTGGTTTCTTTGCAGCAATTCGACCATGAAGGCCTGATTCACGCAGTCTCCTCTGAACAGTTGATGTTGAGATGTGTCTGTTACTTTAACTCTGAAGCATTTATTTTTGGCTGCAATTTCTGAGGTTGGTAACTCTAATGAACTTATCCTCTGCAGCGGAGGTAACTCTGGGTTTTCCTTTCCTGTGGCGGTCCTCACTAGAGACAGTTTCATCATAGCGTTTGATGGTTTTTGCGACTGCACTTAAAGAAACTTTCAAAGTTCTTGACATTTTCCGGATTGACTGACCTTCTTGTCTTAAAGTAATAATGGACTGTTATTTGTCTTTGCTTATTTGAGCTGTTCTTGCGATGATATGGACTTCGTCTTTTACCAAATAGGGCTATCTTCTGTATACCACCCCATATCTTGTCACAACACAACTGATTGGCTCAAACACATTAAGGAAAGAAATTCCACAGATTAACTTTTACAAGGCACAACTGTTAATTGAAATGCATTCCAGGTGATTACCTCATGAAGCTGGTTGAGAGAATGCCTAGAGTGTGCAAAGCTGTCATGAAGGCAAAGGGTGGCTACTTTGAAGAAACTCATAAAATATTTTTGGATTTGTTAAACACTATTTTTGGTTACTACATGATTCCATATGTGTTATTTCATAGTTTTGATGTCTTCACTATTGTTCTATAATGTAGAAAATAGTCAAAATAAAGAAAGGTGTGCCCGGACTTTTGACTGGTACCGTATATTTATATTTATTTTAAGGTAAATTTTATGTCATTTTATCCTTTACTGGATAGAAGAGAGACGGTGGAAAATAGTATTTTTTTTGCTGAAATAGCAGTGGGCAGTACTCGAACCCATGCTGCAGTAGTAAGCTATGATATGCTAAGATATGTAATCCAGAGGCAGTGCTGCACATATAGCGTCCATAGGCCACACGGAACGTTTTTGAATGTTCGTATTTTTTGACCGGAGGTAATGCATTGGAAAGTTATTTTTCTCTTTGCTTTGTTTGTAGTTCTCTCTCCTTCACTCTCTCTTTTCTCTTCACCTCTATCCTCGTCCTCCTCCTCCTTCCCTTCAGCAGGCAGTGATGTTTAGTATTCTCTTGGCCTTCCCAATACCCTTGAAGTGTGTGTGTGTGTGTGTGTGTGTGTGTGTGAAATAAGGCAATGTCTGCTCACTGTTTGCTGCTGTTAGACTGACAGTAAGAGGTTCGGTATCTGGCAGAACTTGGCAAGAGACACTACAGTATTAGCCTATTTCATACAATATCATTCATCTTTGCTCCATGTCTCGTCACAGAATCTCAAAATCACCAAAATGTGATGTTTTTTTTGTTGATATTTTTTATTTTTTGGTTGTGTTCTTACATGTATTATCCTTTTTGGAATACCAGTACCAAAACAGAAGCTGCCTATTACATACTCTATCCTGACTGTTAACATCCCATGACGTCAGCAGGGCTTCCAAGACGTCAGCAGGGCTTCCAAGACGGCAGCAGGGCTTCCAAGACGGCAGCAGGGCTTCCAAGACGGCAGGCTCCACACTGCTCTTGTAACGATGTGAGCTATCAGCACGGTTGTCGTCTTGGCAATTTCCATTCAGGCAAACATGACTGGTCTTGAGGGTGTCCTGACTGTACGTATATGGGCTTGGAATGTGATGGTCATGGATCGTATACATTATGTGTGTATTTCGAGGAACAGAAGATCCTAATTTAACGATCTATAAAAAGTTACTTGCATGTCTGGTCAAAGATGAGAGATTGCTGTTACTATAATGCTACACGCAAACAAAATTGTGTACACTAGTTGGTATTATTTTGCCAGTGGTTCAGATTGGCTCAGGTTTGTGTGAAGGGAACCACTGACTATCTCAGTCTGTATTGTCAGAGATAGACCAGAGAACTCAATTGTCCTCATGTCACTTGAAGCATCCCAGAAAGCAGTGCATCGACAAAAATGGCCTGTCCTTAAAATACTCCAGTAGAACTTCAGTGAATCACAACTGCATGGGAATTTGCTGTAAACGTTTAAAAGGCCCTTTTTGTTTATCGGAAACACAGCTGGAATTGGAAACCAGGCACTGGGTGAGAGGTGACCGAGCTGCACAGATTCTCAACCCAAATTCTCCCTTGGAGAAAATGGTGCACTCTGAGAGAGAAATTCTCTCTCTCTCCATGTAACTTTTCGAACCTCGCTGATTGAAATGCCTCCTATTGAATGCTCTTGATTAGGGCTGCACACCTTCAGGTATTGGCTGGCTCATTCATCGTGGACTCTTGAGAGGGTGAAGCAGCAGGCACATAGGAAGGGTGTTGTTTTTATTTTTCAGTTTTAGGTTAAGAGTTTTAAGTTGATGTTGGTGTTCTAGTCCAGATCTGGACTCCAATGTAGTTTGTCTTTCTTTTTACAAGAACATGGTAAGTTGATATATAGCCTTATTTCTTTCTAACACTGCATTTGGTCAGTGGTGATTAAATGTTTATTAGACATGCTAAAGTTGTCCTTCATTATGACATCATGTGATACTTTAATTTTGCATTAATGTTGTTCTTACTGGGTACATTTGTTGGGAGCTTTGACCGACGGTGTGAATTTAATCCACAGCTTTTGAGGATTTGACAGAAAGGATGTCTCTAATTTGTTCAAAAACACTTTTCTACGTGGAAACAGTCCCTGTGCTCCTCATCTCTGTCCTAAAATAATGTACTTCATAGTCACGCGCCGGCGAGAGCAGAGGTCGGAGTCCTCAGAGGCGACAACGACACTTGCGGAAAAGAGCTCTCCACTCGGAGCGACATTCCCAAAATAGGCCTGCCTGTTCTGTGTGCACGGAATGACCTTTGGAACTCTACCCTCATTTCACAGTAGATTTCAGCCACCTCATTTCATACCTGAATGCTCAAGCCTCCCCAATGTTAGTCAGACACATAGTGAATCCTAGGCCTCACAGCACCCAAACTACCCATTTGACAGCCTTGAAATAATATCACTGAAAAGGGACAGTTTTTTCAATTGATAGCAGGGCATGTGAGAATTGATTTAGGAGTTGATCGTGGTCTGAGTTAATGACTGTCTCTTTTGACTGGGGAAAACATTGGCATTGATCGATGTGCGTAATTGAGGCTTAGGCTAATTAGCGGGCGACGTTGATGTGCTCGTCCTGGTAAGTTGGTCGTGATGTCATCAGAACACTAGTGCCGACGCTGTTTTGAGCGACTAAAATATGATGGGCGCCGCCCATCAGTCATTATCAAGCCAGATGAGATAACCTTGGCTCCCTGGCTGTTATTACCTTTAAATTAGGTTCCAGCAACATGCAGGAAGCCCCTTTCCTGGCTGCCCCTGTTAACCAGATTCTCCCAGCCTCTCCTCATATCACTCTCTGATCCTCACTCAATATTCCTCGTCTCTCTTTCCGTCTCATTTTCTCACTCTCTCACCTTGGCTTCTGTACCTACACTACCAGTAAACAGTTAGGACACACCTACTCATTCAAGGGTTTTTCTTAATTTTGACTATGTTCTACATTATAGAATAATAGTGAAGACATTAAAACTAAGGAAATAACACATGGAATCATGTAGTAACCAAAAAAGTGTTAAACAAATCAAAATATTTTTTATATTGGAGATTCTTCAAAGTAGCCACCCTTTGCCTTGATGACAGCTTTGCACACTGTTGAAATTCTCTCAACCAGTTTCATGAGGTAGTCACATGGAATGATTTCAATTAACAGGTGTGCCTTGTTAAAGTTAATTTGTGGAATTTCTTTCCTTCTTAATGCATTTGAGCCAGTCAGTTGTGTTGTGACAAGGTAGGGGTGGTATACAGAAGATATCCCTATTTGGTAAAAGACCAAGTCCATATTATGACAAGAACAGCTCAATATAGCAAAGAGAAACAACAGTCGATCATTGCTTTAAGACATGAAGGTCAGTCAATCCTGTAAGATTTCAAAAACGTTGAATTTTTCAATCAAGAGCTATGATGAAACTCTCTCGAGTGAGGACCGCCACAGGAAAGAAAGACGCAGAGTTACCTCTGCTATAGAGCATAAGTTCATTAGAGTTACCAGTCCAAAAAAATGCTTCAGAGTTCAAGTAACAGACACATTTCAACATCAACTGTTCAGAGGAGACTGTGTGAATCAGGCATTCATAGTCGAATTACTGCAAAGACACAACTACTAAAGGATACCAATAAGAAGACGCTTGGGCCAAGACACACGAGCAATGGACATTAAGCCGGTGGAAATCAGAGATTTTTGGTTCCAACTGCCGTGTCTTTGTGAGACGCAGAGTAGGTGAACGGATGATTTCCGTATGTGTGGATCCCGCCGTGAAGCATGGAGGAGGAGGTGCGATGGTGTGGGGATGCTTTGCTTGTGACACTGTCAGTAATTTATTTTAAAGCATACTTAACCAGCATGGCTACCATAGCATTCTGCAACGATACGCCATCCCATCTGGTTTGCGCTTAGTGGGACTATCATTTGTTTTTCAACAGGACAATGACCCAACACACCTCCAGCCTGTGTAAAGGCTATTTGACCAAGAAGGAGAGTGATGGAGTGCTGCATCAGATGACCTGGTCTCCACAATCACCTGATCTCATCCCAATCGAGATGGTTTGGGATGAGTTGGACCGCAGAATGAAGTAAAAACAGCCAACAAGTGCTCAGCATATGTGGGAACTCCTTCAAAACTGTTGGAAAAGCATTCCAGGTGAAACTGGTTGAGAGAATACCAAAAGTGTGCAAAGCTGTCATCAAGGAAAAGGGTGGATACTTTGAAGAATGTAAAATATATTTAGATTTGTTTAACACTTTTTTGGTTACTACATGATTCCATATGTGGTATTTCATAGTTTTTATGTCTTCACTATTATTCTACAATTTAGAAAATAGTTCAAATAAAGACAAACCCTGGAATGAGTAGGTGTGTCAAAACGTTTGATTGGTATTGTATATCTTCTCCCTTCCCTCCCTCTCTCACCCTCCCTTTATCGCACTCTCTCGCTCTTTCTCGCGCTCTCTCTTTCGCTCGTGTCTCTCTCTCCCCCCCACCCACCCACTCATCCGGTCTTTTTCTCTCTGCCCTATGTACCTCAATCTATCCCTACATATCCCCCCCTTATCCCTCTCTCGCGAGCTCTTTGTTTCTCCCCTCTCTCTGTCTCTCCTGGGAATCATATTCCATTCAAATAACACCGCCATCTCTGGTTATAGTGCATTGCGGCGTGATATGACAGGCCCGTAATCTGCTGTTCTGTCATTGCTGATTCATTGAGGTAGACACTTTCCCACTACTACTTTCCCCACCTCCCCTTCTCTCTCCTCCTCCCTAGGGCCAAACAGGCCCCTCCCCCCTTGGCGAGGGCAAAACATCCACAGATGGTGCTGAGAAGAGTGAGCATCCAGCGTAGTACTGGAGCAAGAGAGGCAGAGAGAGGTGGAGAGATACTACACAGACAAAGTAAGAGGTGGAGAGCTACTGTACAGACATAGCTAGAGAGAGGGGTGGAGAGAGAATAACCTCAGTTGTAAACGAGAAGCTTCAGTGAGGAAGACAAAGAGGAAAGAGACACTGCAGAGAAAAAGAGAGAGGGCAATAAATACAGAGTAGCCCTGTGGGGACCAAGAGGTAAACTGACCCTGACAGAGCGCTCGCTGCGCTGCCAGCCCCCGGAGGCACCAGAGGAGCCCTGAGAGATTTGTCACATTAAGAAGAGCCCCCCAGTGCTCTCCACACACACATGAGCCTACCGCGGCCGCCTCTCTCTCTCTCTCTCTCACACACGCACACACCAGACCACAAGCCGGGGAACGTAGCCGGACAGAGGTGTGGAGTGGACTGGATGACAAGAGGAGAGGAAAGTCACTGTTTCACTCAAAAGCCTAGAGGGAGGACCAAGAGGATTACACCCTGAAAAGGAGTCTCCATTCCCCTCGTGCCGCTCACCCCTGACCCCCGAAGCAATCATGAGCAGCTGCAGGAAGAGGTGCAAGAGGGAAATGTTTAAATTTGCCCAGTACCTGTACAGACTCGTCACGGGCACGCTCCATGCAGGTAAAGTTTCTGAGGGGCTTTGTGCAATCACTTCTCTTCTACTGTGTGTTGTGTGGACACTAACTTTCCATTGCTTTCTTAGTCCTGCTGAGGAGGGATGTAGCCGAACAGTTGTGGTAATCTTGGACGTGACGTTGGTTGCTGTATTCTTGGAAGCTGCTTCTAAATGTGCTCATGTATGGTCACTTGCTTCAAGGTGCAAAGCAGAGCCAAAGCTTCCACAGACTCATAAAACTGCCACTTTCAGAGCTATCAGGCATTTATTTCTTGCCATTCCTTGTGGTGTCTAGCTGATGTATACAAGTATGACTCTGGGTCAAGTTACAGTGAAAAAATACCACAGTTGGTGTTTGCTTATTACATGTTCCAGATCATTGGGTGTTTGCACGTGTGTGTATCAGAGAGAAAGAGAGCAGAAAAGAGAGCAACAGAGCTGAAGACAGAAAGAGGGTGAGGAGGCGGTTGGAAGGGACTGAAAGAGTCTTTATCTCGTCACCTTGGACAGGTGCCTGAAAATATGCCACTCATCACTAGTAGTGTACAACCCTTCCAGCATGCCTGAGCTGCACCGCACAAATGGGATGTTAGTCATTGAGGACCGTTTACACAGCTTCGTCAAAGAATCCCAATTATGTTGCATTTTGATTGTTTTGTTACAGATCAATCTGTGCATCTGTGACAACACAACCTTCTGTCATACCTGGCTGTAATTGATTTATTGAACACTTATAGCGTTTTACTTTCTATGCAGTAGCCTATATGTTATGCTACTTTCTTGAATTTGTCACCCTGTTTGTTCCAGTGTATGAGCCACAGAGTTTATTCATGGGTGAAGCGTATTCTTGGTCATTAAAAGTGACTGAAGTTTAATTCTCGTGAATATATTAATCAAGTTGCAAAGTGACCTTGGTCAATGTGTTTGCTGGCTCCTCAGCGAACCTCGACAGGTAAATTATACAGCCATACTGCATCAGGGAAATAATTCCCAAAGTAACTTCCTTGTTCGCATGATTTAGGTGTGATTTGCAAAACTGTGACTATATTAACAGACTGATTGTAACTTCAGTACTACCTGAACTCTCAGGTCTGAGCTTTAGTGATTGGACTGATGGTGAACCAATGAGATTTAAAGAGATGACATTGGATTATATTGGATTACAGCGCATTAAGATGTGACGAGTTACACACGGAATAAAGGTTACCTGTAGTAGCATGTGGATATAACATGATCTATAGATACTGTAAGCATACAGTATTCATAGAATGTGCTTGTATACATTATTCATGAAAGGGTGTGTTTGTTTATACCTATCAGTCAGTCAGTCAGTTGATTTTCATGTATTAGGAAGACACTGGCTTTTGTAACGACCGGAGTACATTGTCAACTCTCTATGGTCTCTCTGGGCTAGGACACATAATATCCCTGTTTTTTTTTAGAACATTAATTTGGCTGCCTCACAGAGGTTCATTGTCTCGCCAGTCGCGACGTGGACGATAGTGTTGTCACGATACCAGAAGTTTGACTACGATACCAGGTTTAGTATCACGATGCCGTCACGAAACTCGATTCAAAAAACGATACCGCAACAAAAAGAAAGGTGTATTAGCCAAAGTCACAGAATGGCACTTGATCCAGACAGATACTCAGCTACTGCTCTGTTCAATTGTTGGGCATCTTTTGAGTTCAACATCATTACAGTTGAACTTTTTTGTTGTTACGACATCCATGTATGCATTAATGAATCGATTATTCAATCATACAATCAATTTGACCAATCTAACTACAAAAGAACAACATGGTTATAATTTATTTGAATGGTAAATCTCTATTGATAAACTGGGTCTATTCATAGTAGAGGTGAATGCATATGATTCAATAGGAGTGTGTGCATGCATTGAGTTATTGAGCTTGTTTTACCTGATTTAATGGGGCTACTGATGACAAACAAACCCTTCCATTTAGGACTTATTTTATTGGCAACTGCTACTAGAACATTATTTTATTGTACTGATCAACAGCAATTGTGTTGAAGAAGCGATCTCATATTTTATAAAAGTGTGTGCTGTATATTTAAGAAAGTAATGACATCATTAGCAGGGCTGAATGTGGCTGTGGAATCAGACTTTGTAGCTATGGAATCTAGTGGAAATCAGACGGGAAGCGAGGGAGACAAAGAAGTGAATTAATAGTTAGCCTACTATTAAAGCTGGAAGCTACCGGTATCATCTTACATTGTAAAAGTGTGCTAGCCTGCATTGTTCATTACTGTTCGCAAAACAATGTCAGTCTTAATATTTCAAGATTATTCAAGTTGGGAGCTAACAATGCAGCCCAGACAGCTCTAGCAAGGAATGAGAAGGTGGAGCAGGCACTGCTCTTCACGCTATAAAAGGGATGGTCTGATATACAGACGTGATCCTCTCAATCACGTGAGACAAAAGTACCGATCATTACAAAAACAATTGTACCAAGTTGTTTTTTATTTGTATCGAGAAAGTCCCGAAGTTTCGGGTATACCGCGTGTATGAGGACGCCCTAAGCATTGAAGAGGTGCTAAATTAAAATGCTAATGACCACCAGAGGCAAATGTGCACCTTCTGAAGTGCTAATTAGAATGGCATGTACTTAAATGAATAGCTGCTCCATACTCATTGCAAATGCTCAGGAATATATATATATATATATATATATATATATATATATATATATACACATTTATACATGTAGAGGACATGTCAGCATTGGGGAGTTTAGCGGTTCAGTACATGACTGGATTTGGTTAGCTACAAACATCTGGTTGTGGCCATGGTCAACTTGGTCAACAACAACAAGTGCTCCGGCACGTTCTTGCTGATCTTGGGGAGATGTCATGATAGGTGTTCTCCACCAATGGGCAGCCTCGCAGCGAGATGTCAAAAGTGTGCTCCACCGACGGCCAGGGTGTAGGATGGTATTTTCCACTCAATTACACCACTCAATGATGTGGTCAGTCACCATGGGAGGTATGGAGCGTAGAGAGAGGATCATCTCCTCTCCTCCAAGCGCATATTTGTTTCCATACCAACAGGTATTCATTGAAGCATAGATGTTATTTGCTCATAGTAGCATTGTTCTGGCCTTTCATTTTACAAATTGGTGGATAATATAGGCCTAAATTAAAAATATTTTTTGCAGTCATTTGTGTTTTGAAGCCTGATAAAGGTCAACTTGTTTCAGGTGTGTGGATATACCAGTAAAACAGGCCTTTGAGCTTTCCTTTTAGAATCTGCTTATGGTGTAGTTAGTCTTTTCTGGCATTACTCCCTCTATTGACAGATACCGCCTAACTTGTTAATTATGAATAGCTATGGATAAATCGAGCAGCTTTAATTCCCGTTGGAGGAAGCCCAATTCCTGTAAGCTCACTGACTCCAGCGAACCAAAATGTTATTAACATCTTAAATCCAGTACAGATGTTTTAAGTGTGCATTGCCTCTTTCTCTGAACCTCCAATCCCCATTGGTTGCATTAAAAAGGGGATTCTGACAAGGCAAAGTGTTCACGTAATTAAATGGAGTATGTCAAGTGCCAGTATGATACATTTGATCAATACTAGTATTGATTTGTAAGAAGCCCTATGGATTGGTGTTGTGCTTTATCTACAATAATAAAATACAAATGATGGAAAATGGCTATCTGGTAGTTATTTGCACATTTGGTGTAGACCTGTTCAAATCAAATTGTATTTGTCACAGGCGCCGAATACAACAGGCTTACTTACAAGCCCTTAAGTAACAATGCAGTTCAAGAAATAGTTAAGAAAATATTTACTAAATAAACTAAAGTAAAAAAATAAAATAAAAAAATAAAGTTAAGAAAATACTGACTAAATAAACTAAAGTAAAAAATTAATTAAAAGGAACATATTAAAATAACAATAAGGAGGCGATATACAGGGGGACCTAGACTTGATGCTCCGGTACCACTTGCCTTGCGGTAGCAGGGAGAACGGTCTATGACTGGAGTCTGTGCCCTGTTTGGACCATGATAGTTTGTTGGTGATGTGGACACCAAGGAGCTTGGAACTCTCAACCTGCTCCACTACTGTCCCGTCGATGTGAATGGGGGCGTGTTCAGCCCGCCTTTTCCTGTAGTCCACGATCAGCTTCTTTGTCTTGCTCATGTTGAAGAGAGGTTGTTCTCCTGGCACCACACTGTCAGGTCTCTGACCTCCTCCCTATAGGCTGTCTCATCGTTGTCGGCGATCAGGGCTACCACTTTTGTGTTGTCAGCAATGATGGTGTTGGAGTCGTGCTTGGCCACGCAGTCGTGGATGAACAGGGAGTAAAGGAGGGGACTGAGCACGCACCCCTGATTGGCCCCCGTGTTGAGGATCAGTGTGACAGATGTGTTGTTGCCTACCCTTACCACCTGGGGGTGGCCCTTCAGGAAGTCCAGGATCCAGTTGCAGAGGAATGTGTTTAGTCCCAGGGTCCTTAGCTTAGTGATGAGCATTGTGGGCACTATGTTGTTGAACGCTGAGCTGTAGTCAATGAACAGCATTCTCACATAGGTGTTCCTTTTGTCCAGGTGGGAAAGGGCAGTGTGGAGTGGAATTGAGATTGCGTCATCTGTGGATCTCTTGGGGCGATATGCAAATTGGAGTAGGTCTAGGGTTTCCGGAATGATGGTGTTTATGTGAGCCATTACCAGCCTTTCAAAGCACTTCATGGCTACCGACGTGAGTGCTTTGGGGCGGTAGTCATTTAGGCAGGTTGCCTTTGCTTTCTTGTGCACAGCGATTATGGTGGTCTGTTTGAAACATGTAGGTATTAGACTCGGTCAGGGAGAGGTTGAAAATGTCAAAACAATTGCCTGTTGGTCCGCGCATGACCTGAGTACTCATCCTGGTAATCTGTCTGGCCCCGCGGCCTTGTGAATGTTGACCTGTTTATAGGTCTTGCTTACATTGGCTATGGAGAGCGTGATTTCACAGTCGTCCGAATCAGCTGGTGCTCTCATATGCTTCAGTGTTGCGTGTCTCGAAGTGAGCATAAAAGGCATTTTGCTCGTCTGGTAGGCATGTGTCACAGGGCAGCTTGCGGCTGGGTTTCCCTTTGTAGTCTCTAATAGTTTGCAAGTCCTGCCACATCCGACGAGCGTCAGAGCCGGTTTAGTAGGATTCAGTCTTAGTCCTGTATTTAAGCTTTGCTTGTTTGATGGTTTGTCTGAGGGCATAGCAGGATGTTTTATAAGCTTCCAAATTAGTGTCTCGCTCCTTGAAAGTGTCAGATCTGGTCTTTTAGCTCGGTGCGGATGTTGCCTGTAATCCATGGCTTCTGGTTTGGATATGTACATACGGTCACTGTGGGGACGACGTCGTCGATGCGCTTATTGATGACTGAGGTGGTATTCTCCTCAATGGCATTCGATGAATCCCTGAACATATTCCAGTCTGTGCAAGCAAAACAGTTCCCGTAGCGTAGCATCCGCGTCATCTGACCACTTCCGTATTGATCGAGTCACTGGTACTGCCTGCTTTCGTTTTTGCTTGTAAGCAGGAATCAAGAGGATTTAATTGTGGTCAGATTTGCCAAATGGAGGGCGAGGGAGAGCTTTGTATGCATCTCTGTGTGTGGAATAAAGGTGATCTAGAGTTTTTTTTCCCTCTGGTTGCACATGTGACATGCTGTTAATGAGGGAAAACTGATTTAAGTTTGCCTGCATTAAAGTCTCTGGCCACTAGGAGCGCCACTTCTGGATGATCATAAGGTACTCTACCTCAGGTGAGCAATATCTCAAGACTTCCTTAATATTGCGCACCAATTGTTATTGACGAATAGACACCCCTTGTTTTACAGACGGAGCTGTTCTGTCCTGCCTATGCACAGAAAACCCAGCCAACTGTATATTATCGTATCGTCGTTCAGCCACGACTCGGTGAAACATAAGATATTACAGTTGATTTGTAACCAAACCAGGCCCACATCTTGAATCAGTTATTTAGCATAATCTACTCAATCTCAGAGATGTTGATATTTTATATTAGCCTTTTGGTAATGGGATAATGTAAAATGTACACTGACCCTTTTATAAGATCCCTTTTCTTCTAGAGTGACTTACTGTATAGTATACCACCAATGGTGCTGCTGGTGGTCATGGAAAGTAGAGACATTGTATTTAGCCTGAACACATCTGCTGAGGGGTACAGCAGCCAACAGTGAATCAAGACGACGATGAGACGACACAAGGAAGTGCCATCAAACATATGAAGTAGTACACTATCATTCAACCATTGGAGCCAGAAAAGCATTATCTACCTCAGTCTACCCGTTGCTGAATCAAAATCTGCAGCGGCAAATGATTTACGACTTGACGTAATTAACATCTATAAGTGTTTTGACCAGACCAATGACCGCATCACTGGGAGGATCAGGTAGTAGAAGGATCGATGAAACATATTACCGCATAGGATTTTAATCGAGTTGTTAATTGTTCTAGAATTGTCTCAACGCCATTGCTTTGTTGATCACTTTACTTTCAAGGAACAGTCCATGCATGCTCTCTGTTAGTCACCGAGATGATATCTCTATACATAGGCCTGCAGTGCAGTATGGCACCATACTGTATATAATGGCTTATATACGTGTATATTGTCTTATTTTACTGGCAACTAGCAAATGAGTGTTGAGGTCTGGTTTATTCATGTGGATGATGAACAATGATAGATTAACATTACATGTTTCAATGTGGGCAAAACCTTTCCGACCCTTAAGGTTATGGCGACTAGAATAGCTACAGTAGGACTGCGGTTGAATTTAAATTCATGGTACACATTCTATGTTAGCACCTTGGCAGAGCAGGGTCCTTGAATTTTTCAGCAGTGCTCAGCCTCAGAGAACAGAGGGAAAACAAATCTGAATTGTACAGGTTCTCTGGCCATAAAACGAAACTGCAACGATTTATCTGTTGTGAGCACGGAGGGAAACACTTACACATCTGCCTTCTAGAATGCATTGTTTATGATGGAGAGAGGAAGAGAAAAAGAGACTATTCACCAAAGTATCAATCAAGTCCAGTTAGGTTTTCCAAAGCTGCACGATTCACGCAGTTACTCCTTAGCGGGCCTCATTTCAGAGCCAATCCTTTATCTTGTCAATATCCCCCCCCCCCCCCCCCCCCCCCCAGACCTTGAGGCAACACTCTCTCACAAGTGTTCCAAGTCTCTCCTGTACATTTTCTCTTCTATGCAGCCAATGCCCCTCCCTTCGCTACAGACAGCGTGCTGTAAATCTTCCGTTTGCTCCAGATCAGAGGTAGATATTTCCTCCGTTTCTCTCCCCCTCTCCGGTCGGATGGGCCCCTGAGCATTCAGCTGTCACCTGCGGCAGCTCCGGTAATGCATCATCCATTTTCAGCCGGACAGGCTCAAATACCTGGCGCTGATTCCAGAACATTCACGCCTTTTTCCCTCCTGTTTTGTTGTTTGTTATTGGATCCGTTACCTGGGGAAAGTTTCCTTAGACTAACTTTAGTCTCTCTAAAGAGGTGTACAGGTCCCTGGATTCTGTTGAAAGAGGTTGTGATCCTTCATTGATTTCAAGTAATTTTATTTAACCAAATCAATTTGAATTCTGTCGAGGCTAACATTTCTTCTCCTTACTCTTCCGTATTGTAAAGTGAGAGAAATGTTGACATGTTGCCTCCATGAAGACACTCAGTGATGTTCTAATATACTTTCGGAGCTAAATGTTGTCGATTCAGCATAAGACATGTTCATGGGAAGTTGCTTGTAAGGGAGAGATATTTGCAAGTGTTGGATCCAGCCCAAAGCTTAGGACATTGCTGATACTGATTCTTCTGCTCATGTCTGCTACAAAGTACAGCCTGTTTGGCGGGGGATTGTGTGTATCTTTCTGTTTGAGTGTGCATCAGTGTGTGTTTACATGTGAGCAAAGGTGCACCTCTGTGTGCATTCCCTGGACGGTGCATTTCCTAGTATGTATATTTATTTTGAGTGTGTGGTGGCACAATCTGGGGTGAGCTGTTGCCACTTCTCAAGGGATACGCTCTGTGATGTTATGCCTTTCATAGACTCCTGGTCTGCACCCTAACACAAGGCCATTTTGTTCTGGAACTGTTGCTTGTACAGTGTAAAATAGCTGTTGCGTAACAATATGATTGTATTGTCATCCCCCACTACAGTGCATTCCCAAAAGTATTCAGAACCCTTGACTTTTTCCACATTTTGTTAGGTTGCAGCCTTATTCTAAAATGGATTAAATTGTTTTTCCCCCTCATCAATCTACACACAATACCCCATAATGACAAAGCAAAAACAGGTTCAAAAAAATACAAAATAAAGAGTATTACATTTACCTAAGTATTCAGACCCTTTACTCAGTGCTTTGTTGAAGCACCTTTGGCAGCGATTACAGCCTCAAGTCTTCTTGGGTATGAGGCTATAAGCTTGGCACACCTGCATTTGGGGAGTTTCTCCCATTCTTCTCTGCAGATCCTCTCAAGCTATGTCAGGTTGGAGGTGGAGTGTCACTGCACAGCTATTTTCAGGTCTTTCCAGAGATGTTCGATCGAGTTCTAGTCCGGGCTCTGGCTGGGCCACTCAAGGACATTCAGAGACTCGCCCCCAGCCTGAGGTCCTGAGCTCTCTAGAGCAGGTTTTCATCAAGGATCTCTCTGTACTTTGCTTCGTTCATCTTTCTCTCGATCCTGACTAGTCTCCCAATACCTGCCACAGAAAAACATCCCCACAGCATGATGCTGCCACAACCATGCTTCACTGTAAGGATGGTGCCAGGTTTCCTTCAGGTGTGACTTGGCATTCAGGAGAATTCAATCTCGGTTTCATCAGACCAGAGAATCTTGTTTCTCATGGTCGGAGAGTCCTTTAAGTGCCTTTTGTCAAACTCCAAGCAGGCTTTCATGTGCCTTTTACTGAGGAGAGGCTTCCGTTTGACCACACAACCATAAAGGCCTGACTGGTGGAGTGCTGCAGAGATAGTTGTCCTTCTCAAAAAACCTCCCATCTCCAGAGGAACGCTGGAACTCTGTCAGAGTGAACATCGGGTTGTTGGTCACCTCCCTGACCAAGGTCCTTCTCCCCCGATTGCTCAGTTTGACCGGGTAGACAGCTCTAGGAAGAGTCTTGGTGATTCCAAACTTCAGAATAGGGAAGGCCACTGTGTTCTTGGGGAGTTTCGATGCTGCCACATTGTTTTGGTACTCTTACTGAGATCTGTGGCTCAACACAATCCTGTCTCGGAGCTCTACGGACAACTCCTTCGACATCATGGCTTGGTTTTTGCTCTGACATGCACTGTCAACTGTGGGACCTTATATAGACAGGTGTGTGCATTTCCAAATCATGTCCAATCAATTGAAATTACCACAGGTGGACTCACATCAAGTTGTAGAAACATCTCAAGAATGATCAATGGAAACATGATGCACCTGATGCGTCTCATAGCGGCAGGGTAGCCTAGTGGTTAGAGCGTTGGACTAGTAACCGGAAGGTTGCGAGTTCAAACCCCCGAGCTGACAAGGTACAATCTGTCGTTCTGCCCCTGAACAGGCAGTTAACCTGCTGTTCCCAGGCCGTCATTGAAAATAAGAATTTGTTCTTAACTGACTTGCCTGGTTAAATAAAGGTAAAATACATTTTTTTTTTTAAATAGCAGAGGGTCTGAATACTTATGTAAATAAGGTATTTCTGTTTTTTTATTTTTAATACATTTGCAAAAATGTCTAAACCTGTTTTTACTTTGTCTTTATGGGGTATTGTGTGTAGATTGCTGAGGATTTTTATATAATCCATTTTAAAATAAGGCTGTAACGTAACAAAATGTGGAAAAAGTCAAGGGGAATGACTACTTTCTGAAGGCACTGTTCAGTGTGTGTATTGTGGCTACACATTACTGGCTGTGCAGAGAATCAAGATCTATAGTAATGGTTTTCATGTGATGTCATACATATATTATATCAAAACAATTTTCCCGGACTCAGATTAAGCCTATTCTTACTATTTTAGGGAAACCGGCCCATGAAGTCTCAATTGGATATTTTGTTGCTTGCAGCATGTTAGTATCTCGTTAAACTTTCTTGCCCAATGTTCTTGAAATTGCAGTCCATAGAGCCGACAGGGTTCTTCAGACATTCCGAGGCAAAAATATCCCAAAGCAGCTTCACTGTCCAGGTCGCATCATAACTAGATTTCAGTCTGACTGAAAATGTTCAGACACCCCCTAGCTGCAGACTGTCTGCAGTCGAGAAAGTAAAGTAGGACAATTACCACTATCAGAGGTGAGAGCTACACTATATATACAAAGGTATGTGGACACCCCTTCAAATTAGTGGATTTTGCTATTTCAGCCACACACGTTGCTGACAGGTGCATAAAATCAAACACACAGCCATGCATTCTCTATAGACAAACATTAGCAGTAGAATGGCCTTACTAAAGAGCTCAGTGACTTTCAATGTGGCACCGTCATAAGATGCCACCTTTCCAACAATTTAGTTTGTAAAATTTCTGCCCTGCTAGAGCTGCTGCTATTGTGAAGTGGAAATGTCTATATCACAATTCCAGTGGGTCAGAAGTTTACACACACTAAGTTGACTGTGCCATTAAACAGCTTGGAAAATTCCATAAAATGTCATGGCTTTAGAAGCTTCTGATAGGCTAATTGACATAATTTGAGTCAATTGGAGGTGTACCTGTGGATGTATTTCAAGACCTACCTTCAAACTCAGTGCCTTTTTGCTTGACATCATGGGAAAATCAAAAGAAATCACCCAAGACCTCAGAAAATAAATTGCAGACCTCCACAAGTCTGGTTCATCCTTGGGAGCAATTTCCAAATGCCTGAAGGTACCACGTTCAAACAATAGCACGCAAGTATATACACCATGGGACCACACAGCCGTCATACCACTCAGGAAGGAGACACATTCTGTCTGCTAGAGATGAACGTACTGTGGTGCGAAAAGTGAAAATCAATCCCAGAACAGCAGCAAAGGGCCTTGTGAAGATGCTGGAGGCAACAGGAACAAAAGTATCTATATCCACAATAAAACGAGTCCTATATCGACATAACCTGAGAAAGGCTGCTCAGCAAGGAAGAAGCCACTGCTCCAAAACCGCCACAAAAAAGCCAGACTACATGGGGACAAAGATAGTACTTTTTGGAGAAATGTCCTCTGGTCTGATGAAACAAAAATATAACTGTTTGGCCAAAATGACCATCGCTATGTTTGAAGGAAAAAGGGGGAGGCTTGCAAGCCGAAGAACATCATCCCAAACGTGAAGCACGGAGGTGGCAGCATCATGTTGTGGGGGTGCTTTGCTGCAGGAGGGACTGGTGCACTTCACAAAATAGATCATGAGGCAGGAAAACTATGTGGATATATTGAAGCAACATCTCAAGACATCAGTCAGGAAGTTAAAGCTTGGTCGCAGATGGGTCTTCCAAATGGACAATGACCCCAAGCATACTTCCCAAGTTGTCACAAAATGGCTTAAGGACAACAAAGTTGAGTTATTGGAGTGGCCATCACAAGGCCCTGACCTCAATCCCATAGAGATTTGTGGGCACAACTGAAAAAGCGTGTGCGAGCAAGGAGGCCTACAAACCTGCCTCAGTTACACCAGCTCAGTCAGGAGGAATGAGCCAAAATTCATCCAACTTATTGTGGGGAGCTTTTGGAAGGCAACCTGAAACATCTGACCCAAGTTAAACAATTTAAAGGCAATTCTACCAAATACTAATTGAGTGTATGTAAACTTCTGACCCACTGGGGATGTGATGAAAGAAATAAAAGCTGAAATAAATCATTCTCTCTACTATTATTCTGACATTTCACATTCTTAAAATAAAGTGATGATCCTAACTGGCCTAAAACAGGGAATTTTTACTAGGATTAAATGTCAGGAATTGTGAAAAACTGAGTTTGAGTGTATTGGGCTAAGGTGTATGTAAACTTCCGACTTCAACTGTATATGTATAGTGGAAATTGTTTTTTTTTTTAGATTTAAGATGGTATGTCTCGGCATGGCAGCATGTAAATGAGTATTAAAATGTCAGCGTGACCCCTTTCCCACAGTTCACTGCCATTGGCACAAAACATTAAGAGGTCCGATATTGATTTCTGGATCCATATCGGTTTTCTGGCAGGTCTGATTCAGCTCTGATTCACTGGCTCCTTGCTACCGGAGGTGTCCTAGGCCCCCGAGTTACATACTCACGGTAGTCTGGCGCTGATGGGTTGTCTGCTACGGCCATGACCAGAGGGAGAGGCGAGTAAAACAATCCACCTCACTCTTATGTAAAAGAGAGGCACGCGAAATGTCACGTCTAACATTGGACTACTCGGTTGCCTTCCACCATTTGTTTCAAACCCCAAAACTCATTACGGCTGTGAAAAACGTTATGCTTCTTCATTTCAGCAATCCTCCACTATGTTATAAATCAGAAGTTAATGCAACCACCTGTTATTCGTACTTTGATTACAATCTGTTTTTGGTGTGCGGCTGTGTCCAACCACCCCCCCCCCCCCCCCCCCAAAAAGCTCACGTGTGCGTCCCAATGCAAACCCAAAGCTCACATACACATGGTTCAGCATGCTAGCAGTCATCGTAGAATGAGAGTTGGTTGAGTAGCATGTTATTAATTAGGCGTGCAATAAGTAATTAGATAATAATGAGCTTATCATATTAATGTCACCCTCAGGGTTGGCAGAAGTGATTACAGCTCCCTGTATCCAGGGACTACAGTTATTATTGTGTGTACGCCTCCCCCACCCCCCCGGTTACCACAGTTTCTAGTTACTCCTTTGTTAATAATGTTTGCATATTACATTCATTGAATACGTGCACTGTATTTTTATACACATTAGTATGGTCTGTGTTGTATGGCTGCAGCATCTAGATGAGTTACAGTCATACGAAACCTGTTTGATCAAGTAAGAACTTATGAACGATAGACACCTTACGGTTGACTATTGGTTTGAAGATTCATGAGTTGGTCAGAAACAGGAGGATCGATGTTTACATGTTTTCGTTAAAGGCAAAGGGCAGGGTGACGTTTCCATTTGCTGAGGTTGTTTTTTGGTAGCCGCGGGGACTGCAATACAATCAGAGAGTCCACGCTGGTCCCTGTGGATACCTAGAAGTCATGTTTTTCTTCTATTTGCATTGGCCTCCGACTCCCAGTGATCCTAGCCTGGAGTCCATTCCAATCTAACCCATAGAGCAAATGTACTCAGTTTTCCAATTTGCACTTAATGAGTCCCTTTCATTGGAAAGAATGGCCAGAGTATTTTTAGCAGCATCGTTGGAGGGCACGGTCGAGCACAGCGCTCTGTGTATTGGATGGGGAACCACAGATCACAAGTGCCTGGTTTGCGTTGCTGCTGCAGCAGTGGAGCCAAATTGAAAACCAGCAGCTAAATAGACCTTCATTATTCGATAATGATGTTAAGAGGCGACAGGGTCGTCCTTAAAGGAGCAGAAGGATATCGAATAGCCAGCGAAGGCTTTGCTCTTTTACGTCAACACGGTGATCTTCATTTGTTTAGTCTTGATTTGTGTTCTTTGTTCCTGGTGTTTTATCACCTCAGCGACTCGTGCCATTACCCCCGCGCCTTCCCTCTTAGTGTCTTCGTGCTCCCTCAAGTCATCATTAGTCATAACGTAGATTCAATTTAGATTTTAAAAATTCTCTACCCACCTTCCTCCGGTACCCCCCTCTCAGTTGCTTATTCACTCACTCTCTGGTTCTCTATCCCCCTCAACCCTCTTTCTTGCTCCCCTGTTGCTTATTCTCTCCACTTCTCTTCCCCACTTCTCAATCCTCTTTGTCTGGTCTTCTGACGTCTCCTCTCAATCATGTACTTTTTTCTTCCCACTCTTTCTTGTTCTCTTACTTTCAACCTCTGTCCTTTTCCCTCTGTTGGTCTTGTCAGTGTTCAAGAAATGAACCCTCTTGCCCAGGCGGCTTGTGAGAGAATGTCCTCTCCACGCATGGTTAACTCCCAATTACTAGCGCTGAAGTCTTGCCTCAGCTCTTCCTGCAACAAAGGGGAATCAATACACCCTGATGGGAGAGCGAACAGAACAGTTCCCTGGAAACTGGAAGAACTTAGTATACCATTAAGGGTCTGCAAGATAATGGGATGTATGAATTTTTATGAGTTGTATAGGCTGGATTGGGTAGGAATAGGGTATCAGTACTGTGAAAGTCTTAAGAAATTGCAGTGCAATGCTGGGAATGCAAAGTATCTATGAGATGAACGCAACATGCTTCATTGAGGCACTTCTTATGTAAAGTCCCGCAATATTTCTGTGATTTATTTTTAATGTTGCATTTGTTTGGCCTGTGCTTGAAAAATGCAAAAAGCAACATCCTTTTTCAATGATCTAATGTAGCTATTTCTTGGATATGCTTTCAAGTCTTTTTAGATTGGCCCAAATGGAATTCTGTAATGGAGTGAGCATGTTCAAAAGCCATAAAATACACTACTGTTCAAAACTCCGGGGTCACTTAGAAATGTCCTTGTTCTTGAAAAAAACAAACATTTTTTGGTCAATTTAAAATAACATCAAATTGATGAGAAATACAGTGTAGACTGTAGACTGATCACACCAGTCTCAACATCAACAGTGAAGAGGCGACTCCGGGATGCTGGCCTTCTAGGCAGTTCCTCTGTCTAGTGTCTATGTTCTTTTGCCCATAATCTTTTATTTTTATTTGCCAGACTGAGATATGGCTTTTTCTTTGCAACTCTGCCTAGAATGCCAATAGTCTCAAGAAGGCAGGTTTTATTGCTTATTTATTGCATTCAAAAGTGACCAAAACATCAGCCAGGAAGCATAGGAACTGAGAAGTGGTCTGGTCACCACCTGCAGAACCACTCCTTTATTGGGGGTGTCTTGCTAATTGCCTATAATTTCCACCTGTTGTCTATTCCATTTGCACAACAGCATGTGAAATGTATTGTCAATCAGTGTTGCTTCCTAAGTGGACAGTTTGATTTCACAGAAGTGTGATTGACTTGGGGTTACATTGTGTTGTTTAAGTGTTCCCTTTATTTTTTTGAGCAGTGTGTGTGTGTGTATATGTATGTGTGTGTGTGTGTGTGTGTGTGTATATATATGTATATATGTATATGTGTATATGTATGTATATGTATATATGTATATGTGTATATGTATGTATATGTATATATATATGTGTGTATATATATATGTATATATGTATATGTGTATATGTATGTATATGTATATATATATGTGTGTATATATATATGTATATATATATGTGTGTGTGTGTGTGTGTGTGTATATATATATATATGTGTATATATGTGTATATGTATGTATATGTATATATATGTATATGTATATATATGTATATGTATATATGTATATATGTATATGTATATATATGTATATGTATATATATATATGTGTGTATATATATATATATATATATATATGTATGTATGTATGTATGTATGTATGTATGTATGTATGTATGTATGTATGTATGTATGTATGTATGTATGTATGTATGTATGTATGTATGTATGTATGTATGTATGTATGTGTATATGTGTATGTGTGTATATTACCTGTCAAAGGTTTGGACACACCTACTCATTCAATGGTTTATCTTAATTTTTACTATTGTCTACATTGTAGAAGTGAAGACATATTAGTGGAGACATCAAAACTATGAAATAACGCATATGGAATCATGTAGTATCCAAAAAAAGTGTTAAACAAATCAAAATAGATTTGACATTTGAGATTCTTCAAAGTAGCCACCGTTTGCCTTGATGACAGCTTTGCACATTCTTGGCATTCTCTCAACCAGCTTCATGAGGTAGTCACCTGGAATGCATTTCAATTAACAGGTGTGCCTTGTTAAAAGTTAATTTGTGGATTTTATTTTCATCTAAATTCGTTTGAGCCAATCAGTTGTGTTGTGACAAGGTAGGGGTGGTATACAGAAGATAGCCCTGTTTGGTAAAATACTGAGTACATATTATCGCAAGAACAGCTCAAATAAGCAAAGAGAAACCACAGTACATCATTACTTTAAGACATGAAGCCTGTATGTGGAGGTCCTGGGCTGACATGGTTACACGTGGCTTGCGGTTGTGAAGCCTGTTGGACGTACAAATTCTCTAAAACAATGTTGGATGCAGCTTATGGTAGAACAATTCACATTCAATTCTCTGGCAACAGCTCTGGTGGACATTCCTGCAGTCAGCATGCTAATTGCACTCTCCCTCAGAACTTAAGACATCTATGGCATTATGTTGTGTGACAAAACTGCATATTTAAAGTGGCCTTTTATTTTCCTCTGTAAAAGGTGCACCTGTGTAATGCTCATGCTGTTTAGTCAGCTTCTTGAAATGCCACACCTGTCAGGTGGATGGATTATGTTGGCAAAGGAGAAATGTTCAACAGCAGGGATATCAACACATTTGTGCCCAACATTTGAGAGAAATACACTTTTTGTGCGTATTGAACATTTCATGGATTTTTTTTTATTTCAGCTCATGAAATATGGAACCAACACTTTACATGTTGCGTTTTATATTTTTGTTCAGTGTATATTAATATGCATTACCATTTCTTCCGACAGTGAAAGAACTGCTCTGGTACGCTGCATGAAGGCGTGGCAGAGGCTGCCGAACTTTCATCAAAAGTCAACTGAAGTGCACCCGATGGACAGCCTATAGGGAGGAGGTCAGAGACCTGTCCATGTGGTGCCAGGATAACAACCTCTCCCTCAACGGGATTAAGACAAATAAGTTCCTTGGTGTCAACATCACCAATAAACTATCATGGTCAAAACACACCAAGACGGTCGTGAAGAGGGCACGACAAATCCTATTCCCCCGCAGGAGACTGAAAAGATTTGACATGGGTCCTCAGATCCTCAAAATGTTCTACAGCTGCACCATCGAAAGCATCCTGAATGGTTGCATCACTACCTGGTGTGGCAACTGCTCGGCCTACAGAGGGTAGTGCGTACGGCCCAGTACATCACTGGGGCCAAGCTTCCTGCCATACAAGGACCTCTATACCAGGCGGTGTCAGAGGAAGGCCCTAAAAATTGTCTAAAGACTCCAGCCACCCCAGTCATAGACTGTTCTCTCTACTACCGCATGGCAAGCGGTACCGGAGCGCCAAGTCTAGGTCCAAGAGGCTTCTTAACAGCTTCTACCCCCAAGCCATAAGACTTGTGAACAGCTAATCAAATGGCTACCGAGACTATTTGCATTGCCCCCCTCTTTTACGCTGGTGCTACTCTCTGTTATGTTCTATGCATAGTCACTTTAACTCTACCTACATGTACATATTACCTCAATTACCTCGAATAACCGGTGTCTCTGCACATTGACTCTGTACCGGTAACCCCTGTATTTAGCCTCGCTACTTTTATTTTACTGCTGCTTTTGAATTATTTGTTACTTTTATTTTGTATTTTTTACTTAACACTTCTTCTTTTTTGAAACTGTATGGTTGTTTAAGGGCGCATGTGACAAATAAGATTTGATTTGATTTGGCTTCAGACGGGACTATCTCAGCTTTTCCAAAAGAGAAAGTGATGTATTTTTTAGTTTTGTGCGGCAATGGAGCACTGTTTTAACTAGGGCTAAATTCATCTACCCTTTATTCCATTTATTTGACAGGGACAAAACCACCAATCAACATCTCTGTAAATGATTTACCTTGAGTTTGCCACTTTTGGGACCATTTATTTTGTTCAATTGTTATACCAGACCAACTAAATCAAGCACAGCACAAGTATTTGACCCAGGTCTCTTCACACTGGAACCCTTCCTTGCTCGATGTCAAGCCTCTAGATGTCAGTGTAGCTATTTTCGGCAAACCATTTTTGCATAACACTAGCACTGACTGTGCTGATAGCTACATTGAGGAAAAATGTACTTACTTTGACTGATGTGGTTGTCTCACCTAGCTATCTTAAGATGAATGTACTAACTACAAGTCGGTCGGGATAACAGCGTCTGCTAAGTTACTAAAATAAAAAAATAAATCTTGGTCTAATTTGCATCCGTAGGCAGGTGGTAGGCAACAGTGATGATGGTGTGTTGTTTAAAATCATGCATTACTGCTCGCTGTCGGATTTGTATGCACAACAACCACTGTTGAGATACGACAGTTGTAGGTGTTTTGTTTCAGTGATCCTTTTAATAGGGTGCCCTGTAGTAGGGGAAACATGAGTGCAAGCATAAATCAGGAGGGATTGTTTCAACACTGTTGTTTTGTAATTACACCCTCTGTTACCTATCAGTACACACACACACACACACACACACACACACACACACACACACACACACACACACACACACACACACACACACACACACACACACACACACACACACACACACACACAGTCTTGTGGGGACACACAATTCAGTCCCATTCAAAATCCTATTTTTCGTAACCCTAACCCATACTCTTACCCTAACCTTAACCCAAAAACCTAACCTTAATCCTTACCCTAACCCTAGCTCCTAACCCTAGCTCCTAACCCTTAATCTAATTCTAACCCTAACACTAATTCTAACCTTAACCCTAAACCCCCTAGAAATACCATTTGACCTTGTGGGGACCAACAAAATGTCCACAGTTGCAATTTTATTTTTTTTATTTTTTTTTGGGGGGGGGGGGGTCACCAGAAGTCCCCACAAGAATAGTTAAACATGTCCACACACACACACACAACTCACTCACCTCCTCACTCCACCGCCCTGGCCTTCCTGCTATAAATACAGCACAAAGAGCTGGCATTTAAAGAACAACACTAATGTAGATTTATGAAGAGTAGAAGAAGAATTTTAGTTTTTACAGTCCTTGGCTTGGCTGAAGGCTTTTGTTGATACAGTATCTAGTTATAGGTCAGCTCGCTCTAACATCTAGCAGAATACACACACTGCCAGACCTGCTGTGCACATCTTTGTATTGCCTTCAGGTGCAGAACTCCCCCTCCAATCTTACTCGCCTCTCCCTTGAGACTTTTCAATTCAACAGGATTATCATGACAAAAACCAACAGCCTTAGCAAGTTTGATGATGAACACGTTTATAGAGGAACCACCTGCGAGCTTGGCAGCGGATGTTCAGTCTGCTTGTTGCGATCACCTTTTAGGCTTTCTATGTTTTGCTATTGTGACGGGTTAGACAACCGTTTTCATCAGAATTTGACGAGAAATGTATATCTCAGCATTGACGTGAGAGTATCTCAATCATAACGTCTGCAACATGCGGTTTTGATTATGGCCTTTAGCTAATAGGTTGGGATTGAAATAGGTTGGGATTGAAATAGGTTGGGATTGTGATTAAATGTATGTTAAACATTTTATTTAATGTTTTCAATTGAAGAAGCCCGGTAGGGAGACAATATAATTAATTGGTCCAGGATTAAGTCCCATTTCAAAAGGCTTTAGATAAACAAACAGGAATATTACAGGAATCTGATATTTTTTACAGAATGTTCTCCTTTTGTATCTGAGCAGACATATTCTGTCCAAGTGGCGCAGCTGCTTCAGAAGTCAGGCTGTTCAAATTAACCTAGTTTTAGATGTTATTTAACTCATTTGGGAGAAGAGTCTGTGTGTGATCTGACTCCTGCTCTGTGTCTTTCTGGGGGTGTGTGCTTGTGTTTTTGCATGCTATGCCTGCACTCGTAGGCTATGTGCAGGTTTGCTTGTGTGCGTGCATGCTTGCTTGCGTATGTGCATGCGTGCAAGGAGCAGTCGAGCCAGGATTTTGGCTTAACTTGCAGGATGCGAAGGACACCGCAACCTAAGCCCAGGGGGCTGAGTGACCGCTCTGACACGAGAATAACCCTATCCAGAAACCCCTTCTCTTACCGCTGTAAATCCAGCCAACCTTTCACTCTCCCTCGTGGATTCTGTCATGGATCGCCATACGGAATATAGAGCACCTTCTCCATCATTTAGGAGGCAGACAACCACCGAGGCCCTGGTCAATCATTTACATGGTTGTGTGTCAACAAGGTAGATGCAAATAGGATCCCTCCCAGATCCCCTGGAGTCATGCATGAGGTGGTTACGTCAGAAGCTGAATTGTTGAATGTGTCGTGCCATAGATTTACTTTTGCCATCATGCTCTGTGCGGTGGGTATGAACCCACCGCTGCAAATTCAAATTAAATGCAAAGCAACACAGTAAACAAAAAATGTTTGGTTGGTTTAGGGTTGGTTTTGTCACCTCTGTAATCGTCGAGCTTGGCCATCTGGTGTAAATTCATTGGTATTTTACTGTTCACTGTTTACTAAGAAACCAGTTGACCATTCTTTTAGTTTGTGACTTGATAGATTAGACTTGTGCGTAATAAGGATAGATCACCACCACTTATCTACCTTGAGGTCTCTCTGTCCTGTTATTCCTCCTGTCCACTCTTTTTTCACTTTATTAATCTGTGGTTAAACTATGACCTGAGGAAATGCAGGGTTTTTACACCAGAGCGCAACACAGAACACCTACTCATCTTGATAACAGCCCTACAGTTGTGCAGTGACATGGAACATCTAATAGTGTTCCCTGTCAACGTCCATGTTTTTTGTCCTCCATCCAGTGACCTAATGAATGAAATGTGGATAGAGGCTGTAATTCAGGATGGTGCAGTAGTGTTGACTAATGCTCAGGCTCTTAGGCACGTGACAGGAGGGTCTGTTACCTTTTGGGGTAACAATAGCCATCAAAGAGGTCCTCTCTTTTCTTATCAGTGGGACAGCACTAACCCAGGGAGCGAATAGGTTGATAGGTGACTGTGTGTGTGTGTGTGTGACATATTATGCTGATGCCTTTTTACCCTGATCTTAGAAACACACCTTGCAACATGATACAACATACGAAAGCAAGCCGGACCCGGTTTGAACTAGGCTCTCTGCCCTCAGACTAGATCTTACAAGTCACAAGCGATACATTGATGGGGGATGGGGGGGGGGACACATCATTATCACCCCTAGTGTTGACACACCGGAATCTATCTCCGGGGATCGGCAGGAATAAATCACTGTGGCGACCAGCGGCGTTTGGCGAAGCTGGGTGATCGGTATCTCTGCTTGACTGCTTAATAGTGAGAATTACAGCCATAGATCTCCATGACTGATGCAGCACAGGATTTAGAGCCCTCCAAATAGGATTTCTTTAACTCTCCTCCCTCTCCCATCATAACTTTCTATGTCTTTTAGCAAAAGGATAGGGGAGTCTTAAAGGGATGCTTGCAGATAGACATAGACTTCCAGTCATTGAGCTAAAGCCAGTTAGCTCTGTTCAAATGTATTTTTAGTTCCCCTTTAACACCATTGACACCAGGCAGGATGGGGCCATGGTCCCATGCTGCTTACGCCGAGTCCTGACTCTGCCATCAGCATGACGCAACAGAAACCGGAATTCGTCTGACCAGACAATGTTTTTCCACTCCTCAATTGTACAATGTTGGTGATCGTGTGTCCACTGGAGACGCTTGTATTTGCTTTTATCTGATAGGAGTAGAACCTTGTGTGGTCGTCTACTGAAATAGCCCATCCGCGCCAAGGACCGACGAGTTGGGAGTTGTGCGTTCCGAGATGCCGTTCTGCAAACCGCTGTTGTACTGCACCATTTATTTACTGTTTGTGGCCCGCCTGTTAGCTTGCACAATTCCTGCCATTCTGATTCGACCTTTCTCATCAACAAGCTGTTTTCGTCCACAGGACTGCCACTGACTGGATGTATTTTGTTTGTCGCACCATTCTCGGTAAACCCTAGACACTGTTGTGTGTGAAATGCCCAGAAGACAGGCGTTTCTGAGATACTGGAGCTGGCGCGCCTGGCACCGACGATCATACCAGTAACTGAATGCCTCAATGCCTGTCTGCCAGCTTTATATAGCAAACCACAGCCACGTGACTCACTGCCTGTAGGAGCTAAACTTTTTAGTGAACGGGGTAGTGAACCTAATAAACTGGCATCTGGGTGCATCACACATGACATGTAACCTTTAGGACTGAGAGAGCTGTGCTGTTGCAATAATTAGCGTACTACAGAAGAACGCCCCATACTGTAAATGGGAGGGTAATGAGAAGTGCACCAGTGCTGATAAAAGCATTTAGCTTCTACTTAGTTTGAAGTCCCTCGACATGAGCTTTGTTCAAATGTGTTTTTAATTCCCCTTTAATGGCAGCGCGTTAAGCATCGGACGCCATGCTGCTCGTTCGGAGAGTTGAAACTGCAACAAGCTCTTTGTTATGTACAGCATGTACAAACACATACAAATATATCTGTGCACCTACAGTACAAGTGTGTGAGATGACTAGACTGCCAAGATTGCATGCAGGAAAGTAAACATGCATAATGACCTTACACTATTTAATTGGACACCCAGTAACCTGGGTTATGGTTTCTTTGGAGACAGAAGCTGTGCTTTATGGTGGAGGAACCCGAGTGGGCGGAAATGCGATATGCCTATTCCATTAACAAATGCAATAAATCAGGATTGAACCAGGATATTACCAGTCACAGCAAAATACAAACAGCTCCTTTCATCCCTACAGATATTACACACATGCATGTTGTCACTTGTCAGCATGGCAATAAGTTGTTTTGTCCTTGATGTCAACGGTACAGCCTAGTGGTGTAATGGTGTTGGGAATGTTTTTCTGGCACACGTTAGGTCCCCACCAATTGAGCAACGTATCCATGTCCCAAAAAATTTGGGCTGTTCTGGAGGCAAAGGTGGGTAAAACCCAGTGCTAAACTCAGCAAAAACAGAAACGTCCTCTCACTGTCAACTGCGTTTATTTTCAGCAAACTTAACATGTGTAAATATTTGTAACAAGATTCAACAACTGAGACATAAACTGAAGTTCCACAGACATGTGACTGAGAAATGGAGAAATTGAATAATGTGTCCCTGAACAAAATCAAAAGTAAGTCGGTATCTGGTGTGGCCACCAGCTGCATTAAGTACTGCAGTGCATCTCCTCCTCATGGACTGCACCATATTTGCTAGTTCTTGCTGTGAGATGTTACCCCATTCTTCCACCAAGGCACCTGTACGTTCCCAGACATTTCTGGGGGGAATGGCCCTAGCCCTCACCCTCCAATCCAACAGGTCCCAGACGGGCTCAATGAGATTGAGATCCTGGCTCTTCGCTGGCCATGGCAAAACACTGACATTCCTGTCCTGCAGGAAATCATGCACAGAACGAGCAGTATGGCTGGTGGCGTCATGCTCATTCCTTCGACGATAAACGCGAATCCGGCCATCACCCCTGGTGAGACAAAACCGCGACTCGTCAGTGAAAAGCACCTTTTGCCAGTCCTGTCTGGACCCGCGATGGTGGGTTTGTGCCCATAGGTGACATTGTTGCCGGTGATGTCTGGTGAGGACTTGCCTTACAACAGGACTACAAGCCCTCTGTCCAGCCTCTCTCAGCCTATTGTGGACAGTCTGAGCACTGATGGAGGGATTGTGCGTTCCTGGTGTAACTCGGGCAGTTGTTGTTGCCATCCTGTACTGTCCCACAGGTGTGATGTTCGGATGTGCCGATCCGGTTCAGGTGTTGTTACACATGGTCTGCCACTGCGAAGACGATCAGCGGTCCGTCCTGTCTCCCTGTAGCGCTGTCTTCGGCGTCTCACAGTACGGACATTGCAATTTATTGCCCTTGTCACATCTGCAGTTCTCATGCCTCCTTGCAGCATGCCTAAGGTACTTTCATGCAGATGAGCAGCGACTCTGGGCATCTTTCTTTTGGTGTTTTTCAGAGGTAGTAGAAAGGCCTCTTTAGTGTCCTAAGTTTTCATAACTGTGACCTTAATTGCCTACCGTCTGTAAGCTGTTGGTGTCGTAATGACCATTCTACAGGTGCATGTAGATGAATTGTTTATGGTTCATTGAACAAGCATGGGAAACGGTGTTTAAACCCTTTACAATGACGATCTGTAAAGTTATTTGGATTTTTACAAATTATCTTTGAAAGACAGGGTCCTGAAAAATTGCTGAGTTTAGATGGGTGTGCCTAATAAACTGAGTGTATGTACAATACCATATATAGACAGGAAGAACATGTTACTCAAGGTTAGACATCATAGATAATGCAGCATCCATTGAGCTGGGTAGTATTTATTTGAATCATTGCCATTATCTACATGTCATGTGTGTGTGGATGAGTTTTAATGGACTAAAGGCTATGATAACTCGGTTCTAGCCATCTGACTTAATGAGGGGATGGAATGTTTATGTACAAAGCCCTTTCACCAAAACAGTGGCATTGACTCTCTTCGCCTTTTGGTCGTCCACTTTTTAATTTTTATATGAATATACATTTAAATCCTCCTCCAGTTTACCTGGGATATAAGTGCGTCCAACTGAGCCGCAGGACAATGAGTGTGTGCATCCAAATGAGCTCTCTGACTGCAATCAATGCAATGTACCCCGGAATGCTCTGAAGGACAGCGCTATCAACCCCAAGGTATTTTTATGTGTTGATCGTTAGGCGATAGTCAATTCCACAGGAGGAGCCGTGTGAAGTCTAGAGTCTAGAGCAGTGGTCACCAACCTTTTGAGTCAATCACTTTGAGTCAAAAGTGAAAACAGAGATCTACCGCTCAGATATTTTTTTTTAAACTTGAATTGAAAAAATGTAGGCCTATGCAACGTTAAACTATTGAAAACAGTTCTGTAGCAATGAGGTTTGTGCAGTAGGCTATAGGCCCAATACATTATTACTGCATGTTGGCTACATATGGGCTATGCTTGATTGCACTGCCAATGTTATTTTAGAACATTTTGAAATGAAATTTCAACATTTGAGGTATATCAAATTTGTCACACAAATCATGTGTTGTATTACGTGAGGCACAGCTGAGTGAGCATAATAATTGGCTTTTTATTTTACTGAACTGATGGCCTGCATCTGATGGTCAGTCTGAGGGAAGGGGGAGGAAGCAGTGGTGAGGCTGCCTCTCCCCCGACTCACCGCCCCTCCGCTCTCCCTCCCTCCACTGAGAAAAGGGGAGTCTTCCAGCTGATGGCAAAACTCAAGTCGCACTGCAGTGCTCTTATGTACCAATTAATTTTGTTACTCCTATGACCAGAGAATGAAATATTCCTTGATATTAAGAAAGACACAAGCTGCTAATAAGGGAGAATGTGCATTTATTTTATGGCTCAGAAAAGTGTTTAACAAAGTGACAGACAGTGCTGAATAAAAACGTAAACATGAACCTACTCAAACAGCAGCTCTGTGTATTCATTGATTCTCTCTCTAGTCATGGTTTTAAGTGTTAATCTGACAGTATCAACTTTGTTGGTGCAATTGATTTGCTTTCTGGGCCTGCCAGGTATGCAACGTTCTACCTTCAGACACATGAAATGGTTTAAAATGAGAACAGTTTGCTGTCCCGGCGCTAGGGCTATGGTGGGTCAGAGGCTGTCGATAAGATACTGCATACCTTCATGCCTTTCCTTTGGTAATGATTTGCAGACTGCTTCTGACTTACAAGTACAGCAACAGATAAGTCCATGTTTTAATTTCCTGATATAATACATAGGCCAGGGATCATCAACTAGATTCAGAGGATGGTCAGGGGCCTGGAACATAATTACAAATCATTTGCAGACTGCAAATTGACCGCAAGAAGCCCAAACATATAATATTTGACTAAAACATAATCATTTCAAACCTTGCATGCTTTTGAATAGAATCATATACAGTACCAGTCAAAAGTTTGGACACACCTACTCATTCAAAGATTTTTGTTTATTTTTACTATTTTCTACATTGTAGAATAATAGTGAAGACATCAAAATAATGAAATAGCACATAAGGAATCATGTAGTAACCAAAAAAGTGTTAAATAAATCAAAATATATGTTATATATAAGTAGCCACCCTTTGTCTTGATGAAAGCTTTGCACAGTTGTCATTCTCTCAACCAGTTTAATGAGGTAGTCACCTGAAATGCATTTTAATTAACAGGTGTGCCTTGTTAAAAGTTAATTTGTGGAATTTCTTTCCTTAATATGTTTGAGCCAATCAGTTGTGTTGTGACAAAGTAGGGGTGGTATACAGAAGATAGCCCTATTTGGTAAAAGACCAAGGCCATATTATGGCAAGAACAGCTCAAATCAGCAAAGAAAAACAACATTCCATCATTACTTTAAGACATGAATGTCAGTCAATCCTTAAAATGTTAAGATCTTTGAAAGTTTCTTCAAGTGCAGTCGCAAAAACCATCAAACGCTATGATGAAACTGTCTCTCATGAGGACCGCCACGGGAAAGGAAGACCCTTCAGCAGAGTTACCTCTGCTGAAGAGGATAAGTTCATTAGAGTTACCAGCCTCAGATTGCAGCCCAAATAAATGCTTCACAGAGTTCAAGTAACAGACACATCTCAACGTCAACTGTTCAGAGGAGACTGTGTGAATCAGGCCTTCATGGTCGAATTGCTGCAAAGAAACCACTACTAAAGGACACAAATAAGAAGAAGAGACTTTGTTGGGCCAAGAAACACGAGCAATGGACATTAGACCAGTGGAAATCTGTCTTTTGTTCTGATTATTCCAAATTGGTGATTTTTGGTTCCAACCTCTGTGTCTTTGTGAGAGGCGGAGTAGGTGAATGGATAATCTCTGCATTTGTGGTTCCCACTGTGAAGCATGGAGGAGAAGGTGTGATGGTGTGGGGGTGCTTTGCTGGTGACACAGTCTGTGATTTATTTTGAATTCAAGGCACACTTAACCAGCATGGCTACCATAGCATTCTGCAGCAATACACCATCCCATCTGGTTTGAGCTTAGTGGGACTATCATTTGTTTTTCAACAAGACAATGACCCAACACACCTACAGGCTGTGTAAGGGCTATTTGACCAAGAAGGAGTGTGATGGAGTGCTGCATCAGATGACCCGGCCTCCACAATCCCCTGACCTCAACCCAATGGAGATGTTTTGGGATGAGTTGGACCGCAGGGTGAAGGAAAAGCAGCCAACAAGTTCTCAGCATATGTGGAAACTCCTTCAAGACTGTTGGAAAAGCATTCCAGGTTAAGCTGGTTGAGAGAATGCAGAGTGTGTGCAAAGCTGTCATCAAGGCAAAGGTTGGCTGCTTTAAAAAATATGTATTTTGATTTGTTTAACACTTTTTTGTGTTATTATGTGTTATTTCATAGTTGTGATGTCTTCACTATTATTCTACAATGTAGAAAATAGTCAAATAAAGAAAACCCTTCGAATAAGTAGGTGTGTCCAAACTTTTGACTGGTACTGTACATTGAGTGTGCAAAACATTAAGAACACCTGCTATTTCCATGTCAGGTGAATCTGGGTGAAAGCTATGATCCCTTATGCATGTCACTTGTTAAATACACTTTAATCGGTGTAGATGAAGGGGAGGAGACAGGTTAAAGAAGGATTTTCAAGCGTTGAGACAATTGAGACATGGATTGTGTATGAGTGCCGTTCAGTGGGTGAATCTGCAAGACAAAATATTTAAGTGCCTTTGAACTGGGCATGGTAGTAGGTGCTAGCCGCATTTGGTTTGAGTGTGTCAAGAACTGCAACACTGCTGAGTTTTTTTTACGATCAACAGTTTCCCGTATGTATCAAGAATGATTCACCACCCTAAGGACATCCAGCCAACTGTGTGAAGCATTGGAGTCAACATGGGCCAGCATCCCTGTGGAACGCTTTTGACACCTTGTAGAGTCTGACGAATTGAGGCTGTTCTGAGCACAACTCAATATTTGGAAGGTGTCCAATTTCTAAAAGCTTGTTTTCGCTTCTCATTATGGAATATTGTGTGTAGATTGCTGAGGATTTATACAGTGGGGCAAAAAAGTATTTAGTCAGCCACCAATTGTGCAAGTTCTCCCACTTAAAAAGATGAGAGGCCTGTAATTTTCATCATAGGTACACTTTAACTATGACAGACAAAATGAGAAAAAAAATCCTACAATGAATTTATTTGCAAATTATGGTGGAAAATAAGTATTTGGTCAATAACAAAAGTTGATCTCAATACTTTGTCATTGCCAACAAAGGGAATATAACAGAGGTCAAACGTTTTCTGTAAGTCTTCACAAGGTTTTCCACACACTGTTGCTGGTATTTTTGGCCCATTCCTCCATGCAGATCTCCTTTAGAGCAGTGATGTTTTGGGGCTGTTGCTGGGCAACACGGACTTTCAACTCCCTCCAAAGATTTTCTATGGGATTGAGATCTGGAGACTGGCTAGGCCACTCCAGGACCTTGAAATGCTTCTTACGAAGCCACTCCTTCGTTGCCTGGGCGGTGTGTTTGGGATCATTGTCATGCTGAAAGACCCAGCCACATTTCATCTTCAATGCCCTTGCTGATGGAAGGAGGTTTTCACTCAAAATCTCACGATATATGGCCCCATTCATTCTTTCCTTTACACGGATAAGTCGTCATGGTCCCTTTGCAGAAAAACAGCCCCAAAGCATGATGTTTCCACCCCCATACCAGTAGGTATGGATGCAACTCAGCATTCTTTGTCCTCCAAAACCATGACAAGTTGAGTTTTTACCAAAAAGTTATATTTTGGTTTCATCTGACCATATGACATTCTCCCAATCTTCTTCTGGATCATCCAATTGCTCTCTAGCAAACTTCAGACGGGCCTGGACATGTACTGGCTTAAGCAGGGGGACACTTCTGGCACTGCAGGATTTGAGTCCCTGGCCGCGTATTGTGTTACTGACGGTAGGCTTTGTTACTTTGGTCCCAGCTCTCTGCAGGTCATTCACTAGGTCCCCCCGTGTGGTTCTGGGATTTTTGCTCACCATTCTTGTGATCATTTTGATCCCACGGCGTGAGATCTTGCGTGGAGCCCCAGATCGAGGGAGATTATCAGTGGTCTTGTATGTCTTCCATTTCCTAATAATTGCTCCCACAGTTGATTTCTTCAAACCAAGCTGCTTACCTATTGCAGATTCAGTCTTCCCAGCCTGCAGCAGGTCTACAATTTTGTTTCTGGTGTCCTTTGACAGATCTTTGGGCTTGGCCATAGTGGAGTTTGGAGTGTGACTGTTTGAGGTTGTGGACAGGTGTCTTCTATACTGATAACAAGTTCAAACAGGTGCCATTAACACAGGTAACGAGTGGAGGACAGAGGAGCCTCTTAAAGAAGAAGTTACAGGTCTGTGAGAGCCAGAAATCTTGCTTGTTTGTAGGTGACCAAATACTTATTTTCCACCATAATTTGCAAATAAATCCATTAAAAATCCTACAATGTGATTATCTGGATTTTTTTTCTCATTTTGTCTGTCATATTTGAAGTGTACCTATGATGAAAATTACAGGCCTCTCTCATCTTTTTAAGTGGGAGAACTTGCACAATTGGTGGCTAACTAAATACTTTTTTGCCCCACTGTATTTTTTAAATCCATTTTAGAATAAAATATTTGAAAAAGTCAAGGGGTCTGAATACTTTCTGAAGGCACTGTACTACATCTGAGAGCATGTCTATCTAAACCAGGGGGACTGCTGTCATTTTATTTCTTATCCATCTAAACCAGGGGAAATACTGTTACTTTATTTCTTATCCATCTAAACCAGGAGGACTACTGTCATTTAATTTCTTATCCATCTAAACCAGGGGAAATACTGTCATTTAATTTCTTATCCATCTAAACCAGGAGGACTACTGTCATTTACTTTCTTATCCATCTAAACCAGGGGAAAAACTGTTACTTTATTTCTTATCCATCTAAACCAGGAGGACTACTGTCATTTAATTTCTTATCCATCTAAACCAGGGGAAATACTGTCATTTAATTTCTTATCCATCTAAACCAGGAGGACTACTGTCATTTTATTTCATTCGTAAAGGTGTCACCTCCTAAAGTTGGACCTGGAGCCAACTGACATAGTGAGAGCTTAGAACCTTCTCTACTTTTTGATTGTATGTTTTTAGTGGACATGGCATGAAGTGAATTGGTTGGGTGACGAGGTGATTCCTTTTGTGAAGGGCCTACCTTTTGTGACTTTACTGTGTGACAAGCTACGACGCAATGAATAGTCCAAAAGGGAAGCTTTGTGAAAGTACTGATTTAACATACCAGGATCAGTGAAATGTCAATTTTATTAATAAGCTGCAGTAATGCTTGAAATGATCAACGGTTTGTTTTGATACACTGTGTTCAAGCAGTATTTCATAATCAATGGCGTAATGTAGCCAACACATTCGATAAATGACCATCCTAATTCCTCCCAATCATCTCTGACAGATTGGCCCAGATGCTGCTTGCAATCTGAGAGTGTGTCCTTCTAATCTGCATGAGAGCGTCTATTCATCCTATGTCTAACATTTCAGGGAAAAGTCTGAATCCTTTCATCACTGAGACACAGAGCACAAAGAGCAAATAACTCTGAAAGCATCCGTTGTTGGTCTCGTCTTAATGACAGCCGGCTAAATTACAGTACCTCCAGGTTCCTCTTTAATAGAGGAAACCATTAGACATGAAAAATGGCGCTGGCAATGATAATTGGTGGCTGAAACTAGAGCCCACAGCACCGCACTGAATATGCCATAAAGGGGGACAATGCCCACATTAGAAATGACGGTAATCTGACAATGCGGCATTGGATTTATCTCTTGATGTGCTCTTATGGGACGAGGATACCTTTTCAGTCCGCAGGTAGCGAACAAACACCAGAGAATACATTAACAAAGTGTTCATTTTGTGTGCGTGAGATGGCTATAAATAGACTGAACAAAAGATCCCCGAAAATGTCCATATGCACAAAAAGCTTATTTCTCTCAAATTTTGTGCACAAAATTGTTTGCATCCCATTTCTCCTTTGCAAGGATAAGGCACATGGCATTGTGTTACTTACAGCTAGCAGCATTTTAGCCAAAGACTGTTATACTAGCTGTCTAGTCTGTTTTTTAATACGCGTAAAACACAATTGTATAAGGAGCTGGCAACTCGTTCTCATTCTGAGAAGTAAGGTAGGCCACTTGATTTCAACATCTGAACAAAGTAGACAGGCCAACATGCTGTTCGAACAGTTGGAGACGGACAGAAGGGTGTGTTCATAACAATTTTACTGTTCTGCCTTGTTAGCGAGCAAATAGATCCAAGTTGGCTAAACTCGAAATGTAACGTTCAGCTGGCTACTCACCAGCATATGGGCTTGTGCTTTAGAGATGGTTTCTTTTCTATAACAAGAAGTTAGTCATTATTAGTGAATATGCATTATGTATGATACTGGTTTGACACCTTTTAACAAAAGGGGCATTTTCACAGACAGATTTGAATGTCAGGTCAGTGATTATTTCAAAATATCAGGTTAATTTATAGTGAACAAAATATATATTTATATATTTTTTACCTTTAATTAACTAGGCAAGTCAGTTAAGAACAAATTCTTATTTCCAATGACGGCCAAGGAACAGTGGGTGAACTGCCTTGTCAGGGGCAGAACGACAGATTTTTACCTTGTCAGCTCTGGGATTCGATCTTGCAACTTTTCGGTTACAAGTCTAACGATAGGCTACCTAGTGGTTATATAAGCGCAACATGTAATGTGTTGATCCCATGTTTCATGAGCTGAAATAAAATATCCCAGACATTTTCCAGAAGCACAAAAAGCTGTTCTTCCCAATTTTGTGGCACAAATTTGTTTACATCCCTGTTTGTGAGCATTTCTCCTTTGGCAAGACAATCCATCCACTTGACAGGTGTGGCATATCAAGAAGCTGATGAAAAGGCATGGTCATTACACAGGTGCACCTTGTGCCGGGGACAATAAAAGGCCGCTCTAAAATGTTCAGTTTTGTCACACAACATAATGCCACAGATGTCTAAAGTTTTGAGAGAGTGTACAATTGGCATGCTGACTGCAAGAATGTCCACCAGAGCTTTTGCCAGAGAATAGATTGTTAATTTCTCAACCATGAGCCACCTACAACGTCGTTTTAGAGAATTTGGCAGTACGTCCAACTGGCCTCACAACTGCACACCACGTGTAACCACGCCAGCCCAGGACCTCCACGCCAGCCCAGGACCTCCACACCTGGCTTCTTCACCTACGGAATAGTCTGAGACCAGCCACCTGGACAGCTGATGAAACACTGGGTTTGCACAACGTAAGAATTTCTGCACAAACTGTCAGAAACCGTCTCAGGGAAGCTCATCTACGTGCTTGTCATGCTCACCAGGGTCTTGATCTGACTGCAGTTTGGCATCATAACTGACAAATGCTCACCTTTGATGGCCACTGGCACCCTGAAGAAGTGTGCTCTTCACAGTTGAATCAACTGTACCGGTCAGATGGCAGACAGCATGTATGGCGTCATGTGGGTGAGCGGTTTGCTGATGTTAACGTTGTGAACAGAGTGCCCCATGGTGGGGTTATGGTATGGGCAGGCATAAGTCTATGGACACCGAACACAATTGCATGTTATCGATGGCAATTTAAATGCAAAGATACCGTGATAAGATCCTGAAGCCCATTAACGTGCCATTCATCCGCCACCATCAACTGATGTTTCAGCATGATAATACACTGCCCCAGGTTGCAAGGATCTGTACACCATTCCTGGAAGCTGAAAATGTCCCAGTTCTTTGATTGCCTGCTTACTTACCAGACATGCCACCCATTGAGCATGTTTGGGATGCTCTGGATCGACATGTATAACAGCGTGTTCCAGTTCCCGCCAATATTCAGCAACTTCGCACAGACATTGAAGAGGAGTGGGACAACATTCCACTGGCCACAAACAACAGCCTGATCAACTCTATGTGAAGGAGATGTGTCACGCTGCATGAGGCAAATGGTGGTCACACCAGATAATTATTGGTTTTCTAATCCACGGCCCTACCTTTAAAAATAAAAAAAGGTATCTGTGACCAACAGATGCATATCTGTATTCCCAGTCATTTGAAATCCAGAGATTTGGACCTAATGAATTTATTTAAATTGACAGATTTCCTTATATTAACTGTAACTCAGTAAAACCTTTTGAAATTGTTGCGTTTTATATATTTGTTCAGTGTAATATGTGACATAACCAGTGCTGCTATCGGCACAGAATGTCTCGTTGTGCTGGTTTATGTAGTCTAGCCATCTGTCACACACCGGAAAGGTGCAGTGAAATGTTGTTTTACAAGTTCAGCCATAGGTTGCACCAGGGGCGCTGTACTACTAAGGTTAGGTAGTACAGGTGCCTTGCTCAAGGGCACATCAACATATTTTTTTCCCCTTGTCGGCTTGGGTATTCAAACTGGCCCAAAGCTCTAACCGCAAGGTTACCTGTGAGAGGAGAGGCTACTGGCACCTTCATTTTGATGTGATTTGGATGGCCACGAGATTGACTGCGTCAAAGGTACTGTATATAATGACAAGATGGTATTTTCTCCTCCCTAACAATGGGAGTTGTTGTCCCAAAGGCAGGAAGGCAGGCAGTCTGCTTATCGGCAGAATAGGCTCATTAAGCCCATAGAAACGCATTGAATAACGCAGCATTCTCGCGTGGACAGATTTTTATGAGTGGACCCTCTCGCTTTGCCTCTTCCTCTCTTACTACTTGGACTGTAGTCAAGGAAAGTGCCCGCATACATGTTCAAATATTATAGGGAGCTCTCCTACTTGTCGGGAAGTAGAACATTTTAGAATCTACACCATTCCAACGTTGAAATTGATTGGTTCTGCACAGCTCGAGCAGTACAGGTTGCTGTTGTTTGTTAGGCTGTTTGCTAGGCCAAAACATCTCATGACAGCAAATTAAATAGATACAAGCCCCTCTTGACTGTTAGCTTGTTTTTCTGATGCTAAGTTCTTCCTGAGGTAAACTGGTGGATCTGAAATACTACGTCCCCAAGGCCTCAAGCTGCCGTCCTCACTAACCCTCGGCCAGAGCGCCAGGCTCCTAATCGATCGTCAGTGTTGCGTTTCCCATTACACACAAAACAGACAGACCAGGATGAAGCACTCAACATGTCACGAGGAGATCTCATTCCCTACCATCATTCCCCCTCCTCTTCTCCCCTCTGTGCTGTAGCCCCCTGGGCCGAGTGACGCCTGAATGAATTGCTCTTGAAGCAGCCCCACAATTACTTGTCCCTTAACAAAGTGATCGATCCGCTTGGCGAAGGGGGTCTGACCATTCTCAGCGAGGAGGAGGCTGAAATAGACTCCCAGGACAGTGGAGCCAAAACAGGCCTAATGAAAAGAATCGATATGAAGAAGGTAATGTCTGATAAAGATAATGTCACTGTCCGTATTAGGACAGCATTATTCCCTTCTATGGAAAGTCATTGCTACGGTGTCCATATAAGGACAGCATTATTCCCTTTGAAGGAAAGTTGCTGCTACGGTGTTCATATAAGGACAGCATTATTCCTTTTGAAGGAAAGTTGCTGCTACGGTGTCCATAGGGCAATTCCACGCCAGCGGTGGTCCGAAAATATTTTTGGTATTTTTTAAATGTTAAATTTAACCGTTGTTTATCTAGGCAAGTCAGTTGAGAACAAATTCTTATTTACACTGACAGCCAAACCCAGACAACACTGGGCCAATTGTGCACCCCGCCCTATGGGACTCCCAATCACAGCCGGATGTGATGCAGCCTGGATTCGAACGAGGTACTGCAGTAACTTGCACTGAGATGCAGTGTTTTAGACCACTGCGCAGTTTCTCAGATTGTTATGGCAATTCTCACACTTCATGGAGGGGAATAATGTTTGTCATGCTTTTTACATTGTGTCACACACATTTTTTTTTAAATCATGATGAAAGTGGCCATTTTAGGCCCTTTTTAGACCTACAGTATACATGCCTCCTGTAAGACCCTATGATCCATTAACTGTCCATGATACAGACATCTTGGTTTCATTACTCTATATTCCTTAATGTGTGCTTTAAAATATGGAGTATGTCTAGATTCTGAAATGAAATGTTTCATATTCATTTATTAAACTTAAATCTTAATAGCAAAGGTTTTACATCTTGTTTTAAACAATATACTTTACAAGTACATTACATGTCCAGTGGGTGCTCTGGTGCTTTTGAAGGTGTGACACATTTCTTTGACATTATAGGTCATTAACCAATCACAGCCCCTCCTTTCGGATTGCATATTCAGCAAACCACCAGCAGAATTCCCCTTTGAATCTTTTTTCCCATTCACTGTGTCGACGGTACTCGTAAAATGTATAACTTAAAAAGTAACGGAGCACCCACTCTGGAAAATGTATGTGCTTGTAAAAATATTTTTGGGTCACGCTGGCACGGATTCTCTCCATATTAGGCGTTATTAGTATTCTTTTGACAGAAAGTCACCCGTATGGTGTCCACATTAGAACAACATCACACTCTGGCTTTAGAATGCTTTAGACGCTTAAGTTTGTGGCCTTGGTCTCTCACTAGGCAAGCACCTCACGTGTTGGCCTGTTTGATTGCCTTACGCAAGAGTTTTATGACCCCTGCATGGGCATAATAAGCAATGGTGATGCAGCAGGTCTCTGCTTTAAGAGTCTGACAACTTCATCTGCGTGACATAATAGGCAATTGAAGTGAAGGATGAGATGGGGATGGTGTGTGTCTGTTAGCACTTTCTTTAGCCATGTGTTTTGTGTCTGTGTTGGCACCTTCTACGCTCGCAATAACATCTGTTAACCATGTGTATGTGACCAATAAATTTGATTTGATTTGTTGCCATGTGTTTTTGTGTGTGTATGTGTGTGTGTGTGTGTGTGTGTGTGTGTGTGTGTGTGTTAACACCTTTTGTAGCTATGTGTTAGCTAAAATGTGTTTTGTGCATGTCCGTTTTTTGTGAATGTATTTGTATATTAGCCCATTTTGTAGCCCGTGTGTTTGTCTGCGTGTACATCAGAGGGGGTGCGCTCACCTCATACCAACATCAAGAAAAGCGGTATGAGTCTACGAAGTGGTTCCATCACACGGGTTGACATCTCAATGTGCTGCAATACCTGAACATTGATTCTGCCTTGTTAGCTAGCAAATAGATCCAAGTTGGCTAAACTTGAAATGTAACGTTCAGCTGGTTTGTGCTTTAGAGATTTGTTTATTTTCTGTAATGCCTGCTACAAGAAGTTAGTCATTATTACTGAATCTGCATTATGCATGATACTGGTCAAATTTTTAACAAAAAGGGCGTTTTCATAGACAGACTTGAAAGTCAGGTCAGTGATTATTGCAAAAAAGCAGGTTAAACTTTACTGAACAAAAAATATAAGCGCAACATGTAATGTGTTGATTCCATGTTTCATGAGCTGAAATAAGATATCCCAGACATTTTCCAGAGGCACAAAAAGCTAATCTTCCCAATTTTTGGCACAAATTTGTTTACATCCCTGTTTGTGAGCATTTCTCCTATGGCAAGATAATCCATCCTTCTGACATTTGTGGCATATCAAGAAGCTGATTAAACAGCATGATTATTACACAGGTGCACCTTGTGCTGGGGACAATAAAAGGCCACTCTAAAATGTGCAGTTTTGTCACACAACACAATGCCACAGATGTCTCACGTTTTGAGGGAGTGTGCAATTGCTGACTGCAGGAATGTCCACCAGAGCAGTTGCCAGAGAATGTAATGTTAATTTCTCTACCATAAACCAATGTCGTTTTAGAGAATTTGTCAGTACGTCTAAATGGTCTCACAACTACAGATGATTAAACTGAGGAGTATTTCTGTCTGTAATAAAGCCCTTTTGTGGGGAAAACTCATTCTGATTGGCTGGGCCTGGCTCCTCAGTGTGTGTATGCCCTCCCAGGTGCACCCATGGCTGCGCCCCCACCCAATCATGTGAAATCCATAGATGTACTTCAATTAACAGATTTTCTTATATGAACTGTAACACAGTAAAATAGTTGAGATCGTGCATGTTGCGTTTATATTTTTGTTCAGTATATTTTGATAAAATAATACAATTATTCGTGGTTCTTATGGTTGTGGAAGGCTTATGTTTCACAAGATTGCAACTCATCAGATTATAGCTGACTGTTTGAAATGCTATGTGTTTTACTTTTAATTGTACAACAAAGCTTATTTAGAGAAAAACATTTTACAAAATTGAGATATATATTGTGAATCACCCATAAGTTTGAAAAAGTCAAGATATGATTTTCAGGCCATATCACTCAGACCTAACACAGTGCACATCTATATCTGTACATTTCAATAAGTACACTGGGGTTTTCACTTTAATGACTTACTATTGCATCATTTTCAGCGTGCTCCTATTGGATTGGTCATTGGAAGAGCCGCTACAGTAGCTGATGTCTTATTCAGATCTACAAGACAGGTTTAGGTTTGGTTGTGTACATAGAAACACCCATATCAACTTTACTGTATTGACATGATTATTGCAGCCCAAGACTTCCCCGCTATGTGGCGTTTTATAAATCGGCGGCAATGTAATGTAAACATGCATGAGGAGAGTTTCTTTTTATGTCTGGAAGGCACATAATGTCCTAGAATCTATTAATTCAGTACGTCAGGATGTGAATATGACCGTACCTTCTGGGTCCCTCTAAGGGGAGCCAAGGTTATTAACACAGTAATGTTTTGTAGGGACTGAGAGAGAACTGACTCAGAGGAGCCCAACCCATTTATATTATGGGATGGATTTCTCTCCCAATAATTGAACTTCATGTGAACTACATGTGATATTCAAAAGAAAAGTGTTTGTGTGTATTTGTGTATGTTCGTGTGCATTTGAAAGCGTCTGTTTGATTTTTCTCAACCTAAGCAAGTCTTCCACTTTGGAGGTAGGTCATTTTTAGCATATATTTCCCTCATATCTGGGGCCATTTCCCCTTCATTCCATTCTAATCCAATCCGAACAGTGTCTCCAATGAGCCTAGTCAATTTCAGCTCCTGAACTATGAAGCCAGGAAATGAATTCCATAGATTTGTGGTATTGACCCAGTACGAGTCGTATGGCCACCCATTATGATACTCTCCATTGCTCCTCAGTGGAATAGACTGGATGGTGGCTCCTGGTGGCTCCAGTATTTGATCTTATACTTCACTTCCATGGTGGAGAGTGACATGATGAGTTCATAACGAAGGGCAATGAGGATATCCTTCTGGTGATTTATTTAGTCTGGGTGATGTTTATTATCACACTTCACTGATCAATTTGAACAGACTCTTTTGGAGAGTCTGTTCGATGTCTGAAATATCCCTAAACTCAGCGGTCTACAATCCAAACAAATGTTGAAAATGTATAATTTCCAGGGCGTTCCTAAACCCTTGTCAGCCCTCCATGGGGGTGTCTGTATTCCTGGAGAGCAGTGATGATGGCAGGGCTTTGACAGGCTGAGCGGGTGATGAGCTACCCTTGCTCTCCCCTGAGATGGATGGCACTGCACGGCAGTCAGAATGCATTAAGAGTGGCCCTGGAGCACGGAGGAATCTGAACTCTGTAGCCACCTCGTGTGTGTGTTTAGTTGGTGAAGGGGCTGTTTTGCACTGACTCGTGGTGGGCCTATTTCTTTATAGCAGGAGCAAAACCAGCGCAAGCCCAAAGAGCCCTACAGTGGAGGTTGTCAAAATACCCATAAAAACCTAGCGGTCAGGTTTCAATCGTTTTTTCCACCATTCATTTTTTCCATAGGGGATTTTTAGAAACACTTAAAATAAAGGCTGTGTTTCGTGTTAGGTTACAGACCCGGGTTCGATCCCGGGCTGTGTCGCAGCCGGCCGCGACCGGGAGACCCATGAGGCCGCGCCCAATTGGACCCGCATCACCTGGTCAGGGCAGGGTTTGATCGGCTGGGATATCCTTGACCCATACATTCGTTGGAGGGGGAGTAAATCATGGCGAGTATATTGATCAAAGTCACCTTGTCCTGGAGAGATTTACACGGCTATCAAAATGTCACGCCAGGGTAAGCCTACACAAAACTTTATTTTAAGTTTTTCTAAAAACCACTTTGGGAATAATGAATGGTGTGGAAAAACGATTGGAACTATTTCCCTGTTTGACCACTAGGTATAATGGTTATTATGACTGGTACTGAGGTACATTTTGACATACCTTTTACATTTTTTTTTATACAATTCTATTTGATATTTTAGCAACAAAACAAAACATGCACATACAAACGAAGACGTCATGCAAACGTCAACTACATCACACCTGCCCGGACCCACTAGCCATCACCCCATCTCCCACGGCCATATCATTTTCCGCCACATGGCCTCAAACTGCATTTTGTTTCTCTCCGTCGCCCACACACTTGTTTAGATGATAGTAAAGCATTTGACCTTTCCATTGCGTGAACAACGGAGGATTGGTTGATTTCCAATGGATTTTCATACCATCCACAACATGGGAGATGAAGTTCAATACAGGCTTGACCGATGTCCCCTAATCATTGACACCTGTCCATTTCATGTAGTTTGTTGCAGAAAAAAATCTATTGACCATGGCCATATGACATAACAACATGTAACAGGCCATTAAGACCCACAGTTAATGGCATCAATATGGATGATTTCTTTGCCCTTCAACACCTATAGACAATGCTAAACGTTTAACTTCGCTTCCCGAGGGAGCGTTCAATTCAATTGAGAGGCATCGTCTCGACACAGTCCTAAAATGAAACAAAGCTTTGGCTGAGCTCAATAGTGATATATGCAATACAGAATTCGGGTACTGTATACTTTTCTACCTGTCAAGTTAAACTCATGCATTGTTTATGATCTTGAACACGGATACACAAACTCCTAGGTGATGTCTTATACATGCCATGTTTGGTCTGTTTCTTGGGACATTCCCTATGGAAGATTGTGAGTGATTGTTAACTAGAGCATATTACCAAAATGGCCGACACTGATCAATACATAAGTCCCCCAAAAATGGATGTGTTAAATAGCTGCCTTCATAATTACTTTGACGTAGCCTTCCCATTCTATTTACAGTAGGGAGGTGCTGTATTAGTTACCCTGATGAGTAGTTTATTGTATCGCTTTGTCAGCCATTACATCACATGGCTGTCTGATAAATTGTCAGCTCGTCACCTGGAGGTCCTCGACTTAGTCTTGTTGATTTGAAGGTTTTCCAACAGCATTGTTCACATATAAGGCACTAGAAAAACTGTTAGGAAATGTTTATTCAAATTGACTGTCAAATCAATAAAATTTCAGCACAACGTCAGAAGATGCAGTCCAAGCCGAAGTCATCAAACCTCAAAGGTGATCTAATGTTTGATGGCTGTACGTCCCGTGCCGTATGTAGATCCGACTGGGAGAGATGGGCACCATCTAATTTCATAATCTCAGACGATGCCCATCTTTCTCATTCATTTGGGATTGATGTGTATACCTAGATGTAGGTAGGCCCTACACAACAGATGGCGCGAAACATTGACTCATCTCAACATTAGCCCACTTCTGAGGTCTGTAAATGTATGATAAACTTGTATGTTGGAGTGAACTATCCCATTTACCATCATGAAGACCCAATCAGAGCCAACCAACTACAGTACTTGTTGACAAGGATGCACCCTGGATTACTGCCCAGTCCCACATCCTTCATTTTTGTGTGACATTTACTGTATAGAAGTTTTCACATGGGCAATCGGCTAAAACATGGCTGCTGTTTCATCGTCATAAAGCCACCAGTGTCATTAATCATCCGGTTGTCCCTGAGTGTCTACGGGAAGTGTTTGTAACTGAATTAGGCTGACGGCAGATAACAATACGACACACAAACTGCTGACAAACCTTGGCCAAAAACATTCCCTGTCACCCTCTGAATGGGCATCTTACTGAAATGAGGACAAGAAAGCCAGACATCAAAAGTAATTAGTTTTAGCCTAGCTTTTGCATTGCAATTTTCGTTAAGCGGTGGTGAAGGTGGTGTCTAATGGAAATGGTCTTGAGCCGTCTTGTATTAACCCTAATAAGAGAGGTGCATACACCAATTATGCAATATGAGTGTGTTGCTCGCAAATGAGTCTAACTAATGGCAAGAAAGTTAGTTAGCAGTCAGTGTTAGTATTGAAGTGCCCTGTCTATCATCTATTCGCTCTCAGTTACATGAGATTCGGGCTCTGTCAGTCATAGAATTTTGGTCATAGAATTTTGTCAGATGGTTATTGTCATGCAAAAGCCTGCCGGTCTCACGGTAATTGACCGTTAATTAACATACATATGTTTAGCATCTCCAGGCCTCTACGCATACAAACCGCTGATGTGTGCCTTTTCAACATCTATATTAAAAGTCTAATATAGAAACATTGTGATATGGAGAAAATGTATTTCAGAAAAACAGAATATGAGTTGGCCTACTGTATGTTATCTGGCTATGCGCCATTCCATAGGCTGTAAGCTTGTCCTTTTAGCGGATAAGATATACTTAAATCCCATGCCATTATTTTACAGTGCCTTCGTAAAGTATTCAGACCCCTTGACTTTTTCCACATTTTGTTAGTTACAGCCTTATTCTAAATGTGATTAAATAAAAAAAATCCTCATCAATCTACACACAATACCCCATAATGACAAAGTGAAAACTGTTTTTAGACTCTGACCTGGAGTTCCCAGTTGTCTTGGAAGCTCCATACATCCAGAGAATGTCAGAATTTGATGTCAAAATTAGCCTTGAACCTTCCTGTTCACGTGAGCACAGCACAACAAGGTGATTCCAAAACGATCTTGTTTGCTGCCGCATAAATGATGTACATGCCAGGGAGACATGCATACTGTAGCTAAGAAAGTAATACTAAGTGTATGTTGTGTAGTAAGCTGTTAGTAGCCCATGTGCCTCACCCTAATCATTTAACTTTTCCCCTCATAATTTCGCCTGCCGTTCTGACTTGGTGGTGCACGTGTAGCTTATAGCCTGTTTTAGAGAAATGTTATTGAATATTGTAAGAGCTTCATTGTCTGTTTATATGCCCCCATTATTTATCCTACGGTTCTGACTTGGTGTACAAGGTCAATACTGTAAGAACAACCCATGTTCTGAATTCTGTCACTATACATTTCAAAAGTGCTGAAAAATGAGTTTTATTGACAATGTCCGTCCTAGCTCGCTCATTAATGTCTTAATCGAAATCCGAAATTACGGATTACCTCTGATCTGCGCGTCATCCCCTTATGCCATAGTTTGTACGTCTCAATTGTCAGTAGAAGCCACATTTGTTTTAAGCAAGTCAGCCATATCAGCTATGTTTTTTCACTCCTAAACAAGGCTCTGCTGATAGCCATGTGTAGCGGTGGTAAGGTGTTGGGACTGCTATTGGGACTCTCCTGTTGGGACAACTTTATGTAGGCCCCAACAGTTTGTGGGCACCGTTTGTCACCTTTATGGTCAAATTAATAAAATTGTTTAGTGTTGTGTAGTGGCTTTGCTTGTATGCATCTAATTTGTATTTATTGTTTTCCCCACCAAATTTACATGCTAAAATCACCACAGCCTATGTGCTTAAGAGGAGATTACTGTGACTCAACGGTTCCATATAATTTTATTGTGGTCATGACTCATGACTGCTGGTGTGGTGGTAATACGGTCATTGCAACAGCACTACATGAGATAGCATTGTATTAGCATTACACGTTAGCTCTCAGTTACATGAGGAGATAGCATTGTGTTACCATTAGCTCTCTGTTCCAGGTCTAAGAGCTGTGTGGGAGATTGGAGGGCATGAGGAAACAGCGTTCCTGTTAGTGTTAGCATTAACTGCTAGCTCTGTTACACTCATTAGGTCTGTTTGGGGCTATCGTTTTCAGCAGGTAAGCCATCTCTCAGGGAAAAGGTTTTCCTTGCACATTCAAGTAGTGGCTGACTATGAATAGGGAAGCAGGCTACACCTTGACAGGCACCATGATGTTACCGCTAATGTTCATATCGATGACACTGCTTGCTCACGGTTCACCTGTCACTGTGGTGGTAATGGCTTCGCAATGTGACTGACAGAACATAGTCTGAAGACGACTAAAAGATGACTGCTTATCCCTTTTTCATGATACTGTTTGTGTTTACATATAGTACCAGTCAAAGGTTTAGACACACCTACTCATTCAAAAGTTTTCTTTATTTTTACTATTTTATACATTGTAGAATAATTGTGAAGACATCAAAACTATGAAATACAATTTATGGAATCATGTAGTAACCAAAAAAGTATTCAACAAATCACAATGCCAAGAGTGTACAATGCTGTCATGGCTTCTTTGAAGAAGCTCAAATATAACATATATATTTTGATTTGTTTAACATTTTTTTTGCTTAATCTATGATTCCAAATGTGTTATTTCATAATTTTGATGTCTTCACAAATAAAGAAAAACCCTTGAATGTGCAGGTGTGTCCAAACTTTTGACTGGTACTGTACATACAAACCCATGAAGCTTATATTCTGTCATTCAAGTATACTCAACATGGTTGTTTGAATGATTGTGTGAGCACTGAGCAGGTGTTGGAGAATGTATTGCTGTTTTCAGGCATTGGCTCTCTGATGGTTCATCAGCGATATGCTTAATACAATTCAAGAATTGGATAGCGCCTTTTAGGCTATAGCGTATGGCATGCGCCACTTCATGTGGGTGTGGATGCCGATGTGTGATCTGCACACTGCTGCGGGTGGGATACGTGTTGGGAGTTGGATGGTGCGATTCCAGCAACCAATTGGTGTCTGGGTGCATTTCTCACTTCTCTATAAGATGATGACATGGAGTTGTTGAATTCCTCTGAAACTGCTTGTTCGCACGTGCGCACGCAGACAACACACACCCAGGGGCCTTTGAGGATGACCACCTAAAAAGCAAACCTGCACTCTGACAGGTTAAAAGCACTGCAAGCCGCTATCAGCACCTGTATTTCAACCCAGTTCATTTAGAATATCAGATGCATATACTGTAAGAAATAATCAGTCAAGGAGTAGACTGTAAATCAGTCTAGAGTGAAACACAATCACTGCCTCATTGCCTGCGTCCGTTATGGGTCTGCTGTCAAACGACCACCCCTTATCACTGGCAAACACTCCCTAAAGCACTTCTGAGAGCGGGCCATTCTAATCGGCCTGGCCCGGGTATCCTGGAAGAATATTGACCTCATCCCGTCAGTAGAGGATGCCTGGTTGTTCTTCAAAAGTGCCTTAAATAAGCATGCCCCGTTCCAAAAATGTAGAACTAATAACAGATATAGCCCATGGTTCACTCCAGACTTGACTGCCCTTGACCAGCACAAAAACATCCTGTGGCTCACTGCACTAGCTTCAAATAGTTCCTGCGATTTGCAACTTTTCAGGAAAGTCAGGAACCAATATACAGAGTCAGTTAGGAAAGAAAAGGATAGTTTTTTTCAAATAGAAATTTGCATCCTGCAGCGCTAACTCCAAAAGGTTTTGGGACAATGTAAAGTTTACGGAGAATGAGAGCACATCCTCTCAGCTGCCCACTGCACTGAGGCTAGGAAACACTGTCACCACTGATAAATTCACGATAATTGAGAATTTCAATAAGCATTTCTCTATGGCTGGTCCCGCTTTCCACCTTGGTACCCCAATCCCGGCCAACAGCTCTGCACCACCCGCAGCAAATGGTCCAAGCCCATCCTCCGCCTCTCCTTCATCCAAATCCAGACAACTGATGTCCTGAAAGAGCTGCAGAATCTGGATCCCTACAAATCAGCTTGGCTAGACAATATGGACCCTCTCTTCCGAAAATTATTCGCTGCCATTGTCACAACCCATATTAATAGTCTGTTCAACCTCTCTTTCATATCGTCTGAGATTCCTAAAGATTGGAAAGCAGCAGCAGTCATCCCCCTCTTCAAAGGGGGAGACATTCTAGACCCAAACTGTTAATCCGGTTTCTGAGCTGGTCACGGGTGCACCTCAGGCACGCTCAAGGTCCTAAACGATATCATAACTACCATCAATAAAAAAAGTACTGTGCAGCCGTCTTCATCAACCTGGCCAAGGCTTTCGACTCTGTCAATCACCGTATTCTTATCGGCAGACTCAACAGCCTTGGTTTCTCTAATGACTGCCTCGCCTGGTTCACTAACTACTTCTCAGATAGAGTTCAGTGTGTCAAATTGGAGGGCCTGTTGTCCGGACCTCTGGCAGTCTCTATGGGCGTGCCACAGGGTTCAATTCTCGGGCAGACTCTTTTCTCTGTATATATATCAATGATGTCGCTCTTGCTGCGGGAGATTATTTGATCCAAATCTACGCAGACGACACCATTCTGTATACATCTGGCCCTTCTTTGGACACTGTGTTGACAAACCTCCAAACAAGCTTCAATGCCATACAACTCTCCTTCCGTGGACTCCAACTGCGCTTAAACGCTAGTAAAACTAAATGTATGCTCTTCAACCGATACCTGCCCGCCCGCCCAGAATTACTTCTCTGGACAGTTCAGAACATGTGGACAACTATAAATACCTAGGTGTCTGGCTAGACTGTAAACTCTCCTTCCAGACTAACATTAAGCATCTCCATTCCAAAGTAAAATCTAGAATTGGCTTCCTATTTTGCAACAAAGCCTCCTTCACTCATGCTGCCAAACATACCCTTGTAAAACGGACTATCCTACCAATCCTTGACTTCGCGATGTCATTTACAAAATAGCCTCCAGCACTCTACTCAGAAAATTGGATGCAGTCTATCACAGTGCCATCCGTTTTGTCACCAAGGCCCCATATACTACCCACCATTGCAACCTGTATGCTGTCGTTGGCTGGCCCTCGCTACATATTCGTCGCCAAACCCACTGGCTCCAGGTCATCTGAGTCTTTGCTAGGTAAAGCTCCGCCTTATCTCAGCTCACGGGTCACCATAGCAACACTCATAGCACGCGCTCCAGCAGGTATATTTCACTGGTCATCCGCAAAGCCATCACCACTTTTGGCTGCCTTTCCTTCCAGGTCTCTGCTGCCAATGACTGGAACGAATTGCAAAATCACTGAAGTTGGAGACCTATATCTCCCTCACTAACTTTAATTGTCAGCTGTCAGAGCAGCTTACTGATCGCTGCAGCTGTACACAGCCCATCTGTAAATAGCCCATCCAACCAACTACCTACCTCATCCCCATATTTGTTTTTGTTTTTTTCTGCTCTTTTGCACATTGGTGTTTATGCTTGCACATCCTCATCTTTTTTTTATATATTTTTTATTTTACCTTTATTTAACCAGGCAAGTCAGTTAAGAACAAATTCTTATTTTCAATGACGGCCTGGGAACAGTGGGTTAACTGCCTGTTCAGGGGCAGAACGACAGATTTGTACCTTGTCAGCTCGGGGGTTTGAACTCGCAACCTTCCGGTTACTAGTCCAACACTCTAACCACTAGGCTACCCTGCCGCCCCATCTGCACATCTATCACTCCAGTGTTAATTGTTAAAATGTAATTACTTCGCTACTATGGCCTACCTCCTTACTTAATTTACACACACTATGTATTATTGACTGTGCGTTTGTTTATCCCATGTGTAACTCTGTGTTGTTGTCGTTTTTGTCAAACTGCTTTACTTTATCTTGGCCAGGTCGCAGTTGTAAATGAGAACTTGTTCTCAACTGTCCTACCTGGTTAAATAAAGGTGAACATTTAAAAAAAAAACTGGAGGACTTAAGTTAAGTAATGATGTGCTCAAAAGTGCACCAGATAAATCATCGCCATGACAACCTGACATGAGCGATGACCTCGTCGATCCTTTTGACTCGGGCGAGCTCTCGCCCACTTTGAGAAATAAAATAATGAATGCCCATAATTCATGTAAACTCGGCTGTCGAGATTTTAATTTCTATTAGTCCTCATCCTGAAGCTCTTAATCTCATCTTCACCCTGCTTAGGTAATGGTATGCAGGAAGCACCTCAAATAAAGTGGAGATGGATCACTCTCCTGTAATCTCAACTCTCTGAACACCTTAATGCATATCTGAAACATGCGAAGATACTCTCTTGCAAATAGCCATCTCCAGAGCCAAAGAGGATATCGCATTGTGAAAATGTCAAATATAAAAGACATTCAAATATACCAGCTCAACTCTGACCTCCTCCATGAAAACCAATTGGGTTCAACCTTTGTATTTGTTTAAACCAATTGGATTGAACAGTAGAGTAGAGGAGGGCGAGAGTGAAAACATATTGCCTTGGAGATTGGGACCGCTCTTTTATAGAAAATACAAATGCGGAACATTTTCCCTGCTACCGTTTTGATAGTTTACTTAGTTGTGTTTGTGTTCATGATCGTATAATTTGATTTACTGCTGGAGTGTTATTACCCTCATTTTCAAAGTTTACACCTCAATGTTTACACCCCAATGTTTACACCTCAATGTTTACACCCCAATGTTTACACCTCATTGTTTACACCTCATTGTTTACACCTCATTGTTTACACCTCATTGTTTACACCTCAATGTTTACACCTCATTGTTTACACCTCAATGTTTACACCTCAATGTTTACACCTCTTTGTTTACACTTCTTTGTTTACACCTCAATGTTTACACCTCGAGCCAGATGTCAGCAGAAATGATTCATTATAATGCACAATTATCACCTGCACATGTGTCATCAATTAGTGTTCTTGGCATGATTTGAGGTGTCCGTTTGACGACAAAGTATGAATTAATGGGCCAAGTGTACTCAGTTCCTATATTATCGTTGGAATATAAACGTTTTGGAGTTGTGCCTTTTAGAGCTGGTTGTACTGTAACATGCTGACCTGAGATGGTGGGCTCTGTGACAGTGTTTAGCAGCATGACTTGGTGTGATAATGGAAACTGACAAAGGTTATGGCTCCAGGGTCCAGGATGGCGTCAGGTGGGGTTGTGCTAATTACAGATAGACTGGAGCAGGTGCTACTAGGATGGGCGTCCAACCGGTCCTGCTGCCTTGTCTGTGTCCGCACTACCCAGTCCCACATAACCACAGGGCCATGATGGGCGAATGAGGTCTAATAAACTGCTTGAGATAGAAATTCACTGCACATCTAGGATCAAGTTACCCTAACCCCAATCTTAACCTTGAATGTTAGTGGGGGTAAACAATATCTGACCAAGGACCAGTGATTAAGGTCAACTCCCATAAACCCAAAGTGTGCCCTGACAGATTTGTGCTAATTTCAACAGTGTGAAATGATAAAGGCTCCCATCCCTATGGCTCTAACTAATCCACATTGCCCTGAAGCTGCAGGAGGCCCATAGGTGGATAGGTTGTAATGCATAGTCCAATGGCTCGGCACTGTACTGCCCTTTAAAGGGAAGAAAGCATTTTTTGGAGGTCATGTTTGTCAGTGATTGATGATGATGTGATGTGTCAACTATCATGGGGCAACATGCCCACTTATGTATACAGCAAGGGTACCATCTGGTAAAGTGCCCTTTTGCCTTTTGACATCACATATTTTAGTCTTTACCAAAATATGTGAGATTGACAGGAGTACATAGCAGGATTGGCAGCCTTCACTAACATGTTACTTGTCCTTCACACACCTAACTACACTGAACAAAAATATAAACGCAACAATTTCAAAGATTTTACTGAGTTACAGTTCATATAAGGAAATAAGTCAACTGAAATGAATTAATTAGGCCCACAAGACTGGGAATACAGATATGCATCTGTTGGTCACACATACCTTTAAAAAAAAGGTAGAGGCGTGGATAGGAAAACCAGTCCGTATCTGGTGTGACCACCATTTGCCTCAAGCAACACAACACATCTCCGTCGCATAGAGTTGATCATGCTGCTGATTGTGTCCTTATGGAATTTTGTTCTACTCCCCCTCAATGGCTGTGAGAAGTTGACGAATAAATTGACTGGAACTGGAACACGCTGTCGTACACGTCAATCCAGAGCATCCCAAACATGCTCAATGGGTAACATTTCTAGTCAAGTATGCAGGCCATGGAAGAACGAGGACACTTTCATCTTCCAGGAATTGTTTATATTTCCTTGCAACATGGGGCCGTGCATTATCATGTTGAAAGATGAGGTGATGGCGGCGGATGAATGGCACAACAATGGGCTTCAGGCTCTTGTCATGGTATCTCTGTACATTCAAATTGCCATCGATAAAATGCAATTGTGTTCGTTGTCCATAGCTTATGCCTGCCCATACCATAAACCCACCGCCACAATTGGGCACTGTGTTCACATTTTCAATTTAAAAAAAAAATTGTACCTTTATTTAACTAGGCAAGGCAGTTAAGAACAAATTCTTATTTTCAATGACGGCCTAGGAACAGTGGGTTAACTGCCTGTTCAGGGGCAGAACGACAGATTTCTACCTTGTCAGCTCGGGGATTTGAACTTGCAACCTTTTCGGTTACTAGTCCAACTATCTAACCACTAGGATACCCTGCCGCCCCATTGTTGACATCAGAAAACCGCTCGCCCACACGACGCCATACACGTGGTCTGCGATGTGAGGCCGGTTGGACGTACTGCCAAATTCTCAAAAATTACATTGGAGGTGGCTTATGGTAGAGAAATTAACATTTAATTCTCTGGTAACAGCTCTGGTGGACATTCCTGCAGTCAGCACGGCAATGTGCTGTGTGACAAAACTGCACATTTTAGAGTGCATTTTATTGTCCCCAGCAAAAGGTGCACCTGTGTAATGAGCATGCTGTTTAATCACTTTCGCGTTATGCCACACCTGTCAGGTGGATGGATTATCTTGGAAAAGGAAAAATGCTCACTAACAGGGATGTAAACAAATGTGTGCACAAAATTTGAGAGAAATAAGCTTTTTGTGCGTATGGAACATTTCATTTATTTTATTTCAGCTCATGAAACATGGGACCAACACTTAACATGGTGTGTTTATATTTTTGTTCAGTGTACGTACACACAGACACTTCATACAGTAGACCTTCAATCTTTCTTTTTTTTTTCACACACACACACACACACACACAGATGAGCACCCACTAATCTAAGCCGTCTGCTCTGTTCCATGACAACGCAAACAACCCTAACGCATGCCCGCACCCAGTGCCTCCAGCGTCCTCAGAAGGCCGTTGTCTTAATTGGGCTGTAATTAGAAACAGCAGGTTGCAGACCTGTTTGGAAACAGGCATCTGTGCCATGGCATATTAGGGGCCTGCGTGCTTTCACCAACTGCTGCTCAGGCAAGCACTGTAGCCTACTGGGATGCTCTGTTTATCCTCAACTGATTCTAGATCAGTTCTCCTTACACCCGTACACCGGTCCTGCCTGATCTTCCCATGCATGGGTAAGACAGCCAAGTAGTCCCTGGATCAGTTGATGCGTTGTGTTTACACACTGCTGAGTTGGGCTAGGTGGCATCATTACTTTAAGCAGGCACCTCTTATGCTTGTGTTAGGGACTCCATAGTGTGGTTTTTTATTTATATATTTTGGCAAAGAGGAGCGAGAGGAAAACGTCTGTTCAGTCTTTTTGGAACGATCACATTTATTGGGTTGCTGCTCTCCTTTTGCTTCCCCTCTGGCTAATTCCTGCCTTTAAAAAAAAATAAAACAACTTTTTGGGATTCCTCGATTTCACTCGCCAGTTTTGTTAAACCTTCCCATCATACTGCTGAAAACACTAAAATAGTATTCCCGAGGCACTTCAATTTCACTTCCTCTGAAAGTGGGACTGCTCTGCTTGCAGTTTGAAAAAATAATTAAAAAAGATACAGTGCCCTACTATCCGCTCAATCACTGATTCCCCAAATGGCCAAGATGCAAAACCGCCATTACAAATGTACAAGGATTAGTTGGCCGACCTGAATACTAAGTGTTTGGATTGGAATCTTGAGACACACTTTTAAGGTAATATACAGTCAGGATTGTAGGCCTATAGTTTGTGGGGGAGACAGATCTGTTGTCCTTTTGATGGCCCTTTTACTAAGTTTTCCACTATTTATATTGTCTATATCCTTTCATGCCCTCATCTAAGTCTAGTAAAAACAAGTGAGTCAGTTGGTAAGTGTAGTAAAAGCTTTGTGGTTATTTTTGAGAATTTTATTTGAAGAACATTTCCCTCAGATTTTAGGGAGAGCAAAGCTATCTTTAATGGTGGGGGTGTTAAATGCTGATTATGTGTTTTGTAGATTATACGGGTACATTTATGGACATTAATGTTCCGGTTCTCATTCCACGACACTAAGTAATTGTATTTCATGACTCAGATGATGAGTCAGATCTCTTGATTTAAAATTGAATGGATGAACATTCCCTAACACAGTTCTCACAGCAAGATTATCATGTGGAGTAATATAGTGAAGGACAACGATGCATATTCTCTCACTGTTCATCCTTGCAAACAACTGGCTGAGGGAGGAAACCACAACATATGGAAAATGTGGGATCAGATGGACACTTGACCCAGTGCTTGAAGATCTGGACTGTGCAGATGACCTCTGTCTCCTTGCAAGTCCTCATCAGAACATGCAGGCAAAAACTCAAAAGATGGCAGATATCACACAAATGGCAGGCCTCAACATCAACATTCAAAAGACAAAAGGCATGAGAATGAACGACAAAATCAACACACCAATCAACGTCAACAACACTGCCCTGGAAGAGGTGGAAGAGTTCATTTTGGGAGCAAGGTGACCAAAGGTGGCGATTCCATGAGTGATGTGACCACTAGGCTCAGTAAAGGGAATCAGGCCTTTGCCATGTTAAGACCTGTATCGAGAGCCAAGGTATATCAGCCTACCACTCAAAATCAGTGTTCTCCGATATGGGTCAGAATTTTGGAACATCCCAGCTTTTATTAACACAAACTGGAAACATTTCAAAACAAAGCACTGAAGAATCCTGTGGATGTGCTGGCCAAATAATATAATGACTATGGCTGGGACATGTATGCAGATTACCACCGGATCGCACACCATGTGATTGCCCTATGCTGGACACCAGATGGGAGGCGAAAGCCAGGACGCCCAAAAGAGACATGGAAAAGTTAAATCGAAAAGGAGATAGTGTGGCCTGATCTGCGGAACCCTCAGCAAGAAGGCTTCAGACCTGAAGCAGTGGCGCTCTCTTGTGGCCGCCTTATGTGCCTCAAGGCATGAAGAGGATTAATTAAGTAATATAATGAAAAGGTTATCTTGACTCTTGTAGAATGACATGAACAAGCAGAGGGTATACATCGTGGCTGTGACCTTAGGACCTTTTGGCCATATTGACAATATGTTATTTAGCTGAGAGTCTTTCAGTATGGTATTTCTCTTGTCCTTTGGTCCGGAGACCAAATTGGAGATTTTTGGTTTCAACCCTGTGTCTTTGTGAACGGATGATCTACACATGTGTATTTCCCATCGTAATGCATGGAGGAGGAGGTGTTTTGATGTGGGGGTGCTTTGCTGGTGACTCTGTCTGTGATTTATGTAGAATTCAAGGCACACACATTCTTTAGCGATACACCATGTCAGTTTTGGGCTTAGTCAATGACCCAACACACCTCCAGGCTGTGTAAGGACTATTTTACCAAGAAGGAGAGTGATGGAGTGCTGCATCAGATGACCTGGCCTCCATAATCCCCCGACTTCAACCAAATTGAGATGGTTTGGGATGAGTCGGACCGCAGAGTGAAGAAAAAGCAGCCAACAAGTGCTCAGCATATGTGGGAACTCTTTCAAGACTGTAGGAAAAGCATTCCAGGTGAAGCTTGTTGAGAGAATGCCAAGAGTGTGTAAAGCTGTCAAGGCAAAGGGCGGCTATTTGAAGAATCCTCAAATATAAAATATATTTTGATTTCTTGAACACTTTTTTGGTTACTACATGATTCCGTAATTGTTATGTCATAGTTTTTATGTCTCAGTATTACTCTACAATGTAGAAAATTGTCAAAATAAAGAAAAACCCTTGAATGAGTAGGTGTTCTAAAACTTTTGACCGGTAGTGTAATACCAAAAATATTAGTCATTACTGATAATGTTTAGTTGAATGAGGTTCAATTAATCAGCTTTGTTCCGTAGTAGTTTTGTCCCAAATGGCACCCTAATCCCTACAAATTGCACTACCTTTGACAAGAGCCCTATGGGTCCTGGTCAAAAGTAGTGCACTATATAGGGAATAGGGTGCCATTTGGGACCTAAACCATGTCTGATACAGTAGAATGAACAAGGTGAGATACAGAAGAGACACACGTTGAGTCAGTCAGCTCATTGAGCATGATGAAATGAGACCGCTTTCCATTCTCTGTTTGTACATTGGAAACTGTGATAACTGCCAGAGCGGAGCTAGATTTTAATGGCGTTTCTGAAAACGTCTCTGAAGCCTATAGCTCCATCTGTTGTCCAAACATCAGCACTACACCACAGTTGCGACTGGCGGCTGTTACTCTTGTCCCCATAGCCTCTCTAGACATCTATAGAAGTTGGGGAGGATTATATATGTAATGGCTGTGTTCCGCATTAATTACTGTAGTTTACATTGGATGCAACGTTAATCCTGGTAGTTTGCTACATTATTATTCAGTAATATTACAGTCTGAATTTGTTTTGAGAATAGTATCTATGAACATGAGTAGAACCCTATTGTGGGTAAAGCTGAAGCACTGAAAATGTGAAACACATTCATGTCAAAATGTCCTGGTCCCTGACACGACCCCAGAAAAAATGACTGGGAACATAGCGTGCAAGTGTTAATTACATGTCCTGAGGCATATGCTACATGTACACATGTACTGTATGCCTCAGGACACAGTCTGTTCCAAAATGATTGGCACCCTTGATAAAGGTGAGCAAAAAAGGCTATAAAATAAATAAGACAAATTATTGGCAGCCCTGTTTTCAATACTCTAGTGCTGTCCCCTTGCAAAGATAGTGACACTGTACCTTTGAAATTGGAGAACACGTTGTGAGGTATCTTAGATAATTCTTCCATACATAATCTTTCCAGAGCCGTGATATCCTTCGTCTTTTATGGGCTGCCCTCTTCAATTCTCATCTACACACAATGACAAAGTGTAAACTGAAGTATCACATTTACATAAGTATTCAGACCCTTTACACAGTACTTTGTTGAAGCACCTTTAGCAGCGATTACAGCCTCGAGTCTTCTTGGGTATGCCGCTACAAGCTTGGCACACCTGTATTTGGAGAGTTTCTCCCATTCTTCTCTGCAGATCTGCTCAAGCTCTGTCAGGTTGGATGGGGAGTGTCGCTGCTTAGCTGTTTTCAGGTCTCTCCAGAGATGTTCGATTGGGCTCAAGTCCTGGTTAGGCCACTCAAGGACATTCAGAGACTTGTCCCGAAGCCACTCTTACATTGTCTTGGCTGTGTGCTTAGTGTCGTTGTCCTGTTGGAAGGTGAACCTTTCCCCCCCAGTCTGAGGTCATGAGCTATCTAGAGCAGGTTTTCATCAAGGATCTCTCTGTACTTTTCTCCATTCATCTTTCCTTCAGTCCTGACTAGTCTCCTAGTCCCTGCCAATGAAAAACATCCCCACAGCATGATGCTGCCATCTCCATGTTTCACCGTAGAGATGGTGCCACGTTTCCTCCAGATGTGACGCTTGGCATTCAGGCCAAAGAGTTTCATCAGACCAGAGAATCTTGTTTCTCATTGTCTGAGAGTCCTTTAGGTGCCCTTTTGAAAGCTCCAAGTGGGCTGTCATGTGCCTTTCACGAAGGAGTGGCTTCCGTCTGGCCACTCTACCATAAAGGCCTAATTGGTGGAGTGCTGCAGAGATGGTTGTCCTTTTGGAAGGTTCTCCCATCTCCACAGAGGAACTCTGGAGCTGACGATCGGGTTTTTGGTCACCCTGATTGCCCAGTTTGGCCGGTCGGCCAGCTCTAGGAAGAGTGTTGGTGGTTACAAACTTCTTCCATTTAAAAATGGTGGAGGCCACTGTGTTCTTGGGGACCTTCAATGCTGCAGAAATGTTTTGGCAACCTTCCCCAGATCTGTGCCTCAACACAATCCTGTCTCGGAGCTCTACGGACAATTCCTTCGACCTCATGGCTTGGTTTTTGCTCTGACATGCACTGTCAACTGTGGGACGCTTATATAGACAGGTGTGTGTGCCTTTCCATATCATGTCCAATCAATTTAATTTACCACAGGTGGACTCCAATAAAGTTGAAGAAACATCTCAATGATGATCAATGGAAACAGGATGCACCTGAGCTTCATTTCGATTCTCATAGCAAAGGTTCTGAAAACTTATGTAAATAAGGTATAAGGTCGTTATGTGGTATTGTGTGTAGATTTTTGTTTTTTTTAATCAATTTTAGTATAAGGCTGTAATGTTTCAAAATATGGAAAAAGTAAAGGGGTCTGAAAACTTTCCAAATGCACCGTATATACTGAACAAAAATATAAATGCAACATGCAACAATTTAAAAGATTTTACTGAGTTACCGTTCATATAAGGAAATCAGTCAATTTAAGTCAATTCATTAGACCCTAATCTATGGATTTCAGATGGCTGGAAATAGGGTTGGTTACAGATACCTTAAAAACAAATCGGCCTCACGATCTCATCATGGTATCTCTGTGCATTCGACTTGCCATCGATAAAATGCAATTGTGTTCGCTGTCCATAGCTTATGCCTGCCCATATTTTTATTTTATTTATCCATTATTTTACCAGGTAAGTTGACTGAAAACACGTTCTCATTTGCAGCAACGACCTGGGGAATAGTTACAGGGGAGAGGAGGGGGGATGAATGAGCCGATTGTAAACTGGGGATTATTAGGTGATCATGATGGTTTGAGGGCCAGATTGGGAATTTAGCCAGGACACCAGGGTTAACACCCCTACTCTTACGATAAGTGCCATGGGATCTTTAATGACCTCAGAGAGTCAGGACACCCTTTTAACGTCCCATCCGAAAGACGGCACCCTACACAGGGCAGTGTCCCCAATCACTGGGATATTTTTTTTCTTTCGACCAGAGGGAAGAGTGTCTCCTACTGGCCCTCCAACACCACTTCCATCAGCATCTGGTCTCCCATCCAGGAACTGACCAGGACCAACCCTGCATAGCTTCAGAAGCAAGCCAGCAGTGGTATGCAGAGTGGTATGCTGCTGGAAAATATATCCCCACTGCCACCATGGAGCACTCTGTTCACAACATTGACATTAGCAAACTGCTTGCCCACACAACGCCATACACGTCGTCTGCAGTTGTGAGGCCGGTTGGATGTACTGCCAAATTCTTTGAAACTATGTTAGAGAAATTAACATTTAATTCTCTGGCAACAGCTCCGGTGGACAGTCTTGCAGTCAGCATGATAAGAAGCACCCTCCCTCAAAACTTGAGACATCTATGGCGTTGTGTTGTCACAAAACTGCACATTTTAGAGTGGCCATTTATTGTGATTTTTTATTTATTTTTTTAAAGTTAAGTCCCCCCTTATCTCAGCTCGCTGGTCACCATAGCATCACCCACCTGTAGCACGCGCTCCAGCAGGTATATCTCTCTGGTCACCCCCAAAACCAATTATTTATTTGGCCGCCTCTCCTTCCAGTTCTCTGCTGCCAATGATTGGAACGAACTACAAAAATCTCTGAAACTGGAAACACTTATCTCCCTCACTAGCTTTAAGCACCAGCTGTCAGAGCAGCTCACAGATTACTGCACCTGTACATAGCCCACCTATAATTTAGCCCAAACAACTACCTCTTTCCATACTGTAGTTATTTGATTTTATTTATTTATTTTGCTCCTTTGCACCCCATTATGTTTATTCACTGCAAATCTACCATTCCAGTGTTTTACTTGCTATATTGTATTTACTTTGCCACCATGGCCTTTTTTTTGCCTTTACCTCCCTTATCTCACCTCATTTGCTCACATCGTATATAGACTTGTTTCTACTGTATTATTGACTGTATGTTTGCTTTACTCCATGTGTAACTCTGTGTCGGTGTATGTGTCGAACTGCTTTACTTTATCTTGGCCAGGTCGCAATTGTAAATGAGAGCCTACCTGGTTAAATAAAGGTGAAAAAAAAATGCATTTCAATTAACAGGTGTGCCTTGTTAAAATTTCATTTGTGAAATTTCTTTCCTTCTTAATGCATTAGAGCCAATCAGTTGTGTTGTGACAAGGTAAGGGGTGGTATTCAGAAGATAGCCCTATTTGGTAAAAGACCAAGTCCATATTATGGCAAGAACAGCTCAAATAAGCATAGAGAAATGACAGTCCATCATTACCTTAAGACATGAATGTCAGTCAATATGGAACATTTCAAGAGCTTTGAAAGTTTCTTCAAGTGCAGTCGCAAAAACCATCAAGCGCTATGATGAAACTGGCTCTCATGAGGACCGTCACAGGAATGGAAGACCCAGAGTTACCTCTGCTGGAGTGGATACATTCATTAGAGTTACCAGCCTCGGGTAATTGCAGCCCAAATAAATGCTTCACAGAGTTCAAGTAACAGACACATCTCAACGTCAACTGTTCAGAGGAGACTGTGTGAATCAGGTCTTCATGGTCAAATTGCTGCAAAGGAACCACTACTAAAGGACACCAATAAGAAGAGAAACACAAGGAATGGACATTAGACTGGTGGAAATGTGTCCTTTGGTCTGCAGTCCCAATTGGAGATTTTTGGTTTCAACCGCTGTGTCTTTGTGAACGGATGATCTACGCTTGTTTCCTATCGTAAAGCATTGAGGAGGAGGTGTTATGATGTGGGGGGGGTTTGCTGGTGACACTGTCTGTGATTTATTTAGAATTCAAACCACACTTAACCAGCATGGCTACCACAGCATTCTGCAGCATTACGTCATCGCATCTGGTTTGCGCTTGGGACTATCATTTGTGTTTCAACAGGACAATGACCCAACACACCTCCAGGCTGTGTAAGGGCTATTTTACCAAGAAGGAGAGTAATGGAGTGCTGCATCAGATGACCTGGCCTCCATAATCCCCTGACTTCAACCAAATTGAGATGGTTTGGGATGAGTCGGACCGCAGAGTGAAGGAAAAGCAGCCAACAATTTCTCAGTATATGTGGGAACTCCTTCAAGACTGTTGGAAAAACATTCCAGGTGAAGCTGATTGAGAGAATGCCAAGAGTGTGCAAAGCTGTCATCAAGGCAAAGGGTGGCTATTTGAAGAATCTCAAATATAAAATACATTTTGATTTGTTTAACACTTTTTTGGTTACTACGTGATTCCATATGTGTTATAGTTTTGATGTATTTACTATTATTCTACAATGTAGAAAATAGTAAAAATAAAGAAAAACCCTTGAATGAGTAGGTGTTCTAAAACTTTTGACCGGTAATTTAGTACTCTCAGTAATTCACATGAAAAATATTACTCATTACTGATAAGGGTTAGATGAACGAGGTTCAATTAATGAGCTTTGTTCCATTGTCACTATGTCCCAAATGGCACCCAATCCCTACAAAGTGTACTACTTTTGACCAGAGCCCTATGGGTCCTGGTCAAAAGTAGTGCACTCTATAGGGAATAGGGTGCCATTTGGGGTGCAAACAATGTCTGACACAGTAGAATGAACAAGGTGAGATACAGAAGAGCCACACGTTGAGTCAGTCAGCTCATTGAGCATGATGAAATGAGACCGCTTTCCATTCCCTGCTTGTACATTGGAAACCGTGATAACCGCCAGAGCGGAGCTAGATTTTAATGGGTGTTTCTGAAAGTGTCTCTGCAAATCAAATACGTGTGGCACCCACTGACTGGGTCGTCTGTGCAATGAACTCAACTTCAACACAGCACCTTGCTTTATTCTGACATACTGTTGAACCAAATCGAATCAAACAACCTCTAAGGAAAAAATCATGTTGTTTCTGTGAAGGCATGTGCTCTCTTTCCTTGATATCAAAATCTGTTCGATTTAGCTTCTTTTAAAAATCATGATAAATCACACAACTATCAAAAAATGTGTAGGAAAAATATGCAAGGAGAGTGAGTTAGAACCTGAAATGGAACACTTTGAAGTTTGTGGAAATATGAAAGGAATGTAGGAGAATATAACACATTAGATCTGATAAAAGATAATACAAAGAAAAAAACAACCGTTCTTTTGTATTGTTTTTTGTACCATCATCTTTGAAATGCAAGGGAAAGGCCATAATGTATTATTCCAGCCCAGCTGCAATTGAGATTTTGGCCACTAGACCTCAGCAGTGTATGTGCAAAGATTTAGACTGATCCAATGAACCATTGCATTTCTGTTCAATTTGTTTTATCAAGACTGCCCAAATGTGTCTAATTGGTTTATTGATAACTTTTCATGTTCAAAACTGTGCACTCTCCTCAAACAATAGCATGGTATTCTTTCACTGTAATAGCTACTGTAAATTGGACAGTGCAGTTAGATTAAAAATAATTTAAGCTTTATGCCAATATCAGATATGTCTATGTCCTGGGAAATGTTCTTGTTACTTACAACCTCATGCTAATCGCATTAGCCTACGTTAGCTCAACCGTCCCATGGATGGGACACCGATCCCGAAGAGAAAAAACAACAACACAACAAATTAATTTGACTTATGAGCGCAGTGTGATTAATAGTCAAGAATCGTTATTCTCTGGCAATTTAGGTAGGGACAGCAGCTTGTGACAGCATGCCATTTTAGAGGTTTACCAGTTAAAACAAGGGGCATGATTCTGACATGATATCTCTGCACACAGATGAAGTAAGCCTTACTGCAGATGAAATGACGATGATTGATCTAGTGAGGCATCTAATCTTTTTTATTAATAGAACGCATTACGGTGTCAAAATAATGACTTTGCCCTTGGAATGATCCTCGCTGGGCTACTGTAGATCAGGAGCAGATGCAATCAATATTGCATTTTTACATTGCTAGTCAGAGGCTACATTCAACAAGCATCAAGACTTTTAGGTCCACAGGCTCAGTGGATGGCAGGGTGCTTGAGGTGTCGCCAGAGCTAATGCACCTAAAGAGGTAGCTGCAGACAGCAGTCAAGATAGGATGTGGTTGCCCCTAGACACACTAATCTAAGGTCAGTTTTGTTTTTACCCCCTGATGATTAGGTTAAGGATTTTGGTGAAGATAATCTGATTCCAGATCTGTGCCAACAGGCCACAGTGAAGAGCTTTGAAACGGGATGTACCATTGAAAGTCTTGTTGGCCCAATACTTCTCTGCCACTGATGGGTTGCTTCTCATCCTGCATGTACTATTCTCCATTCTCCTGCAGTTTGGGATTATTGCGAGCCTCGCAGTTATTAATATCAATGCATTTCACTATTTAGGAACTGTCTGTGGTTCCGGGCAGTTAGGAACTGTCTACAGTCCTCAGAAGTTACGAGCTGTCTGTGAAGCTGTTTACAATAAGTTATTAGAAGTGCATTTTCTTAGTTTCTTTTGGGCTGATCTTTTGTCACTTCATATATTGTATATTGATCAGATGTTGAACCAAGCCTAATCCATTTGCAATGCAAACATTCCAGAATTTAATTTAAGATAAACCTTTAAATCCAAGGGCTTAGTGAAGATATTGTCCAACAAATTACAATCTCTTTCCCACTGTGACCAACGGTCTGAAAAGCACCACTGGAGGCAAAGAAAATACATTTTAAAGTGACAGCAGCCTTACGAAGTAGCCCTATTCCCTACCACAACAAAGCTATCTATTTCTCTGAGCTGGCCAGAGTGGTTCTGGCTGTAATTTAGTTTTCAAGCCCCTGTAGCTCGGACTCTGACTCCTTGAGAGAAACCCAATTGCAATGTAGATCCAGGGCAGCGAATGACACAAAGGACCTCTGACCTCAAGGATGGCCACACTGCCAGGTAGATTTCTATGTTAGGGGTCTCCATACTGCTCTTAGTCCTTGCTCATGCCATGCTGGGAGTTGTTTTCATCATCCCCAGCCCCACAAACTTGCTTCTACCTCAGACTCTTATTTGTCGCAGGCCCCAGAACAGCAATGTTAACACCGAAGAGGAAGGAAGCTGAATAATGGGGTGGGAAGATTGGTACTTGACTGTGGGCGGTTGTGTGGTGAATTGGACCACCAACGTTCTTTGAAAAGACTGCCAAGGGTTCTGAGGGTGTGGCAGAGAGAAGTTTTTTTAAATGTTGTTGTGTGAAAGGGAACAGTCGTCGAGAGTGCCAGGGATATTTTTAAGGTGCGAGACCATGTCAGTCCTTCGTCTTCTCTGACCATCCATAAAGGCTTTTGTGTCCACCGCAAATTGGCAGGCAAAGGGTCTCCTTTAAAAACTTTAAATCACATTTTGAGGGAGTCTTTGGAAATGTTTGCCTTTTAAAACACGTCTCTCTTCCTGTACAACCTGTTGATGCTAGATGTTTTATGCTCTCTGCATATCAATCATATTTCTCAGTCTTTTGTGCGTTTTTGATTACATGTTTCCCATTGATGTTCCCTTGTATTATGAATGTTGTGATTGCAATTACAGGACTCAATGACTGTGATTGATTAAATGAAATTCCGCTTACATAATTGGGATTTAAAAAAGAATACTGGATTACTGTATTGAAGGTAATTCGCAGCAAGGTATGTCATTCCATTGTAATTTCCAGGATCTCATCGCATCCTTTGAAAAACATGTCTATGTTGCATAAAGAATCAGAATACACTGGCAGAATCAGAAAAATAGGTGTCTCCTCACCCATGAATCTGCTTTTTAAAAATTGGTTCCCCCATTGAGGATTGAAATGGTTCAGATGGACGTAATTCTCAAGTGATTGCCTCGCTTGTAATTGAAATATCTACAGTGGCGGTGGCTGCCAATGGGTTTTCCACTCTCTTTCACAGCATGGGGGCTATAGTTAAAGGAGACCTATTCACTAATGGCAAGCAACAATATTTATGTTTGAGTTCCCTCCCTCCTATTTCTCCCTCGATTCCTTCCCTCTGTGAAAGGGTATCTGTTGAAATAGTGGCCTTACTATTCCCCACAGCGAGTGCCTGGCTCCTGCTCAGAGAGGTCAATTAATCTCGTAGGTGCTCAAATGGTACAAAGTAGCCAGGCAGCGCAGCAGCACTCTCCTCCGAAGCAACTACTTCAGAGAGAAAATGAGGAGGGGGGAGGGGGGGGATTAAAAACTGAAAAAGGGAGGCACGAGCGCTCGACTCCCCACTTCACACCCTTGTTGAGTGCCCAGCCCACTAAGCCTGGGTGGATAAAAGGGGAAGCAGGGACCAGAGACTGTTGTAGTTGCAGCTCACCAGCTCTACTCTGCTCAACTCACAAGCCAGCAACCTGTGATAGCTGTAGCTTCGTCAAAACTAGCAGTAGCACAGGACTTCTGGATCACTGATCAAGACGGGTACAGGGGGGCAGCATGGGTGCTTTGATGGTCATCTTTTCGCTTCAGAAAGATCAGAGGCGCAAAAGGACAGGTAGGCCACGGTGTGTGTGTGGTTTGTTTGTTTCTGAGGGGGGGGGGGGGGGGGACACACAGGACGGTGGACTTTTCTTTAGAACACGTTTTTGTTTGATTCTTAAAGGCACAGTGTAGACATCTGTCATTTTCCTATGTTTTATATAACTCTATTAGGCAATATATCACAGTTGAATGATTTACTGTACAATGCCTTCAGTATTCACTTTTTCCAAATTTTGTTGTGTTACAGCCTGAATTGAAATGGATTATATTTCGATTTTTTTTGTCATTGGCCACACACAATAACCCATAATGTCAAAGAGGAATTATGTTTAATTAATTAAGAATTCAAAGCTGAAATGTCTTGAGTCAGTAAGTATTCAACCCAGTTGTTATGGCAAGCCTAAGTAATTTCAGGAGTAAACATTTGCTTAAGTCACATAATAAGTTGCATGGACTCACTCTGTGTGAAATAATAGTGTTTAACATATTTTTTTACTGACTGCCTCATCTCTGTACCCCACACATACAATTATCTGTAAGGTCCCTTAGTCGAGCAGTGAATTTCAAACAGATTCAACCACAAAGATCAGGGAGGTTCTCCAATGACTCGCAAAGAAGAGCACCTATTGGTAGATGGGTAAAAATAAACAAACATTGAATATATATTTGGATGGTGTATCAATACACCCAGTCACGAAGATACAGGCGTCCTTCCTAACTCAGTTACCGGAAAGGAAGGACTTTAAAACAGTTACAGAGTTGAATGGCTTTGATAGAAGAAAACTGAGTCTGGATCCACAACATTGTAGTTACTACACAATACAATGAGTGAAAAGAAGGAAGCCTTTACATAATACAAATATTCCAAAAACATTCATCCATTTTGCAATAAGGCAGTAAAGTAATATGCAAAAGATGTAGCAAAGAAATGAACTTTGTCCTGAATACAAAGCTTTATGTTTAGGGTAAATCCAACGCAACACATCACTGAGTACCACTCACCATATTTTCAAGCTTGGTGTTTTCTGCATCATGTTATGGGTATGCTTGTCATCAGCAAGGACTAGGGAGTTTTTTTTGGGGGGGGGGGGCTAAAAAGAAACGGAATAGAGCTATGTACAGGCAAAACCCTAGAGGAAAACCTGGTTGTCTGCTTTCCAACAGACACTGGGAGATGAATTCACCTTTCAGTAAGACAATAACCTAAAACACAAGGCCAAATATACCAGTGAGTTGCTTACCAAGGTTACATTGAATGTTCCTGAGTGGCCTAGTTACAGTTTGACTTAAATCTGCTTGAAAATATATGGCAAGACTTAAATGGCTGTCTAGCAAAGATCAACAAACAACCTGACAGAGCTTGAGAAAATAAAAAATATTGTACAAATATTGTACAACCCAGTTGTGCAAAGCTCTTGGAAACTTACTTAGAAAGATGATTCTAACATGTATTGGGAATACTTCTAAAATTAGATTTCTGTATTTTATTTTCAATTAAACATTTCTAACATATATTTTCACTTTGTCATTCCCATCAGAATCCAAAATATAAGACCGTTTAACTCCATTGTTTGTTAACAATGTGATTGTAAGCAAACACTGTACAGCTCCAAACATAGTTAAAACTATAATTGTGATCTCATGGTCAATCCCTGCATCCAAAGCTCTGTCTTTTAATTTGAGAGTGGTTCAATTTCTCCAGGCCCATCCCTCAGCTGTTTTTAGTTGCTTTGTGCTGTAAGAGAGACTGAATGGATCACTCCCACCCTAAGTCATATTAAATTGAAGTATTGTAATACAGGTTGAAGGTTAAATGAATGGGGGTGCTGGTTAACTCTGTTAGGCAATAGATCACAGTTTGGACAGCTATATGCATTTTAAGCACTTTTCACCAGAACCAGAATGGAGCACATTGACCAGGCAGGTACAATTCCCCTCCGGCATAACATTTTATGAAACGCCATAAAGTCTAAAGCTGAAATCAAGATATGCTAATCTCCAAATTGGATTACTACTCACTGTGCTCAGCATTGTAATGAGCTATTGTATTATTCTAGTCTGTTATTTTGCATGTGTGTCCATGTCTATCCATATATAAGATTTGAAGTTGAGAGTTCAAACCCAGCCTGAGCTCCAGCTCCTGGGACCATCACGGTGGATGGGAGCGACGATGAATTGGGCCGAGTCACTGCGTGGTAAACGCACAGGCCCTTAGGCCCGCAGTGCCACTCCACTACCCCTTCTAATGCCTCACACTAATTACCATAGCTGTTCTCATCCACATGTGAAGAGAGACGCTGTTTTAGTTAGCGCCTTGCCAACCGTACACTCCAACTCCACTCTACTCCATACAGACCCACTCTTAATGGGTATGAAGCTTTTCAAGTGTCTCAAGATGAAAATATGCGACTGTAGGCTAGTTATGGCGGGTCAATATGATGGTAGGGTCCACAAGGATTCTATGAATCAGTTTTTATGGAGTTCTGAATGCAATTCTATGGGTAGGGCTAGATCTATTGAGCATTTTGTTCTAGACTGTCTTGTTCAGGGTTTGTTTGTCAGTGGGTTTTGAGCTACTGAAGTATTCCAAGGTGAAAAGATGTTGGGGTTAGTTATGGGGGTTTCATTATGATTGTAGTTCTAGGCTAGATGTAGTGGGCTTGTTGTCGTGGACGTCATCTTTACAGGGTTGTTTGTTAGTGGGGTTGGCGTAGGAGTGCTGTGCACTCAACGCATTGCCTCTCAGATTGAAACTACAAAACATGAAGTGACTCAAGTCCTCAGTGGGTAAATGCGTGTCTGTTTTGTACTTTTCCAATCTGCCAAATTGAGGTGAATGGTTGTATAATTAAGCAGTGAATGTTTGCACCCCTGCACTGTTCATTTGGTGTGTTTCATTTTAAAATAATGGTAAATCTCTCACAAGAAAAGCTAACTCAAAATTGATAATGGCGTACCACGTACGAGTGATGCGTGACCTAATACTTGAAGACTTGCATGAGATCCTTGATATAATGCCTAAGCTTTTGGTCCTGAGACCTCATTAAGTGAGTTGATAAAAAAAAAAACATGAACCTTTCTTGATGTACTCAGAGGACCATTGTTAGGATGCTTTAACTACTATAAAAATGGTAGAGTATCAGATACTCAACACGAAGGTCTGACTTCACTATTACCGAAACAGGACCCAGGTGGTAAATATAAATCTCCAGTCCATTTCAAAAATTGGAGGCCCATAATAATAATCTTAGCAAAAAACTATCTTTAATTTACAATCTGTAAAAACTTTGAGAATAGAAAGGTTCAGAACTGTTTTGAAACATCACAGCACAGTTGACAAATATACATCAAAACTCGGTTCAGAGATAGAAGGGATGGGTTGAGGGGAGCTGAAGGGTGAGACAAAGAAACATTTTTAAAAAGATAACTAATGTAAAATATACTTTTGTCCGTAAAATGTATATAGTATGTATGAACTGGAAGTAGACGCCTAAGTACTGTTGTCAATTAGTTTCATCCTATTAGGTTAGGGATGTAGGGTTAGAGGAAAATAATAAAAGAAGGAAAATACAAAGAAAAATATATTTACCCCAAAATATTTAGAAATGTAGGGGGATTAGAAATGATACCGATAATTACATTGACAGAAGCCACAATATATCTGCAGTATTAAAGCTGATATACCTCCTGAAAGAAAAATGAAAAAAAGCATATCACTGCTAATATTGCTGCAGTATTCATAGCCATACTCCTGTATATTTTAATAATTACGCTACACACTCATACGGTATAATGGAGTTATCAGTATGCATACATTGCACTGCTTCTCTTAAAGGCCATGTGTCACAAGTCAACATCGAGAGGTCAAGTCAACATCGATCCACATAGAGCTAGTCAGGTTCCTTGTCCCTCAAGAGATTTAGTTTAGTTTATTAGGATCCCCATAAGAGAATGGCCCAAGAGATGTTGGTTGATTCAAAAACTCACCAATCTCATTCATTTGTGCACCGTTAACTCTTTGAAGGAATATGCTTTGAATATATGTACTGTATCTACACATTGTGTTCACATCAGACCTCAACATTGGGAAATTGGCAAAACCAGATGCATAGGATTGCAGATAGAAGATTGATCCATTGATATTTCAAAGCCATGGTGTCTATTAATATGAGATGATTAAAGAGATTTTCATAGTCTCTCAAATATCCATACTTGTTAAATGTAAGTACTAACAGAATAAGTGATCCAAACACCTATCATAACCCCTCATAGTTCATCCCTAAGAACTGTCACTTTTGAAACGTGTTGACACTGCTAAATTAGCATTTAAATTGAAACGGCAGGGTCACAGAGGTTGACTTGTTGCTACAAGCTTGTTTTCATTCTTAACGTTGAGTGGCCCTCGACAGGATAGCTTACTTCCTGGAATTAATCACTTGTCTCCTTGGGGTACACGGGCCAATATTATGGAGGCTTCCTAAGACTGGGATTAATGGCTAGCATCCCTCTTAGGGGGCCCAGCAGGTGCAGTAGGAAGTAGGCTTAGCCATGCACAGACAGGCCTAATCCCCACTGAACAGGCCAAGACACATCATGGGGCACTCTGACAACCTTGGGGCAACAGTTGTTTATCCTGACCCCAATGTACAGTGCAGACCTGGTTCTCTTCCTGTTTTCCAACAATGACTTTTGCTTTCTTGGGAACCTTTAAACCTGTGAGACTCAGTGTTGCAAAGTGCAAGAGCCTTCCATTTAATCTGTAATGATTATGTTGATGCACTTAAACATGCTGAGAATTCCATGTCCCATTACCTTTTTGGTCCAATTTTGCTTACCCTTTCTTAGGGGCACTCTGACTGTTGCTTCACCAACATCTTCTGAAGTTAAATCATGATGGTGAAAATTGCATTATGCATGACCATTATTATTTTTTTCCTAGTTTTAAGTGAATTTGTCCCTATTCAACTCCCTAAATTGCTAATTTCTCAGGCAATGTTTTCGGCTCCAGAGACCTGTTGAAGACTTATAGGGTCAATGTGGTTTCAGTATACACACTTTGGAGCATATATCTCATTGTGGAGTCTTATCTTTTCACTGTATAACTTATTCATGAAAACTCATCCATTACTTATAAGAAATCCCGCTATGCCCTCTGACGAACCATCAAACAGGCAAAGCGTCAATACAGGACTAAGATTGAATCATACTACACCGGCTCCGACTCGTATCGGATGTGGCAGGGCTTGCAAACTATTACGGATTACGAAGGGATGCACAGCCGAGAGCTGCCCAGTGACACGAGCCTACAAGATGAGCGAAATGACTTCTACTGTATGCTCACTTCGAGGCAAGTATCACTGAAACATGTATGAGTGCATCAGCTGTTCCGGACGACTGTGTGATCATGCTCTCCGCAGCCAATGTGAGTAAGACCTTTAAACAGGTCAACATTCACAATGCCTCAGGGCCAGACAGATTACCAGGACGTGTACAGTCGTGGTCAAAAGTTTTGAGAATGAAAACAAATATACATTTTCACAAAGTTTGCTGCTTCTGTGTCTTTGGATATTTTCGTCAGATGTTACTATGGAATACTGAAGTATAAGTACAAGCATTTCATAAGTGTCAAATGATTTTATTGACAATTACATGAAGTTGATGCAAAGACTCAATATTTGCAGTGTTGACCCTTCTTTTTCAAGACCTCTGCAATCCGCCCTGGCATGCTGTCAAATAACTTCTGGGCCACATCCTGACTGATGGCATCCCATTCTTGCGTAATCAATTCTTGGAGTTTGTCAGAATTTGTGGGTTTTTGTTTGTCCACCACCTCTTGAGGATTGACCACAAGTTCTCAATGGGATTGATGTCTGGAGAGTTTCCTGGCCATGGACCCAAAATATCGATGTTTTGTTCCCTGAGCCACTTAATTATCACTTTTGCCTTATGGCAAGGTACTCCATCATGCTGGAAAAGCATTGTTTGTCACCAAACTGTTCCTGGATGGTTGAGAGAAGTTGCTCTCGGAGGATGTGTTGGTACCATTCTTTATTCATGGCTGTGTTCTTAGGCAAAATTGTGTGTGAGCCCACTCTCTTGGCTGAGAAGCAAACCCTCACATGAATGGTCTCAGGATGCTTTACTGTTGGCATGACACAGGACTGATGGTAGCGCACACCTTGTCTTCTCCGGACAAGCTTTTTTCCGGATGCCCCAAACAATCGGAAAGGGGATTCATCAGAGAACATGACTTTACCCCAGTCCTCAGCAGTCCAAACCCTGTACCTTTTGCAGAATATCAGTCTGTCCCTGATGTTTTTCCTGGAGAGAAGTGACTTCTTTGCTGCCCTTCTCGACACCAGGCCATCCTCCAAAAGTCTTCGCCTCACTGTGCGTGCAGAAGGACTCACACCTGCCTGCTGCCATTCCTGAGCAAGCTCTGTACTGGGGGTGCCCTGATCCCGCAGCTGAATCCACTTTCGGAGATGGTCCTGGCGCTTGCTGGACTTTCTTGGGCACCCTGAAGCTCTCTTCACAACAATTGAACCGCTCTCCTTGAAGTTCTTGATGATCTGATAAATGGTTGATTTAGGTGCAATCTTACTGGCAGCAATATCCTTGCCTGTGAAGCCATTTTTGTGCAAGCAATGATGACGGCACGTGTTTCGTTGCAGGTAACCATGGTTGACAGAAGAAGAACAAAGATTCCAAGCACCACCCTCCTTTTGAAGCTTCCAGTCTGTTATTCGAACTCAATCAGCATGACCGAATGACCTCCAGCATTGTCCTTGTCAACACTCACACCTGTGTTAATGAGAGAATCACTGACATGATGTCAGCTGGTCCTTTTGTGGCAGGGCTGAAATGCAGTGGAAATGTTTTTGGGGGATTCAGATCATTTGCATGGCAAATTAATTGCAATGAATTGCAATTCATCTGATCACTTTTCATAACATTCTGGAGTATATGCAAATTGCCATCATACAAACTGAGGCAGCAGACTTTGTGAAAATAAATGTTTGTGTCATTCTCAAAACTTTTGGTCACGACTGTACTCCGAACATGCCCAGACCAACTGGCAAGTGTATTCACTGACATTTCCAACCTATCCCTGTCTGAGTCTGAAATACCAACATGTTTCAAGCAGAACACCGTAGTCCCTGTGTCCAAGAACACTAAGGTAACCTGCCCAAATGACTACTGACCCGTAGCACTCACGTCTGTAGCCATGAAGTGCTTTGAAAGGCTGGTCATGGCTCACGCCTACACTATTATCCCAGAAACCCTAGACCCACTCCAATATGCATACCGCCCCAACAGATCCACAGATGATCCAATCTCTATTATACTCCACACTGCCCTTTCCCACCTGGACAAAAGGAACACCTATGTGAGAATGCTATTCATTGACTACAGCTCAGCGTTCAACACCATAGCTCATCACTAAGCCAAGGACCCTGGGACGAAACACCTCCCTCTGCAACTAGATCCTAGACTTCCTGACAGGCCGCCCCCAGGTGGTAAGGGTAGGTATCAACACATCTGCCACGCAGATCCTCAACATGGGCCCCCTCAGGTAGTCCCTGTTCACTCATGACTGCACGGCCAGGTACGACTCCAACACCATCATTAAATTTGCCGATGACACAACAGCCTGATCCCCGACAATGACGAGACAGCCTATAGGGTGGAGGTCAGAGACCTGACCGTGTGGTGCAAGGACAACAACCTCTCCCTCAAAGTGATCAAGACAAAGGAGAAGATTGTGGACTACAGGAAAAGGAGGACCGAGCACGCCCCCATTGTCATTGACGGGGCTGTAGTGGAGCAGGTTGAGAGCTTCAAGTTCCTTGGCGTCCACATCACCAAACCAAACTAACATGGTCCAAGCACACCCCTCGGGAGACTAAAAAGATTTGGCATGGGTCCTCAGATCCTCAAAAGGTTCTACAGCTGCACCATCGAGAGCATCCTGACGAGTTGCATCACTGCCTGGTATGGCAACTGCTTAGCCTCCGACTGCATGGCACTACAGAGGGTCGTGCGTACAGCCCAGGACATCACTGGGGCCAAGCTCCCTGCCATCCAGGACCTCTATACCAGGTGGTGTCAGAGGAAGGCCCTAAAAATTGTCAAAGACTCCAGCCACCCTAGTCATAGACTGTTTTCTCTGCTACAACACGGCAAGCGGTACCGGACCGCCAAGTCTAGGTCCAAGAGGCTTCTAAACAGTTTCTACCCCCAAGCCATAAGACTCCTGAACATCTAATCAAATGTATACCCAGACTATTTGCACCCCCCCCCCCCCTCTTTTTTGCTGCATAGTCACTTTAATAACTCTACCTACATGTACATATCACCTCAATTAACTTGAGTAACCGGTGCCCCCACACATTGACTCTGTACCGTTACCCCCTATATACAGTGGGGCAAAAAAGTATTTAGTCAGCCACCAATTGTGCAAGTTCTCCCACTTAAAAAGATGAGAGAAACTTTTGTTATTGACCAAATACTTATCTCAATACTTTGTTATATACCCTTTGTTGGCAATGACAGAGGTCAAATGTTTTCTGTAAGTCTTCACAAGGTTTTCACACAGTTTTGCTGGTATTTTGGCCCATTCCTCCATGCAGATCTCCTCTAGAGCAGTGATGTTTTGGGGCTGTTGCTGGGCAACACGGACTTTCAACTCCCTCCAAAGATTTTCTATGGGGTTGAGATCTGGAGACTGGCTAGGCCACTCCAGGACCTTGAAATGTTTCTTACGAAGCCACTCCTTCGTTGCTCGGGCAGTGTGTTTGGGATCATTGTCATGCTGAAAGACTCAGCCACGTTTCATCTTCAATGCCCTTGCTGATGGAAGGAGGTTTTCACTCAAAATCTCACGATACATGGCCCCATTCATTCTTTCCTTTACACGGATCAGTTGTCCTGTTCCCTTTGCAGAAAAACAGCCCCAAAGCATGATGTTTCCACCCCCATGCTTCACAGCAGGTATGGTGTTCTTTGGATGCAACTCTGTTTTGGAGTTGTGCCTTTAGAGCTGGTTGTGCTGTAACATGCTGACCTGAGATGGTGGGCTCTGTGACCATGTTTAGCAGCATGACTTGGTGTGATAATGGAAACTGACAAAGGTTATGGCTCCAGGGTCCAGGATGGCGTCCGGTGGGGTTGTGCTAATTACAGATAGACTGGAGCAGGTGCTACTAGGATGGGCGTCCAACCGGTCCTGCTGCCTTGTCTGTGTCCGCACTACCCAGTCCCACATAACCACAGGGCCATGATGGGCGAATGAGGTCTAATAAACTGCTTGAGATAGAAATTCACTGCACATCTAGGATCAAGTTACCCCAACCCCAATCTTAACCTTGAATGTTAGTGGGGGTAAACAATATCTGACCAAGGACCAGTGATTAAGGTCAACTCCCATAAACCCAAAGTGTGCCCTGACAGATTTGTGCTAATTTCAACAGTGTGAAATGATAAAGGCTCCCATCCCTATGGCTCTAACTAATCCACATTGCCCTGAAGCTGCAGGAGGCCCATAGGTGGATAGGTTGTAATGCATAGTCCAATGGCTCGGCACTGTACTGCCCATGAAAGGGAAGAAAGCTTTTTTTGGAGGTCATGTTTGTCAGTGATTGATGATGATGTGATGTGTCAACTATCATGGGGCAACATGCCCACTTATGTATACAGCAAGGGTACCATCTGGTAAAGTGCCCTTTTGCCTTTTGACATCACATATTTTAGTCTTTACTAAAATATGTGAGATTGACAGGAGTACATAGCAGGATTGGCAGCCTTCACTAACCTGTTACAGTATAGTCTCACTATTGTCATTTTACTGCTGCTCTTTAAATATTTGTTACTTTTATTTCTTGTTTTTTTAGGTGTTTTTCTTAACTGCATTATTGGTTTAGGGCTTGTAAGTAAGCATGTCACTGTTTATTTGGTGCATGTGACGAATACAATTTCATTTGATTTGAAATATGCATTTGAATAAATTGTGTACAGTGAAATTTGAGGAGCATAGTTGAGAACTCTGTCGAGCCCTGCCGTTTCTCTCAATGTCCATTTGATGGCAGCAAAATCTCCTATCCACAGTACTGTATATTCATTGCTGTCAGAAACCAAAACAATACAACAACCTGTGGAGACGGAAAGAAATGGGCTGTCGTTTTAGATACGCACACTGTTTCACACTGCTAAAACGCAATCAATGGAATTATGGTGCTATTCGCACCCCATTATGAGGTCATATTCTTATAGCCTTGTAAGCTGTCTGTGTGTGTGCATGATGGGTCGGTATGTACAGTATTGTGTATGGTTAGATGTATTAAATAAAGTCATGCAGTGCAACCAGGTACTTACTGTAAGTCATTCAGTGATGTCTTTTTTTGCTCTGCCAGTACTACTGTCATTGCACAAGGTAAGGTAGGATTGCCATGCATGATTAGAATGAAATCACTCATCGTCATGGTAGTGTCCACATGAATGTGGACGTTTTTGTTCAGAAACATATTCTATTCTATTCTATACCATTCATTTCTGTCGGGCACAAAATAATCTGAAATGCAACCAAAACAAAAACAGTTTGTGGAGTCATAAGCTTGATGTAGTCATTGCGTGCTAGTATTATGGGACCAAATACTAAGCTACTGCAATACACATACACAAGTGAAATTGTCCAGATACTTTAGTTCCCTGAAATGGCTGGACTATGTACAAAAAGGGCTGTAATTTCTAAGCGTTTCACCTGATATGGATAACCTCATAGTCATTGTATAATTTCAGCCCAATTCTGTCACTGTCCAAATACTTTTGGACCTCACTGTATATGCTAACGAAGCCTACCAGGCAAAATAGTGCATGCTTTAAGAGCGAGTGAATTAATATTTTTCAATTCAGAACAGGAAACGCCAGTACAAAAAAAAATAACTGAGCTTATAATGAAACTATACCATGAGAACCATCCATGTATTTTTATCTACCTATTCAGACCCCTCTTTATGGAAGTGGATTCGTAAATCAAGTGGAGCTAGCGCATTGACCTTGCTAATGTTGAAGGTGGAGGGGAGAGCAGGCACACATGTTCATTTAATCAGCTTTATACACTCTAATCAAAGGACAACCTGAGAGGAATAAGCATTCCAATCAAGCCTACTGCATAATGTCGTTATTACGACAGAGGAAAGAGACCCATTTAAGTATCCATGTAACACACGATATCAGGAAGGACCCAGAGTTTCTTCAAATTCTTTTGAACCCTTTAAAAACGTAGTGAGTATTTAGAGAAAATGATTGACTGCGTACTTAATTGGCGGTTTATGTGTCTTTATTGATTTGCTTCTCATGTAGCCTGCTTTAGTAACCGTACACAGCTGCTCAAATATCTCTTGATCCATACATGTTTACTGTCACCATAGCAACAGGTTATTCAGAACGCTTCCTTCTGTTCTTACCGGGACAATATGGAATGTATTGTATTGGGATGTAAAGTACTTCCAGAGAGCAGCCTTGGGACTTTCCCTGATCCATGGGTTCATGGGATACCCTGGGGATCATCGAGGAGGTAACATGGGGTTTGGGGGGTCGGGAGTGTGATCTTATGTGACCCTCCTATGCTGGGATGTGATTGGTTGTCCTTTCTGCAGCGTTTTGTGTGTCCCACTGTGGGGGGAAGATAACAATGGGCTTGGTAATCTCCACAGCACCTGGCAACACTGGTGGCAGTCTCTCTCCCTCTGTCTTTGTGCCTCTCCATTTCCTCGTTTCTCTCTGTCAAACCGGCCCCTTTTCTTACTCTTACTGTCTTCTCCCTCTTTACTTTACCTTTTGTATTTTTATTGGTTGATTGTGTTCCTCCCATCACTCGTTCCCCTCTCTCTTCGCGCCCCCTCTCTCTCTCAGATCCTCTCCCTCCCCTTTCTTTCTCTCTTCTCTTTTTCGCCTGTGTCTCGTCAAGCCTGAGATGCTGGCTCTCTAAGTGAAGTTAAATGTCCTGTAAACGGGCAGTGAGCTCTGTGATTGGGCAGCCCATGACCCGACTGATTTGGTCACCATGAACCTTGAGGGGCTGGAGATGGTTGCCGTTCTGGTGGTGGTGATTCTCTTTGTCAAGGTTATGGAGCAGTTTGGACTTTTAGAGACGGGTTACGACGGTAAGATATAAACTAGGCTGTCTTTGAGTTTCGTCAGAGCATATGAAGAAGTTTAGAGGACTTTTCGGAACGACAAGTTGTCAGGTCCTCCGAGCTTGAATCTAACTTCAAATGCAGTGTATTCCATATTACACAGTTTACTTAATTGTTGGTTTGTGGCTCTTTATGGATATCTTGGTTGAAGTTGAATGTAGACTATAATTGTGTACATGTACCTCACAATATGATATCATTACCATACTTCGGTGCCGATATGATTTTTTCCCCCCATTCAATATGTATTGCGATTCTATAATGTTAACCAAGTTTTTTTTTACCGATACTTAGTCATAGAATCGATAGAATATTGTACAAAATAATATTGCAATACTCTATCAATTCCCCCCCATTCCTAACTTTCATGTATCTTCAGAAACAATCAACAGGTTATACATTCGTCCTCTGTTGCAAATGCCTTTGGTCTTGACTGTACTATCTTATCTCTTGCATTCTGTACTTCAACAATTGGTTCAACATTTATAATAAGTCATGTATCATTCAGGGGTAGAAATATGGTTATTTGTCTTAAATTGCTTTTGTTTCAGACATGAACATGTTGTCATTGAGCGCCCTCATGTTAGTGATGCTGTCTTGAGGAAAAGCTTGATTGCGATTTAAAATATTATTTATTATTTAGTTTATTTTTTTAGGGGATGGATCAGCTTTAATGTTGCAAATAGATTGTGGCTTCTATCAATGTAATTGTCTGCATCATTTCAAGGACATTCAGAGACCTTCAGAGAGTTCCGAAGCCACTCCTGCGTTTTCTTGGCTGTGTTCTTAGGGTCGTTGTCCTGTTGGAAGGTGAACCTTCGCCCCAGTCTGAGGTCCTGAGCGCTCTGGAGCAGGTTTTCATCAAGGATCTCTCTGTACTTTCCTCCGTTCATCTTTCCCTTGCTCCTGAGTAGTCTCTCAGTCCCTGCTGCTGAAAAACTTCCCCACAGCATGATTCTGCCACCACCATCCTTCACCGTAGGGATGGTGCCAGGTTTCCACTAAACGTGATGCTTGGCACTGCTTGGCACTTGGCACTAAACGTGATGCTTGGCAATCAATCTTGATTTCATCAGGTCAGAGAATCTTGTTTCTCATGGTCAGGGTCCTTTAGGTGCCTTTTGGAAAACTCCAAGCGGGCTGTCATGTGCCTTTTACTGAGGAGTGGCTTCCGTCTGGCCACTCTACCATAAAGGCCTGATTGGTGGAGTGCTGCAGAGATGGTTGTACTTCTGGAAGGTTTTCCCATCTTCACAGAGGAACTCTAGAGCTCTGCGTGACCATTGGGTTCTTGGTCACCTCCCTGCTCAGTTTGGCCGGGCGGCCAGCTCTAAGAAGAGTCTTGGTGGTTCCAAACTTCTTCCATTTAAGAAGGATGGAGGCAACTGTGTTCTTGGGAACCTTCAATGCTGCAGAAATGTTTTGGTACCCTTCTCCAGATCTGTGCTGCGACACAATCCTGTGTCGTGTCTCTGACTGATTAAATTATTATGACATGATATTTTATCAAATCGGTTACCTAACGTTTCATTGATTGTTTGAATTAAACCATCTGACAATTAACTCGTTAATAACCTGGGGCACCATGGAAGAGTGTTTATAGAGTTGCTGTCTTCTGAATAAACTCTATATTAATAGCAGTCAATTATTAATTGTCACCATATTCAGTCTCATCTGAATGTCGTAGAATTCTTGGTTATCTTCACAAACCCTGTCTAACAAGTTTGAATCAGCAATACAAAAATTGGCTTAATTATTTATTTACTAAATACCAAAATAGTCACACAGAATTATATATACACAGGGTGTATCATACATCGATTACTAATCAGGTCATAAAATAAAAAGTCCCTAGCGGACGAAACCGATATGACGGTTGGTTTCACAAAGAAAGGGGGTTGGGTTTGAATCAAAGAGCGGGAAGACTGACAGGCAAAGGGGATTGGATCTCTATCGGACCTTGAGAAGCTATGCTACCGTAAATATAGAATTTTATGCATTCTACTAACTGCCCATTCAGAAAAGGAAAATGCAAGATATATATTTACACTGAGCTGCGCTTCGATACATGTGTCAAAGATGGAAGACTGGTTTGCCCAGCAGAGATCACCATTGTCCTTTGAAGAATATTTCTGGTCATAGTGTTGTAGGGTGGATACATTGTACCCTGTCATTCTCAGTAGGATTGTCTGCCCTTTCCTAGGCCACGTACGTTTACAGCTGCGGCTGATAACTCGACTTCTAGGATGTATCACATTTTCTTTAGTGAACAAGAGTTCAAAGTTCATACCATTTTGCCATAATCAGCTCGCATTGAATTCTGGCTGGTCTAGTAGAAATTCATCCTTCCAGTGTGGTGATCGACACCTCCATGTTGAAATTAGCCCTTTTGAAACGTATGGACACCAGTCCTCACGTCGTCGGGAACTCAAGTTTGAGGGGAGAGAAGGGCATGTTTCATAGTTCTCAATCGATGTCTGTTTACTTGGGCATGGCCACTGAGTGAGCATAGTTTACTTATGGAAATAATTCTCTCATTTAGAGGCTAAAATTACAGTTCTTCTTTTCGCAAATAGTTTCATATTTAAACTGAATTTGAATCTGATAACTGGAATGTGTAGACTTTCCAAGATACAATTTATGTCGTCCTAACATCAGATATAATGTCCCAGACACCAACTGATCTGACATCATATTCTTTAAGTACCAACGGACACTTTCAACTGGTTGAATTACAGAAACATTGTACCTTTCCCCAACCTTTTGATGTTACCATACTCTCTCTATGTTAACAAAGGGCTTTCCAAAAGTCCATTCTGTAGAGTGGAGAGAAAAGGGGGAAAGGTATATATGGGGGTTGTAAACCTCACCCAACAGCGCAACGTCATGACACCTGTCTCAGAGCTCTATGGACAATTCCTACGACCTCATGGCTTGGTTTTTGCTCTGACATGAACTGTCAACTGTGGGACCTTATATAGCTTAATTTTGAGTCTCATAGCAAAGGGTCTGAATACTTATGTAAATAAGGTATTTCTTTTTTTTTCTTTTCGCTTTGTCATTATGGAGTATTGTATGTAGATTGATGAGGGAAAAAAGTATTTAATCCATTTTAGAATAAGGCTGTAACGTAACAAAATGTGGAGAAAGTCAAGGGGTCTGAATACTTTCCCGAATGCACTGTTTATTGTTGTGGAAATTCTAACCAGAAGAAGAGGGACTGTAGATTCTTCAAACAACAACTTTATTATAAGATTTGCAAAGATGGGCAGTCAACAATCACTCAATAATGCAGAGTTAAAAGCCCAACAAACAGAGTTGGCTCTCAGCTTTTATAGAAAGTACAACCTTTTTGTTTACGTGGCAGTTAGCAATGTGTGGAAACAGGGGCAGAACATAGTGCAAAAAGGTGATGAGCTTGTCTGTGTAGATTTAGATAGCTGACCTTGCCACCATCTTTATTCCTTCTTGCAAGTATCCACACAGCTAAGTCCCTGCAGATTGTCTTCAAATCCTTCAAATTAGTGGATTTGGCTATTTCAGCCATTGCTGACAGATGTATAAAATCGAGCACACAGCCAAGCAATCTTCATAGAAAAACATTGGCATTAGAATGGCGTTACTGAAGAGTTTAGTCACTTTCAACGTGACACCGGCATAGGATGTCACCTTTTCAACAAGTCAGTTCATCAAATTTCTGCCCTGCTAGAGCTACCCCTTTTAACTGTAAGTGCTGTCATTGTGAAGTGGAAACTACTAGGAGCAACAACGGCTCAGCCGTGTCATGATTGGCCACACAAGCTCAAGAACGGAACTGACGGGTGCTGAAGCACACAGCGCATAAAAATTGTCTGTCATCGGTTGCAACACTCACTACCTTGTTCCAAACTGCCTCTGGAAGCAACTTCATCACAATAGCTGTTTGTCGGGGGCTTCATGAAATGGGTTTCCATGGCCGAGCAGATGACACAAGCCTAAGATCACCATGCGCAATGCCAAGCATCGGCTGGAGTGGTATAAAGCTCACCACCATTGGACTATGGAGCAGTGGAAACAAGTTCTCTGGAATGATGAATCACGCTACCTGCCCGAATGCATATTGCCAACTGTAAAGTTTGGTGGAGGAGAAATAATGATCTGGGGCTGTTTTTCATGGCTCGGGCTAGGCCCCTTAGTTCCAGTGAAGGGAAATCTTAATGCTACAGCATACAGTGACATTCTAGACGATTCTGTGGGGAAGGCGCTTTCCTGTTTCAGCATGACAATGCCCCCATTGTCATGCGAGGTCCATACAGAAAGGGTTTGTCGAGATCGGTGCGGAAGAACTTGACTGGCCTGCACAGAGCCCTAACATCAACCCCATCAAACACCTTTGGGATGAATTGGAATGCCGATTGCGAGCCAGGTTGCGAGCCCAACCTCACAAATGCTCTTGTGGTTGAATGGGAGCAAATCCCCGCAGAAATGTTCCAGCATCTAGTAGAAAGCCTTCCCAGAAGAGTAGCAGCAAATGGGGGACCAACTACATATTAATGCCCATGATTTTGGAATAAGATGTTCGACGTGCAGGTGTCCACTTACCTTTGTAGTGTACTTTAGTGTACTTCCACTTACTTTTGTAGTGTACTTTGCTTCCTCATTTGAAAATATAATTTGGGGAATCATCTGTGACTCCGTCACTTGTAAGTTTCAGTAAATTATTTTTGGTAGCATTTTTAAGTTGAAGATTAAAAATATAATATGATGCATTTTTCCTCATACTCCATCCAGTTTGCTTTATTTTTTATAATATTTTACAATTGCTCTTTCTTGAACAAGTTCCTCCAGTTCTTTTTGTTTTTCCTCTAACTTATTCTGTGCTTCTATGGTACAGTTTTTATTGCTATCTAACTGTATTGTTAGTCCCTCTATTTCCTTTAAGTCTTGAACTAAATTGCTTTTGATTTAATAAAGAAGTGTATTGAATTGCATGACCTTTAAAGGCACATTTAAAAGTGTCCCATACAATATGGGGATCTTCTGTACCTATGCTATGTAGGAAAAAGTCAGTTACAAATGATTCTGTCTTGGTTAAAAACAAGTTGTCATCCAATAGGTTTTGATAAGATGTCCAATATCCTCACCCAGGTGGAAATTCTGTAAGAGTAATTAATGTATATGCCAATTATTTGGTCCGACCGCATTCTGTCCCCTATCAACACTTTTTAAACTTTTGGTGCCAGTGAGAATGACATAAGAAAGTAGTCAAGACTACTAGCTTGTCAGGATATTTAAGCCTCCATATATCCACTATTTCCAATATATTCATGATATTCGTGATGTCCTTAAGTGCACGAGGGTGATAGTTTGTAATGTGATTTCCTTTACAAGCCATTGAGGTATTTAAAACCTTATTATAATCTCCCACCATAATGATAGAATCTTGTATTGCTTTTAGGCATGATAAATTATTATATACATTTTCAAAGAAGCATGGGTCATCATTATTTGGACCCTGTAGATCAGTGGTTCCCAACCTTTTCCGGTTACTGTACCACCAAGTATATTTTGCTCTGCCTGGAGTATCCCTGAAGTACCCCTTAATGTACATTTTTACCAGTAAGCCTATTGTCCCAGGAGTCTTTTCAAGTACCCCCTGTGTATAGATCAAGTACCCCCAGGGGTCCTAGTAGCCCTGGTTGGGAAACACTGGTATAGATTAATGAGCCAAATCTGTTTATGGTCCAATAACATATTTAAAATAATCCATCTACCTTGCAGATCTGTTTGGACAATTTGTACATTCGGATAAAAATTATTGTTGATTAGTACCACCGCCTCTGAGTTACTTTTCCCATGGTAGAAGTATATTTCGCCCCCCCGCCAGTCCTTTTTCCACACAACTTAATCTAAATCTGTTGAATGAGTTTCCTGTAAACAATATATATTATAGTCTTTCTCTTTTAGCCAGGTAAATACGGATTGTTTTTTCATAGTATGTGCTAAGCCGTTGCAATTATAACTGGCTATACTTATTTCACAATTTTTACCATAATCAGATACAAGTTTCAATTCTAATTATCCTAATATATGTTTGTAAACTTACCATTAAAAAGTACCAAAATGATTGAGTGTTCTTATGGTACCATGATATTTTTACTGCTACTGAGTTCTCCACTATTCCACCCGTTAAAACCTCCCCCACCCCAAGTTTGTTTGTGGTCCTAGTGACCGGCAGACCACCCCATCCACCTGGATCCTAGGGCCTTTGAGAGTTTGGAACCCATCCTTTTTAAAGAGCATACAGTAACACAGTGCCAGTACCCCCTGCATATAGCCTCGCTACTGTTGTTTTATTGTTGCCCCTTAATTATTTTTTTATTTTTTTACTTCTGTTTATTTTTGTCAATACTTTAAGATGTTTTTTTCTTAACTGCATTGTTGGTTAAGGGCTTGTAAATAAGCATTTCACTTTTACGGGTCTACACCTTCTGTTTTCAGCGAATGTGACAAATTTGATTTGATTTGATCTACAGAACAGAAGCAGATTAACAGCCAAAAGCATTTCCAACGCCCTCACTTCGATTTTATTGTTTATGGTTATTTAATATATATTATCACATTTTGCATATCTGAATTTATTTCCACAATTAACAAATAATATGCGTAGTAATGTAGGCACTTCATACAAAGGATTGTTACCTATAAATAGGAATGTCATTACAATTTTTTGGGGCGGGGGGCAAGCAATTATTATTTTGGGAAACAATTTTTGTGATTCATCCTATACGGTCCCTAACTTCATTACCCCTTAGCAACAGATGTGGGATACATACACACACTCTCCCTACCCTTCCCCCACAAACAACCTCCAGCTCAGGTGTTCAACAGTTGTTCCATCCCCGAGCCCAACTCAAGAGTAGACTTGATGTGCGAATGCATATACAGTTGTATCTGTTTAAGAAGGCACGCAAAATGGAGCTTAATAATCAATGTCCTAGCTGATGGAGCTCAGATACACCCCTTTCCCCTGAAACACACACATGCTGGTCCCCCGTTGTGACCATTTTCCCAAGCATCTCTGAACAGTCAGGCTTTTCGATAATTTTCTGCTGCCAGCGCCACAATAATTTGCCCCCTCTCTTATTGTCCGAGTGTGACCCCTTCCCCATGGGTTAGCACTGCCACTACCTGCGTGGGGGTCCACCGGAATTCCCAGCATCTAGGTACAAGGTCGTCAATTTTCTCATTAGTAGCTTTGAGAAATTCCTTGTATATTATGCTCACACATCCGGGGGCTTTGGTTTTGTTGGACCAACCCTGCCAGGCTCTTGAGGGGGCAGTGCTACTTAGCTTTCTGTCTTGGCTGTGTATAGGCTGCTTGCAGTAGGTCTATAAAACAGATATGGATTTCTCCTTACAGTGTGGGTCGCTCAGGTGGGTGTCTAGGGTAAAGGGTTTGGGACCGTTCCATCAGGATAATAAATAAACATACTATTTGTCTTTTTAAAATGTATATCCCATATCTGCACAAAATTGAAAACTCTGTCACAACTCCTGCTTGCAGACACATGGGCTTTAACATTTGCAACCATTTTCACTCACTTAACTCACCACACTTTTCTCATCACACATATACACCTGCCATACCCACATACTGTGCCTTCTATGTCCACTGTATGCTGTGTTTTTATCTCTACCGTGTTGATTCCTACCTAATTTTGGGCTTTTGAGTACTTTTGTTTTTCAGTTCCTTATATTTGAAGATGTATTATTTAAATAATTGTCCGTTTTGAAATGAATTTGATTGAATGTGAAAAGTAACGTCTATCTGTGGATGGAGGCAGACTGCTTCAGTCCAAACATAATATAATTGTGCTTGGAAATCTACTTTCCTCAAGAATATGGGATTTTCACAAAATTGATAATATCACGCCATTGATATGCTGTTATAACATTTGCTTGTCTCTAGTCACGTTGAAATTAATATTAAAAAGGTGAAAACATAGTTAAGGTTTTCAGAATTGTGTTTACCATGTCGTGTTTAAGCACAGATTCTATGCTGCCTCATGGAGAACAATGCTTGAACCTGGGCCCATTGCAGATTTCAAAAGGCGGCCATGTTTGTTTGGTTTGTGTGTGTGAATCTAGTATTCATGATCTGGGGCCTGCTGGCATCAACCTCATGTGTTTATTTGCATGCTCTAACAATCTGTCCATACTGCAAAGCTGTTCGCCGTGCAGCACAGAGGCTCGTTATTGAATAGCGAGGTAAATACTTTAGCCAAGGCAAAAAGCCTATTGATTGTATAAAAAATGAGCAGCAAACTATATAGACCCAAAATAAATGTTGGTTCAAAAACATATGCCAGTTTCTTTTGGTTCTAAAAAAAACAACATTTTCGGTTGAAATGTCTGCGACGTGTTGCCTCCTTGTGTTTCCTGAACAGACGCCCGTCACCTAACAACCATTCCAATGTGTCGACTATCACAGCCCTCCTTACATATGGGACGGGAAAGTCTTGCTGAAGCCACTTTCTCCTCCTCTGGAGGTGAACTGTGATTCACTTTTAGATTGACGAATTTGGTCAAGCAGCAGTCAACAGCACTATTTCTTAAGTGGGCAGAGCACTAGCAAATTGTGCAAGGCCATTCCTGTTTCTTAAAATTGAAGGGTATAAGTACTCTCCAATAAACTGAATCCATGCTAGCGGTGTCTCCTCCTGGAGAAGTGTTTTTAGCCAAAAGTTACTGATGCGCTATGAGCTTCTAATTAACATTGCTGAAGTTAAGGTCATGTTGACCCGACATCTACATTTGAAGAGCAGTATAGCACATTTGAGATATGAATATAGAGACTGACAAAATGCCTGAGCTAGGATATAGCCTTTTGTTCACCCTTCCTGATTGTAATTATGGAATACATAATGCTCTCTTTTGGGAATTTGTCTCAGATGGCAATGACTTAACATCAAATTCCCAACTCTACTTTACTGATTTACAATACAATGAAAACATGGATGGATGGGGTGTTCTTTTACAAGCAAAAGGCACAATTAAAATGCTTTTAAAGAATGAGCATGGCTTAAACATAGTAATGAATTCAAATGTGTGTGTAAATGTAGCTGTAGCTAATTGCAATACTCTATCTATAAATGTAGCTAGTAGGCCAGGTCATTGCTCAACTAGAAGTCTGGTTGGCAGCATTCCAACTTAAGATGGATATATATTTCTCGATAATTCCTTAAAAGCATATTAGTGTTAGGAAAACCTTTAGGTTGACTCAAGCAATTTTGACCTTGCACATGTGTACTGATGACTTTGTGGAGATTGCTTCCTTGAGTTGCAAGGATCTAGCTACAGTGCCGTGCAAAAGTATTCATCCCCCTTGGCGTTTTTCCTATTTTGTTGCATTACAACCTGTAATAAAAATGGATTTTTATTTGGATTTCATGTAATGGAAATACACAAAATAGTCCAAATTTGGTGAAGTGAAATGAAAAAACAAAAAAAAACAAAAGTATTCACCCCCTTTGCTATGAAGCCCCTAAATAAGATCTGGTGCAACCAATCGCCTTCAGAAGTCACATAATTAGTTAGATTGCACACAGGTGGACTTTATTTAAGTGTCACATGATCTCAGTATTTATACACCTGTTCTGAAAAGCCCCAGAGTCTGCAACACCATTAAGCAAGGGGCACCACCAAGCAAGCAGCACCTTGAAGACCAAGAAGCTCTCCAAACAGGTCAGGGACAAAGTTGTGGAGAAGTAGAGAATAGGGTTGGGTTATAAAAAAAATATCTGAAACTTTGAACATCCCACGGAGCACCATTAAATCCATTATTAAAAATGGAAAGAATATGACACCACAACAAACCTGCCAAGAAAGGGCCTCCTACCGAAACTCACAGACTAGGCAAGGAGGGCATTAATCAGAAAGGCAACAGAGACCAAAGATAACCCTGAAGGAGCTGCAAAGCTCCACAGCAGAGATTGGAGTATCTGTCCATAGGACCACTTTAAGCCGTACACTCCACAGAGCTGGGCTTTACAGAAGAGTGTTCAGAAAAAAAGCCATTGCTTAAAGAAATATATTAGAAAACATGTTTGGTGTTTGCCAAAAGGCATGTTGGAGACTCCCCAAACATATGGAAGAAGGTACTCTTGTCAGATGAGACTAAAATTGAGCGTTTTGGCCATCAAGGAAAATGCAATGTCTGGCATAAACCCAACACCTCTCATCACCCCGAGAACACCATCCGCACAGTGAAGCATGGTGGTGGCAGCATCATGCTGTGGGGATGTTTTTCATCGGCAGGGACTGGGAAACTGGTCAGAATTGAAGAAGTGATGGATGGCGCTAAATACAGGAAAATCCTTGAGGGAAACCTGTTTCAGTCTTCCAGAGATTTGAGACTGGGACGGAGGTTCACCTTCCAGCAGGACAATGACCCTAAGCATACTGTTAAAGCAACACTCGAGTGGTTTAAGGGGAAATATTTCAATGTTTTGGAATGGCCTAGTCAAAGCCCAGAACTCAATCCAATTGAGAATCTGTGGTATGGCTTAAAGATTGCTGTACACCAGCGGAACCCATCCAACTTGAAGGAGCTGGAGCAGTTTTGCCTTGAAGAATGGGCAAAAATCCCAGTTGCTAGATGTGCCAAGCTTATAGAGACATACCTCAAGAGACTTGCAGCTATAATTGTTGCAAAAGGTGGCTCTACAAAGTTTTGACTTTGGGGGGTTTAATAGTTATGCATGCTCAAGTTTTAGTTTTTTAGTTTTTTTTCCCTTGTTTTACAATAAAAAATATTTAGCATCTTCAAAGTGGTAGGCATTTTGTGTAAATCAAATGATACAAACCACCAAAAAAATACATTTGAATTCCCTGGTTGTAAGGCAACAAAATAGAAAAAATGCCAAGGGGGTGAATACTTTCGCAAGCCACTGTAGTTGGATTTGATTGAGGTGTCTTTTAATTGCACATACTGAGGCCTTACTGAGCACATAACTGTAAATTGCTTTTGATAAAAGCGTCTGCTAAATGGCATATAAGGATCTGAGTGTGAGACACTTTGTCTATTATCGTTCCATTTATCTATGTAGTCTTAAATTATGCACATCAGCAGTCAAGACATGCAAGCTCAGATAGTCTGGGATGTGATGTAGTCCATAGAAATTTCCCTCAGCATGTAGCCTTTTTATTCTCCTTAGCTCTGTGAAATTGGAGCTGACATCCAACAGCAAGGCCTTTGCACCAGCTTCAACTAGAGGTCTTCACGGGTCCTGGTGGACCAGATATACCTGAGACCCGACCTGTTGGGATATGGGTCGGGTCTACGTAGAGTTGTCCTCGCATCCTTTCGTGTTTCGGGTCTGATTGTCCTCTGGTCTGTTCGGTTTGGGGTCTAACTTTTTGGACCCATGAAGACCTCTAGCTTCAACCCAGTGGTCCACAAGCAGCATGGGAAAGGCAGTAGAGATGAAAGATCGACCTTGACGAAGGGGTTTCCTTCACTGACTAATCAATGGAGAGATGATCAAGGAAACGCACTGTAGATGCAATTGTATTGTTCCACAGCTCAATTTAAAAATGGGAGGACGAGACATTGATCCCAACAGTCCGTCTGGTCAAACTGTGTGAAACCAGGCAAGTGTAACAATCGTCCATTGGATTTTTGTTCGTCCAGCGAGCTTTCAAGGACGTGTAAACAAAACACCTGGGACAGGATATCGAGTTTGACGCGTTTACTATTTCCATTATGCCTCAGTGAAGCTTTAGATGCTTGATTTGTAGTCAATGTTGTCAGCCTCTGTCTTTCGAGCCTTGGGCAGCGCTCCTACTCATTTATGAATACAGACCTGCACCGAAACAATTGTGTCTTAACATCTGCATACTAATGTAAACAGTGCTTTAGTAACTTACATTATATTCAGTCAGAGGCTTAAAAATAGGACATGCAATACAATTAGGATTATAATATTTAGACTTTTCCAGAAGGATTTCTGATAGTCCCTAACCTTTTGTAACCAAGTTATGAATATGTCTGTTTAATAAAACAAGCCCAACGGTGTGGTTCCTCCGACTGTGCTACTCTCCCACTGCCACATTGGGTTTAAAAATAGACACACGACACAGCCAGACGCAAACGGCTCATAAGAGTTTACCCGGCTCCCCTTCAGAAGGGGAGACAGTGACTGACAGCAGCGTGCCACCAGAGCCCGGCGATGTGACAGCTGATGAGACAAGCCATCTGATATGGTAATCTAGAGATCACCCCCCCCCAGACGGGAAGTTTAATGATGCCTGATCGTATCCAGTGGTTACAAATGGTCAAAACAACTCAGTGGCACAGCTGTGGAAGCATGTGGGTTATCTCGGTTTTGATCCAGATTTATTTGAATGGTTCATTACATGACAAAAGCTGCTAGCTGCTCCTCCACTCCTCTGGGAAAACTTTCCACTAAATGTTGGAACATTGCTGCAGGGACTTGCTTCCATTCAGCCACAAGCATTAGTGAGGTCGGCCACTGATGTTGGACGGTTAGGCCTGGCTCGCAGTCAGCGTCCCAATTTATCCCAAAGCTTTTCGATGGGGTTTAGGTCAGGCCAGTCAAGTTCTTCCACACTGATCTCAACAAACCATTTCTGTATGGACCTCCCTTTGTGCACTGGGGCATTGTCATGCTTAATCAAGAAAGGCCATTCCCCAAACTGTTGCCACAAAGTTAGAAGCACATAATCATATAGCATGTAATTGTATGCTGTGGTGTTAAGATTTCCATTCACTGGAACTAAGGGGCCTAGCCTGAACCATGAAAAACAGCCCCAGACCATTATTCCTCCTCCACCGAACTTTACAGTTGGAACTAAGCATTTGGGCAGGTAGCGTTCTCCTGGCATCCGCCAAACCCAGATTCGTACGTCAGACTGCCAGATGGTGAAGTGTGATTCATCATTCCAGAGAATGCCTTTCCACTGCTCTAGAGTCCAATGGCAGCGAGCTTCACACCATTCCAGCCGATGCCTGGCATTGCGCATGGTGATCTTAGGCTGCTCGGCCATAGAAACCCATTTCATGAAGCTCCCGACGAACAGTTATTGTGCTAATGTTGCTTCCAGAGGTAGTTTGGAACTCTGTAGTGAGTGTTGCAACTGAGGACAGACTATTTTTACACGCAATGCACTTCAGCACTCAGCGGTCCCTTTCTGTGATCTTTTGTGGCCTACCACTTTACTGTTGAGCCATTGTTGCTCCTAGACGTTTCCACTTCCCAATAACAGCACTTACAGTTGACCGGGGTAGCTCTAGCAGGACATACATTTGACGAACTGACTTTTTGGAAAGGTGGTATGCTATGACGTTGCCACGTTGAAAGTCACTGAGCTCTTCAGTAAGGCCGTTCTACTGCCAATGTTTGTCTATGTAGATTGCATGGCTGTGTGCTCTTTTTTTATACACCTGTCAGCAGCAGATGTGGCTGAAATAGCCAAATCCACTCATTTGAAGGGGTGTCCACATACTTTTATGTGTGTTTTTGATTATATAGTAAGGACCAGGGATATTATTGAGACTGTCTTGCATCAAAATAACATTACTAGTACAAATGTTACAGCTCACTATTAGTTTGTGGAACTAACCATCTATCCTGAGCTCAACCAACTTGATTGTTACATTTATTCTAATAATACATATAAAGAAACAATGTGAGGGGTGCAGTCATGTCAAGTTGTCCCTAAACACTTAACAATTAGGCTAAAACCTCCAA